>NW_012134858.1:4765923-4811275 GCF_000956105.1 Propithecus coquereli
CTTAACAGAATGGTAACAAGTAGTGAGATTGAAAGAGTAATAAAAAACCTCCCACAAACAAAAGCCCAGGACCAGATGAATTCACAGCCAAATTCTACCAGACCTTCAAAGAACTGGCACCTTTCCTACTGAAATTGTTCCATAGCATCAAGAAGGAAGGAATTTTCTGTAACTCACTCTATGAATCCAGTATCACTTTGATGCCAAAGTCACAAAAGGACACAACCAAAAAATAACACTACAGACCAATATCCTTCAGGAACATTGATGCAAAAATCCAAAATTCTCAACAAGATACTAGCAAACTGAATTCAACAGCACATTAAAAATATAATTCACCACAATCAAGTTGATTGTATTCCAGGGATGGAAGGATGGTTTAACATGCACAAGTCAATAAACATGATTCACCACATAAACAGAAGCAAGCAAAGGCAAAGACCATATGATCATCTCAATAGATGCACAAAAAGCACTCAATAAAATCCAGCACCTTTTCATGATAAAAACCTTCAACAAACTAGGCATACACAGCTCCAAATTATAAAAGCCATATATGACAAACCCACAGCCAACATCATACTGAATGGGAAATAGTTGAAAGCATTCTTCCTAAGAATTAAAACAAGACAAGGGTGCCCAGTGTTACCACTTCTATTCGACATAGTGTTGGAAGTCCTGGCTAGAGCTATCAGGCAAGAGAAAGGAGAAAGGGGCATTCAAATTGGGAAAAAGGAGATCAAAATATTCTTGTTTGCTGATAATATGATCTTGTATCTAGAAAATCCTAAAGACTCCACCCAAAAGATTCTAGAATTGATAAAATCAATAAAGTCTTGGGTTACAAAATTAATGTAACAAATCAGTAGCTTTTCTATACTCTATACCCTAATAACAGTCAAGCTGATAGTCAAATCAATGACTCAATACCATTAACAATAGTTGCAAAGAAAATAAAATACCTAGGAATAGACTTAACCAAGGAGGCGAAAGATCTCTACAAAGAGAATGTAAAACACTGAGGAAAGAAATCATAGACAATACAATCAAATGAAAAAACATCCCATGCTTATGGGTTGGAATAATAAATGTTGTTAAAATATCCATACTGCCCAAAACATTTTAAAGATTCAACGTAATTCTCATGCTATTTTTCTCAGAAACGATATCAATATTATTTTTCTCAGAATTAGAAGAAAACAATCCTAAATTTTATGTGGAGTCTAAAAAGAACCTTAATAGTCAAAGCAATACTAAACAAAAAGAACAAATCTGGAGGCATAACATTCCCCAACTTTAAATTATGTTAGAAGGCAATAGTAACCAAAACAACATGGTACTGGTATAAAAGTGGACACATAGATCAATGGAACAGAACAAAGAACCCAGAAATAAAACCATATACCTACAATCAACTAATTTTCTACAAAGCAGATGAGAATATACACTGGGGAAAGGAAGCTCTATTTAATAAATGGTGCTGGGAAAATTGGAGCACCACATTCAGAATAATGAAACTGGATCCCCATCTCTCAACATATACAAAAATTAACCCAAAATGGATTAAAGACTTAAATGTAAGACCTAAATCCATAAAAATTCTAAAAGAACATATTAAAAACTCTCTAGACATTGGCCTAGGCAAAAAATTTATGATTAAGACCCCAAAAGCAAATATAGCAACAACAAAAATCAGTGAATGAGACTTAATTAAACTAAAAAGTTTCTGCACAGCAAAGGAAATAATCAACAGAGTAAACTGTCAATCTACAGAATGAGAGAAAATATTGTCAAATTAAATATCCAACAAAGGACTAATACCCAAAATCTAGAAAGAACTCAAACAACTGAGTAAGAAAAAAAGCAAAAGTGGACAACTGACATGAACAGACATTTTTCAAAAGAAGATATAGAAATGGCCAATAAACATATGAAAAAAATACTCAATGTCACTAATCATCAGGGAAATGCAAATTAAAACCACAATGAGATACCACATTATCCCTGTCAGAATGGCTATTACTAAAAAGTCAAAATAGATGTTGGCATGGATGCAGTGAAAAGGGAATGCTTATACACTGTTGGTGGGAATGCAAATTAGTACCTCTATGGAAAACATCATGGAGATTCCTAAAAGAACTAAAAGTAAACACATGATTTGATCCAGCAATCTCACTACTGAGTATATACACAAAGGAAACAAAGTCAGTATATCAGAAAGACACCTGCACCTGAATGTTCATCACAGCATAATTCACAATCGTAAAGATATGGAATCAACCTAAGTGCCCGTCAACTGATGAGCATATAAAGAAAATGTGGTATATATGTCCCATGGAGTACTACTCAGACACAAAAAGGAATAAAATAATGTATTTTGCAGCAACCTGGATGGTACTGAAGACCATTATCCTAAGTGAAGTAGCTCTGGAACAGTAAAACAAATACTGTATGTTCTAACTTATAAGTGGGAGCTAAACAATGGGTATATGTCATCATACAAAGTGGAATAATGGACATCAGAAACTAAGAAGGGGGGAGAATGATAGGGGGATGAGTGAGGGATCCAAAACTACTTATGGGATACAATATATACTATTAGAGCAATGAGTACACTAAAATCCCAGATTTCACCACTATACAATTTATCCATGTAACACAAAACACTTGTACCCCCTAAATCTCTTGAAAAAAACAAAAAATAGTTTAAAAAATTCCAGTAACAACATTGAGAATGCTGAGTCTGCAAAGGAGATAAAGACATAGCTAGTTCTATTGAATACAAGAAAAAGAGACAATAATTTCTACACTTTTGTGTAAAAAAAAATAGCAAATGGCTCCAAGATGACAGAGCCTCAATAAAACTTAAGGTTAACAAACAATGTTAACATGTTTGATTCTAGGATCCTTTCATCTCTTCCAAGACATTACTCTCTGAGGCAGCATTAGCATATTATTAGAAGAGAGGGATCAGAGTTTAGAGAAAAGAAGACAGAAGGCAAAGAAGGAGCAATGATGATCCAGGCCTGAGCCGGGGGGATATTTGGTCATTCTGTTTGGTGAAGCAGATTGTGGGAAGTTTGGACAGGTATAAATTTCAGGCTGTAAAGACTTCAGGCCATCTTCCAGAGTCACTGGACATCCACAGCACATGCAATAGTGCCAAGGACGTAGCAGCACCTTTATAAATATCGGTTCATGAGAAAGAGATTGATTTGCTTGGCTTCTAATTAGATCTGAGTCTTTACACTCACTGGGATAGACAGAACAATGGACCCTCAAAGATGCCCACATACTAAATTCCCAACCTGTGAATATGTTACCTTACAAGGAAAATGGAACTTTGTGTAAGTGATTAAGAATCTTAAGATGGAAAAATTACTCTGGGTTATCCAAGTGTGCCTGTTATAATCACAAGAATCTTTACAAGAGGGCAGCAGGAATGTTATAGAGAGATTTAAAGGAGCCAATCAGCTGGCTTTGAAGATGGATGAAGGGACCATGAGCCAGGGGATGCACGCAGCATCCAGAAGCCGGACAAGGTGAGGAAAGGAATTCTCCTCTAGAGCTTCCAAAGGAAACACAGCCTGGTTTGACACCTTGGTTTTAGCCCAGTAAGACCCATTTAGGACTTCTGACTGCAGAGAAGTTTGAGAATAAATTTGTGCTGTTTTAAGTCACTAAATTTGTGGTAATTTAGTACTTCAGCAATAGGAAACTAATATTAAAAATCCACACATGGAAGAATGAAAACTGATACATACTTTTTCATGGTCTGAAATTACAACAATGACTCCTTTTCAGGGAACACTTTCCAAGTATCCAGGTTTCTGAGTGCTAAGTGGGGATGTTCCACAGAGGACAATACAGGCAAATTTTACACACAAATTTAGATTCTTAAGCCAAGAAAGGCTGAAAAATCTGATTCCACGAAAGAGTTACTTACCTTGACTCATATAGCCAGGCTCTGCCACGTTAGCAGTAGAAGCTACATCTACTTAAATCCCATCAGTGCTTATTGTTTTCTACTGTCTTCTATTTATTGAACCTGTGTACATTACTCTACATCAACTAAGCACATTTCACTTTGAAATAATGTTTTATTCCTTTATAGAACCATTGATGTATAATTTATGTTATGGGGTAAAACAATAGCTAACACACTGTAGTTCAGGGAATAGAAAAATTTTTACTAACTTATTAAGTCATTCATTTAATTCATAATTTACTTATTCACTCATTCATTTACCAAGCGATTATCAAGTGGCTAGGATGTGCCAGACACTTCTAAAGAGAATGCACATAGAGTTGACTAGGAAAGATCAGAGTTATATTTTCACAGAATTTTCATTCTAGAAGGAGAAGGCAGATAATAAAGACCCAAAATAAATAACAAACTGCTAAGTAGTGACAATGGCCATATTGTGGTAGAGAGTACTGGAAGTCTGGAGTGATCATAGAGGATCTCTGAGGAGATAAAAGTTTATGCCTGAATGAAAAGAAAAATCCAACCACAGGAAAAAATATTTCGAATGGAAGAAAAAGCAAGCTCTACAGGGAGCTGTGTGGTCACATGGATTGGATCTGCACTATAGAATGCAGTGCACTGAGTAAGACAGACAGGCAGATAAATTACAATTTTATTACAAAAGAATATGTGATCATAAGCAAGTTACTTATCTGAGATTCAATTTCTCTATCTTTAAAATGGGGTGATTAAACATACGTCATTGAGTTGTGGCAGGCTAAATTAAACAATATTTGTGGAAGTGCGTAGCATACAGTGGAGAGCTCAGTGCATTGTAGACTTTTTTGAAAGAGAAAGCACATAATGCTTACTCTGGTACAATTCCTTATTTCAAAGACACCCTCCTAAAAGACTCAAGGGATATAAGGGAGTGGAGTCAGAGAAGAAGACCAAGGGGGAGTCGCAATCTATTCACAGCCGAGAGAAGAGATTGACTATGAGGCTAGATGGCAGTCAATCATGGCTGAGGAAACATCTCCACTCAAGGAGAGAGAGCTATGAGATGAAAAACACTGAACAGAAAGTACTGGTTGTGCTGCTCAGATAGTCAGCAGCACGGAGGAAAAAAGTATAATTTGGACATCATCCAACTCTAATTCACCCATTAAGAACAATGTCCTTCCATTGATTATTTTCCCAAACCAACTAATTAAAAACGTCTTCACCCAGTGAGATACCATGATTGACAACAACCATCTCTTAAGCCTACAGCTGTTTAACAGTGTGTTTCCTTTATTCTAACATTTGCACTTATAATGGATGAATTGCCATCACTCTGAAATTATCTGAGCGCAACCTGTGTATGTTGCAATGTCCTCCTAGTCTCTCCGAGATAGCAGGCAGCAAGCCCTCGCTGGTGAGCAGGCTGAGGTCAGCCACGGCGGAGCTGGACTAATGGCACTCACAATGTTGCATGTCAAGCACCAGCAGGAGGCACAGTCACAAGGCCAGCTGCCGGAAACTTAACAGCCGTTCCTAGGAGGAGCACCCAGAGCAGTTCCCCGGAGAAGCCAGAGAAACCCAGACTCCAAGGGAGCAAATGGGAGTGTTATTAAACATCTGTCACTTGTCAGATCCTCTGCAGGGGACGATCAGGAATGCTAAATTCATCAAGAAATGCTGTCTTCCCTTCAAGTTCAGATTTCTTCATCGCACAATCGCTGCTCAGCCAATACAATCTATCTTCCATTCCCACCACTCACTGAAACTGACCTCCCTAATGCCAGCCTATTGTCTGCATCTCAGACAGCTACAAGGGCAAGTTCTTGACATTTCTGCCATCTTCCTTTTCTGTGGACAATATAATAAACAAAATATCATTTTCTTCCCACTGTTTCTCTGTTCTATATTAGTCCCATTTCTAGATCTTTGCTTTTACCTGACCCTTAGATACATTGGTCTCCTGAGACTAATTTTGAGTTTCTTCCATTCTTTTGCTCCTGGAAACCCAACCATGAGCATGAAACCAACTGGTAACCAAATGTTGAACACTTTTTCTGGTAGAAACGCTTGTGCCATCTCGTAATGCACAGATGTGCATGGGTTGTGAATAGACAAATGAGCATGGGTTTTATTCTCTTGATAGCTCAGAGCATCAAAGGGACACCCTTTGATGGCCATCTTGCAACCTAAATACAGACTCCACACAGGGGCTGATAATGAATCTAGAGCCCTTTACCTAAACCTCTAACTTATTTCCAAACATCTTAGCAATCTCACAATTTGAATCAGCATAAGTCCTGATCCCATGGTAAAAAAAAAAAAAAGCACGTGTAACTCACACTTCAACTGGCATCTCTTGGCCTTTTGATATCTTGTTAAGATCACTTCTAACCCTGTTTCACATTTTGTGAAATGTCTAGCTTTTTCAGAGATTATTTTTAAATATATAGGAGTCTGAGGTGCTCAAGGTAGCCTTTAGCTCTGGTTTCAGCTACTACTGATGTTACATAATTTCTAGATTACTTCTGCTTTCTAGAAATGTCATTTCTAGTTCTACAGTATGATGCTGTTAAAATCATTCACTTGAGTTTTACTTTCTGTTTCTATCTGTCTTTCTCTCACACACACACATGCACACACTTGTACACATAAACCTTTATTGTTTTATGACAATTCTCAACACACTAACAACTGTGTCTATTTGAATCTGTGGTGAAATTTATGGGAGTTGGTTGTAGATGGGAATAGGGAGGTTAAGAAAAGTTTTAACCTAGTAACAATGCAAAACAATAGACAATCTTATTCTTAAATTTTCTTCTCTTGAAGATTTCTTATCCAGATGAGATGTCATAGACCAGCGTCTCCCTCATTCTCCCCACTAAGAACAACCTGAAAATAATGCAAAAGGCAATCAGTGAGAACTCTAAAGGATAGAAAGAGAAGGAGACTGGTGAGGGAAGCCAGTACTGGAGGAGCAACGTAATGGGAGGGCATGTGAAGTCCCCCCAGCCTACCCAGTAAAGGAAAGCAATCCAGGCCCAGTTTCTTCCAACCCCCAACCCAGCAACAGAAAGCAGCCCAGGTAATATCACTCCTCTGCTGGATCCAATGAGGGTCCCTCTGACAACATCAGGAAAACTTGATAGCACCAGCTGTCAATTTCTGGCATATTATTGGTTCTTGATAAAGAATGAGTACCTGACAATGAGGCACAGAGTGATTGTGTGAACTTCACAAATTGGGTGCTCTGTGTGCTGCAAATTATGCCAATGATAGATGCATACGGCATTAAAAGATAGTGGGGAAGTGTCAGATATTCAAGTGATGCATCTTTTTAACTACCTTCACTTAAGGATACATGGCTAAATGTGTAGATAGGTACTAATTCAAGGGCAGTGCTAATTATTTGGCCAACTGGCTAGGACGTGTGAGGCTATTTGTTCCCTAAATGCAGAGTATCCCCCGGAAAAGAAGCTTGCAAATAATCAGGCATGCAAGACAGCTCATTGCATGGGTAACATGCCTCTTTCCTTGGCCATCCTTTCACTTGATCAATGGGTCCATGAGTAGAGTGGCTATGGTGCCACTGATGGGGCTAAGCACAGGTTTAACAACTTGGATTTCCCTTGCCAGCGTTGATCTGGCTCCTGCTTGCACTGAGTGCCCACCCTGCCAACAGCACTGCCCAGTGCTGAGCCCTTGATTTAGCACCTTTCACTACCAGTTAGCAAGTTCACTGGATCCCTTCCATGACGGAAGGAGCAGGGCAACAGTAATTTATCTTCACAAGAACAGACATTTATTCTGGTTGTATTTGCTTTCTCTGTTTGAAATACTTCTTCCAATACCACCTTTCACAGTATCTTATGGTCCCTTCATAGCATTATTTCTGACTAAGGACTTTTTTTTTTTTTTTGTAGCAATATAGGTTTGCCAGTGAACTCATGCATGGGAAATTCTCTGATAATATCACATAATCCATCATCCAGAAACAGCCAGTCTGATAGAATGGTAGAATGTCTGACTGAAGGTGCCAACAGCCTGAGAACTAGGACTGCTGCCTGTAGGATGTGGTATACACTCTGAACCAGCAGCCATATATCGGCACATTACCTAGGTACAATACCCAAGGGTTACTACCTAACAAGCCATTCAAAACCTTTTGACTTTCAATTCTTGTTACCTGGGTTCTCTGGGTTTAGAGGTCTCGGTTCCCTAAGAAAACAGGCCTCCACATGGTACTCACCAACAATTCCTTCGAATTGAAAGTTGAAGTTGCCTCCTGGATATCCTATGCTCTTCAGGCCACTAGACCACTAGGTGAAAAATAAGACGCTGTCCTACTTGGAATTATTTATACCAATTAGCAAATAAGAATTGAGATGCTTCTACCAAATAAAATGGTAGAAGGCAAACTATGTATGGAATAGTCAAGTTGTATGTCTGGAACCTTGGGGACTGACTAGAGCCCCCATATCTAAGAGTAAAAGTTAATAGAAGGCAACAACAATCCAACAGAGACAGGGATGCTGAGAACCCAAACCTTTTATAAATAAATGAAGGTTTACATCACCCCCACCTAGTAAAGATCCCCAACCAGATGAGGTACTGAGGGTGAAGAAAACATGAAATGTGTTCTAAAAAAAGAAACTACAGCCCATGACTAGGTACAGAAATTAAGACTAGCAGGTATGCACATTTTTGTTAAATATATCAGTATGTATCCATCAATTACTTCTTTTCTACTTTTCCTCTTCCTTTATCATTTCCAGTGCGCTGTGTAAGTGGTGCCTACATGTACATTTCACCCCACAGGCCAAATGACCATGCGAAGCCACATCTAAGACTAATGGGGAAAATGTTCTATCTCCTACAGGTGGTAGCCTCTCAGATGGACACGGTAAATGATGGGTCATTGTGTTTCCTCTTTTGCCTCATGACATCGCCATTGTATGCTAGTTAAACAAAGGCAGAAGTCTGAGAATTGTTGCTGAGGCACAAAGGTGGATGTGCCAGTCTTATCTGTTTGTTTTAATTTCCTGCCCAGAGTCCAGAAAGGAAGAAATGTGAGCAATGTGGCAGCAGGATTAAGGACAGACAAGAGGAAAGTTTTCAAAAATAGGGGGTGGGCTGAGGAGAAAGAGCCAGTATTGTAATTTCGGTAACGCTCTCAGGGCAGAATCAGACTGCTGGCCACTGAG
Source organism: Propithecus coquereli (assembly GCF_000956105.1). Taxonomy (NCBI): domain Eukaryota; kingdom Metazoa; phylum Chordata; class Mammalia; order Primates; family Indriidae; genus Propithecus; species Propithecus coquereli. Next base: position 4,775,095 of record NW_012134858.1, read on the forward strand.
CCATGGTGAGTATTTCAGCCCAGGCAGGAGATTAGGGTCCCTCTTTCAAGACAACTGTGGCTGACATGCTAAGCAAGAAGCATGGTGCACGATGGGGTGAGACACAGAAGGCTCGGCACAACAGGTGGTGGCTGTAGACAGGGTGTCACTATGAGGGATGGAGAAAGAATGGACTTGAGAGTCAGGTAGGTCTAGACTGAAGCTAGGAACAGCCACTCTGCAGGTGCTTGCTTACCTTACGTGCCTGCATTTGACTTATTCACGTTCAGGTGAGTTCAATGTTGTGTGAGTTCAAACAAGGTCCTGGACATGAATACTGTGCAACTGCTGGCTCGTGAAATTAAAATACAGGTGAGAGTTGGCTCCATGGGGGTGGCAATGAGAGGACTGCCTTAGCAACACTCAGGACTCTTCCTCTGCAAATCCAGGCACTTAAGAACACAGGGAGAGGGATGGGGCACTAGAGGTGAAAAAGAGAGATGCTGAGGAACAGATACGAGCTCACAGACCAGGACCGAAATAGCAAGAACTAACAGAATTTCAGGGGCAAAGTTAGTTTCATGTAAAGGGTGTGCACAGATAGAGCGCTACCAAATGATATCAAATTCACAGAAAATACCAAATCGAACACTTGGAATAAAAAAAAAAGGAAACTGAATTCCTCATACTGTAGAGCACATAGCAGTTGAAACGGATTGGGGGAAAAAAGAAAGACCCAAAAAGGCAATTGGGTGAATGACGCTCAATAAGGCTGCCCAGAGAGACAGATGAAATGCGCTTGGTGAGCCTTGGGCACAGGGCAGCTGTTGGCCTGGGACTGTCCCTGCTCTGCGGTGGAGGCTATGTCCACGGCCAGGAGGATCCCTGGGCACTGAGTTTGTGTTTGTAGAGAATGTTATTAGCTCCACAGAATAGGAAAAGCTCCCCGGAGCAACTACCCAGTCTTCAAAAATGGCCAAATGAAAATAAAGTATTTCAAGCCCCCTTTCACACAGATGTGGATCACACCCACTATGCTCTTTGGAATGATTTCAATACAAAACGACAGCATTTGGCATACACATACACAAATTTCTCCCAAAAGCAAATAGTCCCTGAGCACCTACTCTTTGCCTGGTCCCATATACCCCTGCAGGGAGGAGGGGAGACAGAGAAAGCCACTGTACTCAACGAGCACACTGACTGGAAGGAAACTGTGACAAGTACTTAAATATGTATAAGGAAATGTAGAAAGAGGTAAGGCCACAGCAGCCAAGGGAAACGGCATTATTTTTCGAGCTCCTAGTACATCTCAGGCTGCCGCAACTGCCCTTTGCGGATCCAGCTGGAGAGGCTGTTTTCTCTGTGTCGCGCTGCCTTTGTCCTCCCTCCATACTCACCCCTTACATCTGGCGGCTTCACCATTGCATCCGGGGAACCAACAACCGCCAAGCCAAAAACAAAACCCAAAACGGGGCCCCCCGCCTCAACCGGAAAGTGGACTTGCAAACTTCACCACCGACCCCAGCCTGTTAACAAGAGATCAGATCCAGCCCTAAATGAACTTTTAAAATCTTTCTTCAGCCACAGCATGGACGGCTTTATATAAGCCACAGCCACAGGACAGGGTCCAAAGCACCTTTGTCAGCCTTCTTGCCCAGGCGCAAGAACCCTGCCTTTACCCTTGCTTCATGCAACATGCTGGCTCAGAACCCACCTCAGGCAGCGGGGTGCGTTTGGCTCCCGTGACCCCACCAACGTCACGCTCCAAGCTGCCGCTGCCTCCTTCCAGCAGCAGAGCCCAGCAAGCCTGTGACTTCCGCTCTGCTCACCATGGAAGTTTCAGTTACGCTCGGGGCCCCCGAGAGGTCCCTCTCGCTTGTGAGCACAGCTCATCCATGGTGGCTGTGTTTAGCGCAAAGGGAGGTTCACCGCACGAACTCCCTGTGCCATTCTGATCAGCGGTCTGTGTCATCTCGTTTAATCTCCACAATACTCTGGGGAGGCCAGAAATGCCATAAATCATAGACTAGATTTCATATAAAAATTATTAGAATAAAACAATTCACAGGCACTTGGTTAGGTCGAAAGAAGCAGGAGTTAATATCTGTATTTTACCGATGAATACATTTGCTCAAAAAATTAAAGCCTGACCAAGACCAAGGTTAGAACGGAAACTTGACTCCATACCTGCTGGGCTCCGGAGCCTGTAGATGGTGTTGCTTTGGTGCTTTAGGAGAGCTAGAATTTATCCAGCCATGCGCACAAGGATCTTATTAGTCGTGGAAAATGAGTAAGCGATGGCAGCTTTTTAGACAGTGTGAACCTATACGTGAAAAGTTCTGGATATCAGAAATACCAGATATATTTCCAAAAAAGGCCAGTTCTCCAAACCAAAGTATCCTTCCCTCCAGTTGTCAGTAGGCTAACGTGTCTACCCCTCAACCCCAATAAATTCACAGCTTGTACTGAGTATTACTACATGCCAACCACTAGGCACTGAGCATGCAGAAGATGATTAAATTTTGTCCTGTCTGGAATGTTCCCACAGACTGACAAGAGAAAAAGACATCTTAACAAAAATGTTCACTACTGTCTACATGTCAAAAAAAATTATGATAGCCAAATGACCAGAACATATTAGAAGCACAGAGAAGGACATTATCAATACTCTGTAAATAAAAGAAAAGTCTTCATAGAGAAGTCAACATTTGAGCTGGTTCCCGAAAGATGTGTAGAGTTGCAAGAGGTGCAAAGGATGCAGGCTCAGGGAACAGCAAGTGCAAAGGCCGAAGGTGTGAACAGACTGGAATGGCAAGGGTCCTATAGGTCAGACCCTTTCTCTCACCCCCTCCTGCCCAGGTGCAAAGACTGAGCTGGGGTAGAGAGGAAAAGCAATCAGTTCAGGCTGGAGGAGTAATTCGGGGCCTGTCTCCCCACAGACTGAGCCCCAGCTGAAGCCGCTGCATCCACAGGTCAGCAGCAGGGGTACGAGGATACCGTGGCTGAAGGTACGATGATGCTGCTGTCTCCAGTGGGTCCTGGGCTTGTCGCTGGCCTCATCCAAGAGCACGCCCTGAGCTGTGTGTGTGCATACATGGGATCTGACACAGAAACGAGAACATTCATTTCTCCCGCTACTCACACCTTGTTTTCCTCTTCCCACGTAAGCAGAACCGGGCAGAGACGGCTCGTAAGGAATGATTTCACAGCAGAGATTTGTCAAAACGCAGCGCTTTACCCCGGAGACTTGCCACACAAACAACTGCCCTCTCACCCTGTCTCAGTCCGGGGCAAAAGGTAAGGTGAGGACATGCAGGGGGGACTCGGAGCTGACACGGTTGAAAGGGCCTGGCAGAGAGAAAGGTTTAGGAAGGGTGCTGGGGGTGGGGGAGGAGGGCGGTGAGAAACATATATCTTTCTTTCCGTTTCCTGTTTTCTTTCAAATTCTTCACATTATCTGACTTCATACCCAACACATCCTCCAAGGCCTGCTGTGGCTATTTCTAAATACCTGTTTTTTGTGTGTGTCATTTTTCTTTCAGTTCAATTCAACAAACATTTCCCCAGCCCCTTCCCAAACCCAGGAGCTATGCTGAGAACTGGAATTCAAAAGAAAATAAGGCACGAACTCCATTCTCGTGGGACTCCCGATCTAAAGAGGAAGAACGTGACTCAATGTGGCATGTTAGTAAAATACGGTAAGTGCAACAGAAGCACGTAGTCTGGAGGCTGAGGATGTGTGACAGGAACCCCGGGAACCAGGCACGGCTGCTTAGGGAGGTGCTTCCCGAGCTGTATATTTAAAGATAAGTGGGAAGCATTTTTAGTATTAATGACATTATTGATAATGATAACTGCTCTCAAGTGTTTACCCTGAATAACACTGCGTCGACGCACATGTGACAACCGCTATAATAAGAGGAGAAATTAATGGAACCATAACCAAGTTAGGAAACCAAGCCAATTCTCTAAATCTTTAACAGATCAAACAATCATAAATAGGTTTTAGGAAAACAATAGTACAGTAAATAAAATTAATTTGCTGGAGGTGTACATTTTGTACTCCACAATCTTTTTAAATGATTGTGGAATATTGAAAACAACCGAAACATAAGATTACATTCTAGACACACAGAGACTCTTAATCTAAAAGATGAAATTATATTAAACTAAAACACAAATTAGAATTAATATCTTTAAGAGTCTTTGTAAATAACAATAAAACAAACAAAATTCTGGTAGTTTTAACTAAAGGGCTGAAAAAAGAAAATACATCAACTTTGAGATGATAAAGTGGGCCTGGCTATAGATACAACTGACTTATATTTTAAGAATTTTTGAATATATGTTCATGAGGAATACTGGTCTGTAGTTTTCTTATATGTGTCTGGTTTTGGAATCAGGCTGATGCTGGATTCACAAAATGAAATAAGCAGCGTTTGCTCTCCCTCTGTTTTCTGGAAGACTTGTCTATGAGTGGAATTCTTTCTTCCTTGAATGTTTGATAGAGTTCGTTGGTGAAACCACATGGACCTGGCATTTCTTTGTGTCTCTTGTAAAGAGAAGAGTTGTATTTTGCTTTTTTTCAATCTGTGACGTTCTGACATTTAACTAGACTAATCCATTTACATACCGTGTGATTATTCTGACAGTTGGGTTTAAGTCCACAATCTCGCATTTGTTTTCTTGTGTCTCCTGTTTCTGTTCTTATGTTTTTGTTTTCTTGCCTTGCCAATAATCTCGTTTATTTCCTCTATTAATGTTTCAGCAATACCTCTTTTACTGTTTTTTTAGTAGTTGTTCTTGGGTTGATAATGTGTATTAAGCTTTTGATATCTAGTTAGATTAATGGTGTACCGCTCCACGCCTGACACTTGCCACTCAAGAAGCTTCGCCTTTCCACTGCACTCTTCCACCTCTCACTTACCACTTCTCAAAGGTAATAACCAAAGAAAAGTAAAATTTTATGTATACAACCCCTTTCTTTAGTGTTACCATGCCATTTTTTATTTCTACACACATAATAAATTCTCTTATACTATTATTGTTGTTTTAAGTGAACATTGATTTATAAAAATTATAAGCAAAAAAAAATGCTTAGTCTTTTATATGTTAACCACTTCTTTTCAATTTCTGTTGCCTTTCTTTACTTTCTGTATATCTGAATTTCCTTCTGATATCATTTCCCTGTGGCTTTAAGGACACTATTTTGAATTTCTTTGATTGCTGGTGACAAATTCTCCCATTTTGTTTATTAGAAGATGTCTTGATTAACCCCTCATTTTTGAATGATGTCATTAATTTGTATAGAATTTTGGATTAATCGACCCTGCCCCACCCCAACACATTAAAGATGTCATTCCATGGTATTCTGACCTTCTCTCTTTCTGGTGGAGAAGTTAGTGGTCATTCTCATCTTTGCTCCCATGTGCATAATGTAGCTTTTTTCCCACCAGATATTTTCAAGATTTTCTCTTTCTCTTTGGTTTTCAGTAGTTTGACTATGATATGTCTAGAAGTGGTTTTCCTTGTATTTATTCTGCTTGCAGTTTATTAAGCTTCTTGTATCTGTAAGTAAATGTTTTTCATTAAATTTTATAACTTTTCAGTTATTACTAATACAGTTCATATTGTTTCTATATCCTTATTTGTGTATTCTTCTGGAAATCCTACCTGCACATATTTTAGACCATATGATATTGACTCACATAGCTCTGAGGCCATGTTGCGTTTTTTTCTATCTTTATTCTATCTCTTCTTCAGATTAGACGATTTCTTCGGATCTGTAGTCAAGTTCAATATCTCATTTTTTTCTGTCTCCAATCTGCTGATATAACCATTCAATGAATTGTCTCACTTAAGTAAATTCCAAAATTTGTATTTGGTTATTTTTTGTAGTTTCCATTTCTCTGTGGTGATTCCTGATCTCTTCACATTAATATTACATTTTCTTTAATTTCTTAAACACATTTCCTTGAGTTCTCTTAACACTTTTACGATTGTTGCTTTACAGTTTGTATGTTTATGTGTATGTGCACAAGTGCACTTGTATTTCTGCTAAATTCATATAAGGGCTATCTTGTGGTCGGTCTCTACTGACTTTTCTTCCTCCATGACTAGTTATGTCCATGTTCATCAGTTTTTGATTTTTACTGGACACTGTTGTGTTAAGTTGTATGAACTTTGAATTCTGTTATCTTTCTGTGAAGAGTGCTGGCTTTTATGCTAGTAGGTAGTTTGAGAACTGCCTTGCTGACCTTGGATTGAGTAGGTTTGGTTTACATTTTATTATGGAAGATCTGTTGAAAACCAAATCTCTTTCGCTAGCCTCTCTAACTTGCCAAAACTCAACCTCCAAATGCTGTCTCTATTCAGAATCTTGTTAGAGTTTGCTTTCAAGTTTTGTTAGAGAGATCTTAAGTGTGCCTTACTTTATACTTTAATCCTTCCTTGTGAGGGAAAGCCTAAAGGTGTCTCAGATGGATGACTGCAACATCCCTGAGCACTGCGTGAACATTAGTATCTCTTCCATTCTCCACCCTATAGCAACTACATTTTCTGAGTCTCACTTTAAACTGACGTCTTAGCTCTTCATTAAGGACTCACGGGGACTAATGAGGAAACCCCTGCCCAGCTCCCTACCCCTAGAGCCTGCCTCTTACATTCCAACACCTTCGGTTTCCTCAGACCCTAATATCTGGCCCCTGTAATCGGTGATACTGCTGTTCTCTGCTTGGACTCCAGCTCACTGCACTGCTATCAGGAAATTGTCCCCCAGACAGAAAGCCAAGGCCATGGTGGGGTTAGTCTAATGAATTACCCATCTTTACCAATAGCCACCATACTGTTTTTAACAGTGGTTGCACCATTTCACATCCCCACTGGCAGTGAACAAGGCTTCTAATTTGCCACATGACTTGCCAACACTTATTTTCCATTTTTATGATAATAGGCACCCTAATGGATATGAAGTGGTATCATACTATGGTTTTGATTTGCACTTCCTTAATAATTAATGATGTTGCACATCTTTCCATAAGTTATTGACCATTTGTATACCTCCTTTGGATAAATATCTATTCAAGTCCATTGCCCATTTTTAATTGAGTTGTTTTGTGTTGTTGCTGTTGTTGAGTTGTAGGAGTTCTTTGTATATTCTGATTATTAATATTATTGGAAGAAGTCCTACTTTTACATAGTAACCAAATGAACATTTTAAATATGTCAGTTATATCCTGCCCTTCCACTGCTTAAAACTCTTTAGAGGTTTTCTTCTCTATGTAGCATGAAGAATTTGCCATTGCCCGTCAGGTCATTCTCAGGCCCCTATCTGCCTGTCTAGCTAAGGAATCTTATAATGCCTCCTTGGAAACTTTTTTACCTCAGAATATTTGCACCTGCCAGATTCCTGCATTCCAACTGCCTCAGGTTTCCATCTGACCAACTCTCACTTTCTAGAATTCAGCTTAAACATAAGCTTCTCAAAAGCCCTCCACTGATCACTTTATAAAAGTAACAACTCCTCCCCCAACTCCATTGTTATTTATCACAAGATCCTGTTTATTCTTTTTGTGGTAGTAATCACAGTTCTAAATATTATATTTACTTACTAATGTATTAATCTATTTTCCCTGCTAGGAGGGGAGGTACTTACTTCCCTCACTGTAATGTGTGATCTGTGAGTAAAGAACTGAACCTCTCTCACTCACTCTGTTGTCCCCTTAAGTAGAAATGTATAGAAGCTTTAATATTCACAAATTTGTTGAAATGATTAACTATCTTTGTAGGTCAAAAATAATCTTAAAACTCCTGATACAGATTTTGAAAAAATTAAGCATCTATACTTGGTAAAACTGCAAAATCTGAAACAAGGTAAAATGATGTCAATGTTATTGAGTATTGATCTGGAAGTGGAACCCAGTATGATTTGGGTAAAAATAAGAGTTGTAGATATTAGAAATAAGGAAGCGTGTTACCCAAAATGACCTTACAATGGGATTCAATGGCCCTTTTTTTTTTCTTGGCAGAGTAGGTTAACAGCCAAGATCCTGTACTCTGAAGTTAACACATGTTGGTTAGAAGTATATATTTAAGGCATAAGTGTGTGTGTGTGTGTGTGTGTGTGTGTGTGTGTATGCCTACAGGTGTGCCACTTACTTGCTCTGCCACACTGGTAACTCAGTCACTCTGAGTCTCAGCAGCAATGGAACATGTAATTCCCTGTGCTCAGGGCCTAGCAATCAAGTAGGAACTTAGTGTCTTTTATGTTTTTTAATAATGTTTCTAGGAAGAGCTTTTATTTTGTGTATAAGAAGAAAGCCTATTAAAAACAGATATGATGAAACAAAGAATGAAGAGTAAAGAATCTTAAAATTCAGGACTGGTGATAACCCTGCCTGCTGCAATCTACACATCCTTTTCCTATCAGAGTTTCACTCGATACTAGCACTGAGTCTGAAAGACACCTTAGCAGTAATTGTGAGGGAGAAAACCATGGCACGGCCGGGGGACGGGCATGCTAGTGTCACCCTGCAGCTACTAGCAGAGCTGTGATCTGACACTGGGTCTCTTCTAGGCTGTCCCCTCTGCCAACTGGCCTGTAAACTAGGGGGGCGTATTGTCCTTGTTTTTCTTTTTATCCTCAGTACCTAGTACCTAGTACCTAGTACCTTGCCTCAGTGCCTAGTTTGTGGCTTAAAAGGAAGGAGGAAAGGGTACACAGGAACAGAGAAGGAGGGAGGAGCGGCGAGAAGAAGGAGTTTGCACAGACCTACTCAGTCATGTTACTAGCGTTATTATTATATTGAATCCCTCATCCTTTCTACTTCCGCAGCAACTCTAAAAATAACCGAAACCTGTGATCCATGAAACTGAGAAGGAAATGAAGTCAGCGGTAATCTGCTTTTCCCCAGACTCCCTTTCTATCTTCTCTGAGGCAACTAGGAACAACCGAAACTGTCCCAAGTGGGGGAAATTGAGTGTGCGCTGCCAGAGCAGCCCGTAGCTTGGGACAGGGCCATGTTTAAGGCAAGCCCTGTAGAAGTTTCTGGAAAGCAGTTAGTTTCAAATGTTCTCTCAATCCTCCAACAGCAGGAGAGCCAGCCCTCAGGGTGCGGTGCTTCATCCCCTCTTCTTCGGTATGTGTACCTCATGCAGCTGAAGAAAGACATTCCATCAGAGGTGAGAACGCTTAGCACATCAGTGGAAGTCTGTAAGTAGCCAGACAATGACAAAATTATCCCGAATTGTTTAGATAAATTAAGGTGTAGGCGAAATCTGAGTTCATAACAATAGAGACTCCCAAGAAGGTACTTAGAAGAACCCAGTCATAACACTTTGCTGTTGTGAAATCGGTCCAGCCTTGTGCTGATTTGCTATGTCATAAACGTGAGTGTGAGTGCGTGCGTGTGTGCACCCACAAGTGTGTGAGGCGTATGTGTGCTTGAGTGTGAGTTAGTGTGCGCGTGAGGGGTTGGGAAGGCAACAGGAATAATAACATAGCAGCAGAAGATGCTAAGTCTCTCCCTCCCTTTTTCTTCCGTGTTCTATGTACTGTTCTAGAACATTCTGGAAGGGGAATAGTCAGAGGAGAAGAACATGCTGACTGTTACTCTCGTAAGTTGAGCCCTGTGCTCAGCTGTGCTGGGAATAAGAGCTCTGCCCCTGAGGGACAGACAGCCCCTCAGATAAAACAACTCCAAAACTGCTGGAATACATCAAGCATGGTTTAGAGCTATTGGTAAGAATAAATATTAATAACGAAAGAAAAAAATAAAGAAGATGAATTAAGTGATCTGTGGGCACCGAACTGACCAAATGGGTGTTTTCTGAGACTGGGAACAGTTTGGACAAGCAGGAAGCAGTGGAAAGGAGAGCGTGCCTGGAAGTGGAACATGAGCCGTGCACGGTGAGGAATGGGCAGACTGAAGGGGCGGGGTGTGGGGCTGCAGCAGAGCCCCCGGCAGGGGCAGCAGGAGGAGGACAGGTAGGGAGAGGCTGGGAGAAGGGAGGACAGAGCAGAAAGGGACTTGATCTGGGTTCCGAACTTTTAGATTTCAGACTCACTCTACAAGTTGGAACATTTTTCCTTTAAACCTTATGGTACAGTGACTGATGTTTCAGAACTATGCTTTCATTTAATTCTTTTCATAGCTCTGGATGGCAGGTATTATTATTCCCATCTTACAAACGAAAAAACAGAAACGTTTGAAGGAGGTTAAGAAATATGTCTATGGTGTATGCCAAAGCCTGTGTGTTTTTTGTTGCTGTTTTTGTTGTTTTCTTCTATCACATTACCTCTGCCTTGGAGAATCTCTCCTCTGGTTCCCCTAGGAAGCGTGGATACTGACCTGGGGTGACTGTGACTCCCGTCTTGCTCTGAAGTTCTACGCTTCCCAGGTGGGGACAAGCGGAGAGGACCCAGTTAAAATGTATCACTAAAACATATAAAAATTGAAGCTCATTCTTGTATTCCATGAACACTGATTTGTGGTTTTCTGTGTGCTAGAGCCTGGTCATTTGAATGCAGAAATTGTCCCTTCAAATCGCAGCTGTGTCAGTAACTGTGTGAGCTTGTGCAGTTTCTTAACGTCTCTGAGCTTCAGTTTCTTAATCAGGCAAATGTGGATAATTGTACTGGTTTAAAACAGCCACTTGAACATCCACTGAAACGGCCCTCCCATTCCTTTGTATAAAGAAGACAACAGTCCTTCCCTTCCAATGGCCGGTCTCCACGCACATGGTCAGTCTGTTGCTAATATAAGGTGCACTGAAAAATCAACTGACAAAAGGCAGATTAACGAGAGAAAAGGCATACAAACTGTACTGATGTGCACAGTGGGTAAAATCACAGAGTGATTACCTGAGAAAGCCAGTGTAGCACAGAAGATTTTACACCCTTCTCCACAGGGAGGGTGGAGATGGGAAATGCAGATAGTTCTTTTGAGGTGCAGTAAATCAGGGGGGAGAATAATGGGCCCTGCATGGGGGAGGCAGACACCAGGGGAAGGTGTAAGGTAGGGCTGCACAGGGGAAGGTGTAAGTTTGTCTTATTATGCAGATAAAGTCCCCAGTTAATCTCTGGGAGCTGCTCCCAGAACAGATGCCATCTGGGCCCGGTGGTTACTCCCAGTCTCTTCTCAGGCGTTTGATCTTTCCCGGCTATTGACGAGATTCCTGGGGAGGAAGTCTTAAGACAGTTGCATTTCTTTTGGAAAGAAGCTTTCTGAATCAGGTAAGAAAATTCCAGAGAGAGTCCCTTCTGGTGCTTTAGAAAAGAGGACCAGAGAGACAAGAAGATGGGGGAAGAGGTCAGAGAGAGACCATGGATCTGAGGCTTATTTCTGAGACCTTTCAATTTTCAAAAGCTCTCAGCATGCCCAACTGCCATATTTTGAGGAATCGTTTTCTGCACCTAACCTTAACAAAAAGGGCCCCATCCTGGTGGACTCTGCCGGCCCAGTTCTCTGCAAAGTGAAAAGGAGTGTATCCATGTCTGCAGACCCTTGCATCTCCAAGAGACGGCTGGGCAGGTCCTGCAGATGCCCTGCTAGTGAGATCCGATGACTGAGAGCTCATTCAGAACTCAGAATCACCTCCGGGTTCCTGGGCAATACCCATGCACTCTGAAGGAGGGTGTCTGGGGGGAGGGTGCCAGATTGGCGGGATTTGCACAGAGCAGAAATGTTCAGAATGCCCCAGAATGTCCAGGCTGGTGACACCACAGGCCCTCACGTACCACTGGGAGCCCAGCATCACTGGCCGAGTGAATCAGGATTGCTCATTTGCAGTCACTGATACGTGGCAACCTCCACTGTGTTCTGCCCCAGGTTGGGGACACAGAGCTATGTCCAGTGCCAAAGAAGAACATCATTGCATTTGTACGAGGCCAGAGAATGTCCAGTTCTAGGCCCCAGAGGCGACATCCTCTCTGGGCTCAGGACGTCTGAGAGTGAAGGGAAAACCAAAGTAATCCTCTTGAAAATACTAGGGATTGTTGAGCTGCAGAAGGTTAGCAGGGGGCCCTCTGCCCCTCCTGCTGCTCACCTGATGGCCGGACAGCAGCTACAAAGGCCCAGGTCTTCCCACCCTCCTGCTCGCCTTTCCTGCCTGAAGATGGGCCCCTCCTCAAGGCTTGCTCATCGGCGCCTAAGCACAGTTCAGGGCCAGCTGTGCCAGGGGACTTTTCTCTTCCCATAGAGGTATCTTCCCACAGTTCCCTGCCTTCTGGAAGCCTGAAGGTGCTCTCTTTGTCTTGTCACCAGGTAGGATTTATGGCTCTTTGTTAAAATACTGTTTAAGCAAGGTCCCCAAGCCACTGCCTTGAGAGAGAAATACTTTTGCACCGCGGCCTTTTCTGGATAATGGGTATAATGCATGCAGCATGAGACCATAAGCTTCTGCTTGGTTTTTTCTTGTTAATCTGACTTTTTTTTCAGTAGAGTGTCTTGACTAAGAGCCTCTGAAGAAAAGAAAATAAATTCCATTTCCTTCCTTACAAGAGGAGATAGCTTTGTGTGTGGAGAGAAGATGAGGAAGGACACGCCACCTCCGGAAGTCTTCTCCTTTTGGAGTGCTTCCACTGGGGACGCGTCAGCTGTGAGGCCCCGAGGACGGTGCGTGCAAGGCCAGTGGCGGCAAGCCCTCACCAGGACTGCAGGAAAGCCCCGCAAGAGCCCCTGAGAAGACTGCTGTCCCCCAGCCAAGCCTGGGGTAAAGAGGGCTCAGGCTGCTGCGGTGAGGGCACTAGTGTGTGAGGGTGAGGCTACCTGCATGTGTCTTATCTCATTAAGTCTCACACTAATCCTGAGAAGAGGTGATGAGGCTTCAAGGTCAGAGATTGACTGGGAATCAGGCATTCTGTAGGCACTGGGTAAACATTCTTTAAATGGATAAACGGGATTATTCTCGGTTGGGATTCAGGATCAGATAGTTGCCAGGTAGCATCTTATTCCGTGGCAGGAGTAAGAGTTAACACAGGCTTGTCAGGGCTTAGTGAGCCTGGGGGCAAGTCCAGCTTGTGACCAGGAGCAAGGCTTGGTCTAGGATCTGGACTGTGTCTGAGGTGAGGCTCAGGTCAAACTGGGGGCTCATCAGCTTTGTGTTTCAGCGTCTTCCTCCCACGCCTTGGAGTCTGTCCTGCGGACTTGGGTCTCATTTCCCGCCCGTGGCTCCTCCTTGCTCACCTCGGAGTTGGCATCTGTATCACCGTGCCCGCTTCTCCCACGTACATCCTCCCCATTGCAGACCACGGTGGCCTGCGGTCCTCAGCACTATGCCCTGACACATACTCAAAACATTCGAGACTCCACTCCACAATGGCAACACCTGGATAACACAGGACACCGCCTCCTGGACAGCCCATTGTATTCATACCTTCCACGTGTAAAGACGTGTGACTTTGAATAGCAACAAAACACAACCTGGGGATGGACAAGAACCCACAATTCAATCACTGGCAATTTAATTGCAGTTAAAGTTAAGTTAAAGTTAACTGCAATTAAATTGCCAGACAAAATGGACCGAAAAGGCAATCTTGAATGGGTCTTTTTCCCAGTCCCCTTCTGCGTATCTCCTGGTGGCCCGCAGGGACGGAGGTGCAGCTGGAGGCATGGGGAGGTGGCTTCCCACAGCACTGGTTCCTCCTCTGCTGGCTCATTCCAGTTTCCTTCCCTAAAGACACACAAACAGAATCCAAAACTACCGTGACCCGAGTGTGTAACATACGGCGCAATTAGTCAAAGTGCGTTAAGAACCAAATTGGTCCTCCACTGCCACTTTTCTGACAATGAGCGGAAAGACTAGGAGAACAATTGCAAAGCACTAGCTGGGACATGGCGATAACGTCCCCAAGGAAGAAGGCCCTGAGGCTGGGCTCAGTCTCAGGATCCAGGGCCACTTCTTAAGGAAGAAACCTTGTAAAACTTTCTTTCCAGAAAACAGCATATCTGGAAAGAAATTTGGCAATGTTGTAACAAAAGTCTAAAAAATGTTTAAGACCATTGCTCCACTAACTTCACTCCTAGGGGTTTATTGGAAGGAAACAACAAAAGAAACGTGTAAACAACTGAAATTTAATTCAACGTTGATCATAACAGTGAAAACTTGAAAATAACTTGAAGGAACAGCAATATGGGAATAGTTAAGGAAATTATAATGCGGACAAACATAGGAAAATTATGTCACCATCAAAAATGGTGTTTACCAAGAATCCTTAATAACACAGGGAGATGCTTCTTACAGAATTTCACGCCAATCACAGCACATAAATCTAAAAGTGCAGTGTGATCTCGGCTGTTTTATCTACCAGTTGATGTCTTCATCTAGTTTGAAATCTCATTGTAAATACATAAAAATTGTAAATAGTGGTTATTGCTAGATTTTGAGCTCTTGGGTGAGTTAGATAGTTTTTTTGTTATTTTAAGTATCTTGCAAATGATTCATAAAGCATATGCAATGCTTTGATAATCTGAGAAAAAATACGCCTCCTTTGGAACAAAAAAATGCATCTCCTCCTCTGCCTCATCCTCCTCCCATACTAAGTAAGGCTGCCTTTGAGATTGTTAGCTTAAATAATAAGTGACTGAAAACGAGAGAGTCACACACAATTGAGGTTTATTAAGCCAAGATTTTAAGGACGTGCCCTGGAAAAGCACAGCCCACAAAGTATCTCTTGCAGACTGAGCTCTCTGTAGAAGAGGTTGGGAACTTCTCATTTAAGGGAAAAAGGGGGTGCACAGGAAGAAGGAAGGGGTGACGGAGGGGAGCAGTGAGGCAGTTGATGGTATTCTTGTGAAGTTCTATTTGGTGCTCAGTAAATCCACCTAAACTACGATGAACGTTCAAAAAAGGGGGAAGAGGAAATAGTCAATGATGTGAACCTTCTCAGGATGGGTGGAAGAGGGATCACATCTCTTCCTTGATTTGCATCTGTGGAGATAAACTTGCAATCAATATTTAAGAGTTTATTTAGGCTGCAGTCCCAAGGTTATCATTGACATGCACCGTTGTGTAGGGGCTGTATATCTTGAAGCCCCGACCCGCAGAGCTGTAGGAAATAAGAAATATTTTAACCCCAAATATATTTCTTTGTCCTATTTGACATGGCTATGGGCAAACAGAAATAATGTGGCAAGGCTGTCTAGGTGGGGGGCTGGGGGAGAAATGTCATCTGTGGAGAATCTCTGTTAAATGCACCCAGCTCTGCCTATTTGATCTGGGACAGGTTTGCTGGGAGGCTGACCCCCTTAAAAGTCTGAGTAAGAATATTTCCCTGAGGACTATTGCCAGGCTTATCTGCATAACAAGACCACCTTCCCAGCCAGGCTTCCTTTCTCCCTCCCACACCCAGTCCACCAAAAAACCCTCTTTAGTCATTATCTAAGTCCCTCATTTCTTTTTTTGTTTGTTTGTTTGTTTTTTAGTTTTTTTTTTCTTTCTTTTATTAGTCCCTCATTTCTTAAAAGAGAAGCCCTGTACCTCACTGGGAAGAGGACGGCAGTGCTCGTGAGACTCAGTCCTCAGGCTCGGTTCTCACTTTTGGCATAATGACTTTTGGAGGCCCTGAAATTTTATTTTTCCTTTACAAGATCAAGGAACCTAGACTTTTTCTTGCAACCAATGCCTTCCTCAGCTCCCGGAAAGAGGAATTCTGATGCCCCAGAATGCAGATTCTCTGAGGTTCTCCAGGCCCCAGCTCAGGGCGATTCTTTGCCTTCACAAGGCCAGCTCACCTGTGCATTCAAGTTAGGGCAGGGTGGTTAGAGCCAGAAAGATGAGGATCAGGTAGCAAAAACCTTTTGAAAGTGCTTTTCAATCTCAAAATGGGGACTGCAGAGACCAGGGTCACAGCCCCAATCTCCTAAAACCTATTTACACAAAGTGTGGTCCCGAGTCCTCAGCATGAGCGTCACCCAGGAGCAGGTTAGAGATGCCAGTGTGGGGTCCCACCCCAGACTTCCTGATTTGGAATCTGCATTTAACAAGATCTGCAGGTAAATCTTGTACACATAAAAGTTTGGCAAATGCTGTTCTGTAAGATAGGTTTGTAGCAAATACAACAAGCACCTGATGAGACAGATCACCTGGTCCTTGGTTCCAGCTCCGTAACCAAAAAGCTGCATGACCTTGAAAAGCTGGATGCCCTCACCTGAGGGATATCTGTACACATCTGGATTCTAGTTTCCACATCTGAAAAATGGGGCTAATACAGTATTTCCATTATAAGATTCGGATGGATTGAATTAGGTAGTGTAAAACTACCCAGAACAGAGTAAGGATGAAATGATTTTTATCATCATTATTATGATTAGACATGACAGCTGTAAGGATCAAGTGAGATAATGAATACTCAAAGCTGCTGCAAATGTAAGATATTCTTACGCAGATGTAAAGAGAAATTATTTTACAGATGTTAGGAATCGTTCACATCCAGAAAGCTAACTGTGAAATGATGGTTGGGAAAAAGACACTGAAAATACAGGCTCTCGGGGAGACTTTGGATTCCGTGGGCCTGATCTCACAGAGAGAATCCGCAGAGGCAGACGGGCCCTATGAAGGCTTCCCAGGCTTGAGGCTTCCTGCCTGAGTCTCAGTTCCTTCCCACTTAGGGAGGAGAAGAAAGACACCCTCGTTAGCCCTCATTAGGAGAGTCAAAGGAAGTTTCAGGGAGTCTGCCCTTTCACTCCCCCAGGCACCATCACTAGACAGCCCCTCACCCCTGAGGCTGCTGGTGAGTAATCTTTGCAAATTTTCCCCATTTGGGGGAGTAGGAGTTGCTGAACTGGAACCTTGAACTAGAAGGAAGCAAAGTCTGTTCTTTACGCAAACCATGTCAATGGGGAAATGGATAAAAGAAAAGTTTTCAGAAATGGTTCACATCCCCTTAACTTTGAACCAAAGCAGCAAGATGTCCCAGGGAGGGGAATGGAGTTCTCGAGGCAACAAAATGGGCCCACCTGGTACAAAGTGGATGTGAAGTTTGACATTAGAGAGGATCAGGGATGGAAATCCATGGAACATAGGTAACCAGTGTTTTCCCTTTAGACCTGGTTGTTGAGCAAGTAACAAGATCTCAGTTCTATTAATCAGAATCCTAGTGGAGAAGTCAATAAAGCAAATTGACTCTAATGAACCTGGTCCTTAAAATTCCGAATTCCTGCCCATGCCACAGGGATTGCTTTTCTGGTATACTCAGTAGGCAGGACCTGATTTGCTTCTGTTCATTGGTACACCCAACAGATGCTTTAAATGTACATCCCGCCTGATCTGTCTCTGACATCGGTCTTGTGTTCACACTTTCCTCTCCCTGCTAAGCAACCATGCTTCCTCCTGGCCTCACTCATGCCCCTCTGACTGCTCTTCCTCCGATCCTTTTTATTTAGTCTTCCCCAACGGACCTGATGTCTCCTGAGTTCCACTGTCTACGCTCTGACAGAGGGCGTAAACCCAACACCGTGAGGGCAGGGAAGGAAGATGGGTGTGTTAAAGGATCAGAATGGAATAGGGAGTGGTGTGGAGCACGGAAGACTGGAAATGGTATGTTCTGCTGAAAAAGATTCAGGTTTCCTTTTCTGAAACCATTGTCCCGGCTAACTTTGTTCATCTCCCATGTCTGGCCATTGTCTCTTCTGAATGTCCATCTTCAGTGTTTGAGTCAAGATCCTTACCCTGTCTCAAAAAGGAAGCCAAGTTTGGGTTTCTGCTGAGGTCAGTGAGGTCCAAGGAGGCAGCAGGTTTCACAGGACCCAAGGTACAGTCATTTGATTGATTTTTCTCCATTTTCTTTGGCTCTTTGGCTAGATTATTTCAGGCCCCGTCTCAATTTTATCCTGATCTCAGCTGGATCTCCTGGGCTTCCTGGCAATGCCTGGCAATCAAGGAAAACCTAGTTCCAAAGACTCATGCGTGAACCATGTGTGACAGATGCCTCCAGCACTTCTCATTTCAGGCCAGCTGCGGTGGTTGGTCTTATGCAAGCTGAACCTCACCTTGCAGGGACGATGCCCCATTTCAAGCAGGAGCCAGGCATCTATCAGCTTTGCTTCTCTGCCAGGATCTTGTCAGACACCATGGTCATCTGCTCAGCCCCTGCGTGAGCACAGCCAGAAGTACCTGGGAATTAGACCAACCTTTCCGTCTCTTCCTTGTGCTTTGTTCTCGCACATCCACCTGCCGTGTCTGAGCGTCTCAGTCTGTCCCTTAGTGTATCACACTAAGCACATGCTTTGTCCTTCACTTCTTCCCTATCCACCTGGCTCATTTCTACTTATTTTAAACAATTACATTCACTTTTAGCTCCTATAAAAAGCCTTTTGTCATCCCCTAACCCCTTCTTCCATCTGTGTTAGGTCCTTTCTCTGTGTTTGTAGTCTGTGAATCTTGCCAACATAGAAGTAGTTATCATTTTTTCTTGTAATTGTGGGGAAGAAAACATAATTTCTTTTCTTTCCCTTTTCAGGTTCTAGTTTTAGTTACTATACGTTAGTCAGAATTTTAATACTTAGTGACCTTAATTCATAGTGAAAACCTAAGAAGTACGCAATTTTCAACTGTCAGTCACACACTAGCAACTTATAAATATACATTTTATAACTTTTAGAAACATAGGCTTTCCAATGGAACTTTTTTTTACTGTAGAACAGGACATATTCATTAACAGATCTAAATATCTTTTGTTTCTCTGAAATAAGAAGCCAAAAGTATGTAAGCTTAAACTCGTATTTAGTAATTAATATTTTAACATTATATTCTATCTGAAAAATGATCTAGATACTCAATGAACATCATTCATTTAATTTAGCTTGGCAAAACTCTAAGGGTATAGTTACCAAAGAGATCTGAGAAACTTTTTAAAGTAAAACTTATTAGAAAACATAATTATTATTAAAAGTTCATATATATGTTTTTATCTCATTTACATCTGTTTTATTTAATTTTAACAATTATGTTTAGAAAATTTCATGAGACATTAGAAAAATCTAACCATCATTTCAAGCTAGATTTTCTATGAACCATTTTTGTATGATTGTATGTTAGGCAAGTATCATAAAAGCAAGAACCTTAAAGTTAAATACATGTATATTTTGTGATAACTTAAAAGACAAAATTATTTTTATTAATCCAACAATATTAAACTAGTCTTATTTACCAAAAGATTTGCTCAAGTCACATGAACATGAAAAATATTTGGACTTATGTATTTAATTTATGAGGACTCATCTATCTTTAAGTTAATTTGGTACCATATAGACAATATACAAACATATGTATAAACATACATATACATATTGACACAACATATAACATACACATGTACACATGTATGTATCTAAAAGCCAAAGAGATCAAGGAGTTTAATGTAAAAGAGAGGTAAGCTTTAACCCCGAGAAGAACCTGTCTATCCACAACTCCTGGAGTTCCATGAGGAAAAACAGAGGTTCCCCCCAAAAAGAGGGGTCTATGGCACCTTTTCTGTTTTTCTCAAGGGGTTTCAGGGCTGTTACGAATCTTCTTTACGTCCCTCATATGGCATGGAGGGTGGCAAGGGGAAGGGAGGACAGAGAGAATTATAAAGAAGAACAAATCTTAGAGGCAAAAATTACGTCAACAAGAGGAGAAAGAGACAGAGGGAGCACGTATGGTTAGCAGGGGTTTAAGAAGAGAGGAATTCAGTCAACTGAGAAGCTTCTATAGAGAGGGAACAGAGGCCTTAAAAATATGTATGCATATAGAGCCCAAATATCAGCTTTTAATTCAGTCAACTTTTGACTATAGAGCGCTTTAAAAAATCTTTTTACCAGGTTTTAGCTGGACAATAGCAGACATCTGTTTCTTGTCTTTTCCTTTCTGAAATTTACATCAAGAAGGAGTCTTGGAGGTGGGGCATATTTATTTCTTAGAAGTTAGTGTAAGCACTATTTAAAGCTCTTTGTCTTTGAAACGTTTTAATGTTTTTTTTGTTTTTTGTTTTTTCCCTGAGTATATGGTTCCACTTAGTTTAGGAAAGAAGGCTAAACGAATAAACAAAAAAGCTCTTATCACATTGTAAATATAAACAAAAATTTAAATCAAAGATATACCTTATTTAAAACAAATAATTCTTATAAATATTTCTCTCCTGAGCTACAGGTATCCACTTATGAAAGGAATTTTGTGGTCGGTTCAAAGGACTTTGACTGAGTTTCCAATTCTATCTCAGCTGGAATGCTGCTTAGCTAATTCCCTGGATGTTAACATTTCAAAGTCAGGGTAAGATTTACATCTCTAAGGGACTGAGAGTGCCCCCTAAAAAAATACTTTTAGATTAAAAAAGTCCAAATTTCCAAAGGTATATCTACTTTAATTACAACTCAAAAGCAGTAAGCCTTTTTATGGTTTATAACCAGATACAAGAAATAAGTCCCCAAAGAGGGTACAAAAATGCAGTCCCCCTCAATATCTGAAATTTCTTCCAAAGGTAGCCTAAGAAAGTCAAGACCTAATTATTAGCAAAGCAATGAAGATTGAGACAATTAAGACAAATCCCCAAGAGCCAGCACATTTGGACAACAGACGTTTGGAACCTGCAACTGGACTGCTAGCTGCCTGACACAGCCGGACACCTTCTCCCCTCTAGAGTGGAGGAGTCCAGAGAATCTGCTGGTAACAAAGTCAAGCTTCTCAAGAAATAAAACAAGATGAAAAAAGAATCTTATTATGATTTTCCACTTTATGGCAAACCATACAAAGGACAGAGACAAGGAAAACAGAGACTATCCTTGGAAAAGCAAAGATCAATAACCGAATAGGTACCTGAAACAAATCCACAGGAGTCCCATATTCAAACAATTAATCTGATTTTTAAATTATTGTTATTTATAAATATTTTCCTCCCGCCAACTTGAATCTGGAAAAGGACAAATATTTACCTTCCTGTCTCAACCAGGTACCACAGATGGCAGTCTGAGAAAAGCTGACTTTGCTAAAAACCATCTTACCTTTTTCTGCTGGTTTCTGTCAGTTCTCCCAGGATTCCATCTCTAGGTCCCAGAGTGAGTGGAGTGTCTCTCTTGGACCCAAAATTGGGTCCACGCTGGGCACCAAATTGTAGGGGAGAAAACATAACTTCTTTTCTTACCCATTTTAGGTTCTTGATTGAGACACTTTCCTGAAAACAAAAGTTAGATTAACAAGAGAAAAGTAAGCAGAAGTTGATTAACACATGCTGTTCCCATCACAAGGGAGCGGCCTCGGTTCACCAGTATTTCTCTCTCAAGGTAGTGGCTTAGGGATCTTGCTTAAATAGTACTTAAACAGAGAGCCATAAATCCTATAGAGGGACAAGACAAAGAAGAGAGTATCTTCAGGCCTCCAAAAGGCAGGAAAATGTGGGAAGGTAAACTTACTGAAAAAGTGAAGTCTGCGCCTGGATCTTCTGGCACTGCTGTCTCTGGACTTGGTTTCTGAGCTGATAAGCAAGTGTTATAAAGGGGCCTGTCTTTAGGTAGGAAAGGCAGAGAGGAAAGGAAGAATGTGCTCCTGTGTGTTAACCTGTTAACTTTAACTGAAATCCCCAGTATTTTAGAGAGATATTTTGGTTTCCTTCATTATCAGTAATTTTTCTTTCTCTCCCACATATATTGGAAGCTCCGTAAAGGACTTTTCAATTATCTCTGTGTTCCCATTCCTAGTATGTGAAAAACAGCTCGCACTAAGTAAATATCTGCAGAATGAATAAATGAATGAGTAACTGCATGATGCGTAGTTATGCTCAGAATCCTACCGGCACCTACCGGTATCAAAATTAGTAAATATTTCTTGGGAATTTATTTGCCACATAGAAATCATTCAATAAATGCTAAACCCTTATTTGAACTACAAAAAAAAATTACCCAAGAGAGTGAGGGAAAGGAATATAAATGCAACAAACCTGACCATAAGGGTTTTAATTATTTAACGAGTCTGAGAATGGGTGAGTGCGTGACTGATTGCTTCACAGAACCCACAGGGTTAGGGGAAAGGGCCAGGGTTAGCTGGAGACCAATATTATTAATTCAAGAAATACTTACGTTGTGCCTAGTTAATGCCAGGTGAAGTGTCTAATAAGACTGAGCTTATGTGATGAACGGCTCAGTATTCACCAAGCTGTAATTACTTTGAAAGTAAAATAATGTTTACTTGATTTGAATAAATTTGAAAACCTATAGTGTCCTGAAGGTAAAATTGGAGTTCAGGGCAATTGGAGATCCTAGCACTGAATGGTCCCTAGTTCCATCTTAGGTTTTGGTGACGACAGGCTGCTTGCGCCTGATGTCTCTCCTTCAGCTGAAGCCTGAGTCTAACCATTAAGGATAATTGTGAAAATTAATTATTAGAACTAATGCCAATTTTGTTGACGTATATAGGAGGAGGAAGTATCAAAGCACTGAGAAATCTTTTAGGCAAAATCTTGAATTTGTTGCTACGTGATCTGAGCCCTACGGTCACTGCCACAAAGGTAGAACTGCCATTGCTGTAGTACTGGTTTTGTTAGCCTCTTCCTCACTGGTCCACCTCCGCAAATGTCTTGAGAGGCAGGTTTTGTAACAGAAATGTCATGGGCTTGGGTCTGCCCTTTATTTAAATGTTCGTTTTGTAAACTTGAACACATTGGTTTTGTGTGGAACCTTGGTTTATTTACCTGAAACAGGGGGGCAAAACTGCACCTTTTGCAGAATCAAATGAGGTCACAGTCAGGCAGGCCTGGTGAGGCTTCTGAAAGCAGTGGCCTGACAATGGTTCTCCCTTTTTCCTTAAAGAGCCCTTCCACAGGGCTTCTTCACCTCAACTTCTGAGATTCTTGCTATTTCTGCTCCTTCCAATCCTCTGGACAAAGGTTCAAAGTAAGGAAGAATTAAGAGGCAAAACAGTTTGGAGCGAAGAACCCAAAGTCAAGAATTCCTTGTCTCCTCTTTGTACTTCTAAGGTCTGCTGAGTTGCACATTTTCTTGCAACTTGAAAAAGAAAGAGAACTGGAGATTCTGGAATTTTCGCTTTCAGTTAGGTAAAAAATGAAAATATTTGAAATGAATGTGAAAATGTCCATTTTTTATTATTATAATCTCATACTTTATCTTCATTTCTGATTGCTGTTTAGTCAGCAATAGCTTAGAACACTTCAATTTTTAGTTTCTTCCTCTGTTAAGCAAGTAATGATCTGTAAACAAACACTTCACTAAGTGCTACTTAAAGGGACCTTTTCATCCTTTTGTAATGTAAAGAATCCTTTTATGGTGCAAATGAGCCCACCCTCTAATTCAGTTTTTGCAAGTAGGATATTCAGGGATTCCACTTACCTATTCTGTTTAGAACTTAATTACACATGAAAGAGATGTATTATTTCTCTATTGCCGGTGTAATAAATTACTATAGATTTAGCAGCATAAAACAAAATATATTTTTTTTTCCTTAGCTCACACTTTTGTAGGTCAGAAGTCCAGTTCAGGAGAGGCTCAGCTAGGTTCTATGCTCAAGGTCTCACAGGTCAGAAATCAAAGTGTGGCCATACTGGGCCCTTTCTTAGAGGCTCTGGGAGAGAATCTATTTTCAGTTTCGTTCAGGTTGTTGGCAGAATTCAGCTCCTTGTGGCTATAGGTGCAGCTGGGAGTTACCCTGTGCTCCTAGAGACAGCTTGCATTCCTTCTCCTGTGGTTCTCTGTCTTCCCACCAGCAGCAGTGCACTGAGTCTGTCTTTCTTTTCACATCTGACTTTTCCTCTGCTTTCCTCTTCTCCCACCTGTTAAAGAAAAAATTATTCAGTGACATTTGTTAAAGCACAGTAAGGCACACTTTATTCAGGACCATCATGGTAGGTGTGGGGACCACAGTGATGGAATTTTGCAGTGGAGAGAGATTGGACTTCACTCTGAATACACCACGGGCAAGTGGAAATTGTATAGCCAGGAAGCAGAGTAGGAGGTCGGTGGATGGAAAATTGCTAAGAGGAAACAGCAGGAGTACAAAAGATTCTGGCTAAACTGACCTAACAGAATTCTTGCTGAACACAGGCCAGAATGATCAGACATCATCTGGGAGATGATGAAAGATGATGAATCTAATGGGATATAGAGGATGATGAGATACCAAGGTTGGGGAATTCTTGCTAAAATTGGATTTTACAAGGAAGTGCTCACATAGGCCTAGGAGAAGGTTCAGGAGCCTGAATAAAGTTTGGTCAAGCAGAGAATCTCTTTCACACCAGGCAGAGAAATATGTGTGCATTTAAGGACTTATTATTAGATTAGTTAGACCCAAATAATTTCCTTTTTCAAGGTCAACTGTGCCACATAACATACCATAGCCATGGGAATAATATCTCTTCCTGGTTGCAGGTTCCAGCATGGAATCTCGGCTGCCAGTTTTAGAGATTCCATCCACCACAGGTAGCTCTCTACAGAGAGAGGGCTTCATGTTCTGTCTCCTCCTCCATCTCCCCTCTCGTGTTCTCGAGGAGGATACTGACATCCCTGGCAAGAAAGACTGGGGAGGTGAATTAAAGAGCACCAGTGGTAGAAGAAGAAATCAAATAAAAGCAGGGATTTCTCAATAGTTTCCTCGAGTTAACATCATTGAAAAATAGGACCTTCTAAGACTGAGCCAAAATACTGAAGTATCTCCAAAGTGAGGAGGAATACGCACAAACTTAAAATTTCCTTGTATTAGAAAGAGTAAGTTCATTGTTAAAGAAAAAACAAACTCTGTAAAATAACTTGAAGAGGTTTATTCTAAGCCAGTATGAGGGACTGCAGCTAAGAGACACACAAACCCAAGAAGCCTTGAGTAAGTGGCCCTGAGGTGGTGGAATTACAGTTTGGTTTTATACATTCTAGGGAGACAGGAATTGCAGGTAAAATTATAAAACAATACATGGAAGGTATACATTGGTTCAGCCCCAAAAGATGAGACATCTCAAAACAAGGACATACAACTCCTAAGCAGACT
Organism: Propithecus coquereli; assembly: GCF_000956105.1. Classification (NCBI taxonomy): domain Eukaryota; kingdom Metazoa; phylum Chordata; class Mammalia; order Primates; family Indriidae; genus Propithecus; species Propithecus coquereli. The sequence goes on from NW_012134858.1 coordinate 4,800,034, forward strand.
TAGAGATTGTCTAGTTGGCATTTGGTTGAGCAAGTTAAGCTTTGTCTAAAAATTTGGAGTCAGCAGGAAGGCATGTCTAACAAAAATAAGGAAGTTTGCTAATCATACATCAAGCCACAATATAGGGACTCGAAGTGATCTGTTAAGCAAATCGATGGCCTGCAGGCATGACTTAAACTTTGTCCTGCATAGCCTTAGGTCCTGTTTAAAATGTAGTGTCTTATTGCTACAGAGTCTGTTTTGTCAGTCTTATGATCTCTGTTCTAACATTAATGCTGGTCATTTGTTGTTTCCAAACTCCAAAAAGGAGGGGGTACGATGAGGCGTGTCTGACCACCCTTCCTTTTATGGCCAGGAACTCAGTTTTAGGATTTTTCTGGGATCCCCTTGGCCAAGAAGCGGGTCTGTTCACTTGGTGGGGGAGCTTAGGGTATTTTTTAGTTTATATCATCTAGGTCCTGGATTATATAATATAATATTCCCTGAAAATCCCCTCTGGTTGAAGTGAGCACTCACCATTTATCTGTGGACTCTTAGATTAATAAGAACTAGAGTACACAGTTAACTGAGAAAACTGATAGGTAAGAAAGTTCTTCATTAAAAGTAGATGTTTATTTCATTATGTATTAATTTAGAAACTTACCTGAATTATCCATTTATATTTGAATATATTCCACAGTGTGTTGTAGCTAAAGCTGAAATAATTCATTAAAATCTTCCACATGCTGTGGTCAGACAAAGCCTTCACAAGACACAGGACGAAAAGTATGTAGGCATAATTCCAGATAGTCCTCGTTCATTTTTCAGTAAATGCTGAGTGCTCACCATGCCCCAGACACTGCTGCGGGTGTGGGAGAGACAGCAAAGAACAAGACGTGCCCAGTCCCTGTCCTCACAGAATTTACATTCTAGGGCCCTGAAAAGTGAGATGTTGCAGAGGTCCAGATCCACCCGGGCACAAGAAGCAAAGCTGAGTCCTGCAGAGTCGTGGCGCTGCAAGAGCAGGGCCCACGGACCCATCGCATGCTGAAGATCATGTCAGGCTCAGAGTTTGGTCTGGTGAGTTTACAGCTGAGCTACTGTCCCTGCTACGTGTGAGAAGTACTCTACCCCCTCCTGCAAACTCCAGAGCTTCCCGGTGCCTGCTCTGGGAAGTGGATACATTCAAACAGAAAGACCTAATCTAGAGACATCAAGGCTTAGGCGATATATGAGCTTCTTATCATTTAAGACATAAAACAAAATTTTGTCTTGCATAGGACTTTGGCTGAGATAGCAATTTGAGCACAGGCCTCTAACTGCCTTTCTCCCCATTAATTCCATTAGAAGGATTGATAGGTAATAAAAATAGGCAAAGTTATCATCAGGCCTGTGCCGTAATCAAAAACGAAAAAATAAATTTGAAAGATTTTTAAATCACACTTTATTTTCATCCAGGGGAAGATAAAGAGGCACGCCTGACTCTCCAGAGGGGCATCCGGTAGGCTGACAGGCATAGTCGAAAAGAGCATCGGGTCCTAAACAAACTTCAGCAAATGAATTTGACAAAATCTTGGCTGACTGGGATTTGCAGACGCCAAGGGAAAGTACCAATGACACTGCGAAATGCTATCCCGAGCCCAGCAGTAAAGACAGCCCCCTGCACCCAGGGAGAAAGCACAACTGCTCTTCTGAGACCAGTGTGTCCCCACGAGGGAGGCGAGAAAGCCTCCACTCCCCACTCTCCACAATAGACGGGGCGAGGCTGGGTGGCTGGACCGGCCTCGGGCAGCTCTCTTCCTTAATTCCTTTTTTTTAATTTCAGAATATTATAAGGGTACAAATATTTTGGTTACATGCAATACCTTTGCCTCGCTCAAGCCAGGGCTACAAGCGTGCCCTTCCCCCATACAGCGCGCTCCGCCTCCGTTGGTTGTGAGTTTACCCACCCCCACGCCCCCACCTGACCAGCACCCAGTGAACATTACTACCATGTGAGCACCTTAGTGTTGATCAGTTACTACCAATTTGATAGCGAGAACATGTGGTGCTTGTTTTTCCATTCTTGGGATACCTCACTTCCAAGGATGAGCTTAATTCCTTTTTGACATGGGCAGGTGGTATTTAAAAGCATCTGCACCGAGTGCCCCCAGGCTCTGAGCTTGGAGAAAGCAGCAGGTGCAGCACCTGGATTTGTCCCTGATGCAACGACAGCAACAACAGCAACAGAAGCTCTCACCCAGCACACACTACATGGGTACCACAATCGCTCCATTTTACAGATAAGGAAACCGAGTCACATTCACACACAAAAAGCCTTCCATAGTTAGTGAGTTACAGAGCGAGGAGTCTAGCGTGACAATTAGGTTACAGAGGCCAAACTCTTCCTGACTACATCCAATTGCCCCTTCCAGGAGGAACACTGGACCTTGCTATGACTTACAGCCACGTCTAAGAAGAGCCCATCGCAAAGAGCCGGCCCTGGTGCTACCTCCCCAAACAAAGACAGTGAAGGGGGTCAGGATATGCTACCCCAAAATATTCCACTTTGGCCTATGGATAATTTTGATCCAAAGGCAATTGAGAATCAATAGTTGCAGAAAGAAATCTTTTTAGAGCTTCCCTTGTCTGACTAAAAGCAGAAACTTTTGAGAAATGAGCTGCTATAAATCCTCTCTCCAGTGGAGTTTTATGGCCACAAACAAGATGGAAATTCAACACCAAGATGATTCTACACAAACAAACTTACTAAAATAACCCTTACCTTCCATTTGTTTCTCCGTATATTTACTTTGACACAATTTACTGCCCCTAGAAGCCCAGCCCCCCCTTCCTTTCCTCTCTGTAGTCACTCCCCTATAATTTATTGCCCTTTATTGGAATGGTATATAACCTTTCAAGGCTAGCCAGTTCTTTGGGTTTTCCCTTCTTTTTTGTAAAACCCCCATTCATGTAAAAATTAATATCAATAAAATGTGTATACTTTTCTCCTATTAATTTGTCTTCTGTCAGTTTAATTTGCAGACCTCAGTTACTAATCGTAAGAGAGTAAAGGTTTTTTTTTTCCCCTCCCCTACAAGAAGAAGAATTGCAGCGATGATACAACCCTAAAGGATTTCCCAGGGTCATAGCTCCCTCCCCATTCTGCTGGGGCTGCAAAATTGCTGGATTTGTTTTGTCAATTACTGGGACATGAACTTCTTTCCCCTCCTTGTGTGGACTGGGAGGATTTGGTTAGAGATAATTTCCTAACAGAACCCATATCGGTTCCTATTTCACTGGCAGACAATACTGGCTAATGGCAGGATTGGGGTTTTAAGGGTGAACAAACCTCAGGAAACCACGCTTCTTGGGAAGACAGCACTGGAGAGTCAGGAGGGAGAGAATCTCCACCTTCAGTCTGGTGTCTTAACCAGGAAAGCAGCAAACCCAAGAGGGCAGGGGCGTGTTCCCCATCGGCCATGCCCCAGGATCACGGCAGCCTGTTCTCTGTCTCTGATGCCACCTGGCAGGGAGCTGGCATATGCAGATGTGGAGAGAGAAAGCAGCTAGCAGCTTTAACCCTGAGGATGAGAGAAACGTATCTGGTCTCTGTTGCTCAAGAAAGGAAACGGAATGGATGCAGACAAGAATAGGAGGCAGTGACCCTTCCCGGCTCTTGAAAGCAAAGTATCCACAGCCAGGCTGTTTCAGGAACGGAAGGAGAGATCTGGAGTGAAACAGCCCTGGGTTCACATGCCTGCTTCCTGGGCATGGCACGAGCAACCTAGAGCAGTGGCTCAAGTTGCAGACTATTCTGCCACATGAAGACCGTTGTTACCTGTGTCCTCCGTCGGTGTGGGAATATCGTGCAGTGGGCGTGGCCTCAGCACGGCAGGTGCGTGCCATGCACACACGCAGACTCGTTCCTGAGCTCACTCACTCCAGCTTATTCTCCACACACCGGCACGGCACCCAAAGGAAACCTTTTAAATCACGAACAGAATCGTACGGTTTCTCTATTTCAACCCTTCCCTGGCTTGCCGTCTCCCTGGGAGCAAATCCGCCGTCCCCCACAGGCTGCACAGTCCGCCGTGGCTGCTGTCCCAACCTCATGTCACCAGCCTCCCCTTTGCCCACTGGGCTCCAGTCCGGCTGGTGACATCACTGCCCCCACTTGCCAACAGTGTGTCTATGCAGGGCCTTTGCACACGCCGTTCCTCTTACTCAAAGCTCTCCTCCAGATGTCCACACGGCTCGTTCCCCCAGTTCCTCAAGTTCTCTGCTGAAAAGCCACATCTCAGAGCACACTTCCCTGAATGAACTAGCAAAAAAAAAAAAAAAATCTTTTAATGCTTGATCTCCACACCCAGCTTTAGTCCCCTTCTTAGACAACACATTATACATTTATTTATTCATCTATTGTCTGTTTTTTGTAACACACTGTGGGTTCCAGGCCTCTCTATCCCCATGCCAGCTCAGTGCTGGCACACAGAGACAATCAATAAACGCAAGTTACCGTCGCCCTTCTTTTCCATTCCCCGTCCTCCCTCCCAACTGCAGAGTCTCATTCCAGAAGACAGGAAAGTCAGAGCTGCGTTTTCATAACTAAAGGAGCCCAGCGATTGCAGGCACTGCCACCTTAGCCTGTTAAACCCCTTTCGAGAGTACGTGCTCTGTCCTCCGCTGTGTCCTTCCCACGTGAAGCTTCCCGAGCAATGCAATCTATCCCCTGCTAGGAGGAAGCTGGAAGTGATAGATGGCTTCACACGACCGCCTGCCCCATCTTTGGGCCCCCAGCTGCAGCTCCCCAGTAAGTGCCTAAGTGTAGCCGTGTGCTCTGCGGCCAATGGCTGGTGTCCTTGTAGGCACCTGGTAAGCTTTATGAACCTTTATGGCACTCAATACGTAATAAATAATAATATACTGCCAGATGATTACTCGATGACTGCTGCTATGATGGACCATTCAGGAGGAAGTAATAACCACGAGCAAATAGAAAAGCAAACAAAGAAACAATCTGTTGTGCTGCACCTAAAAATAAATCTGGGAACAGAGAGAGATTCATCAGGGAGTGAAATATTTTGTTGACAAAGCCACGGGGATAATAGGTGTGTTTAAATGTGCCTTTTTCTGCACAGCTTCACCGTGCCGGCACACTGTTCCCCTCTTCTCGCGGCCACGTGCAGGGAGAGGGGGCCGCGCTGGGGGTGGGAAGGAGACAGACTCCGTCCCCTAGTGGTAGTTTGTGACCCGAAGCCGTGAGTCAGCTGGAAGCGGGTTTCACTCTGACTCCAGCAGGCCGAAAGTCAGGTGCTCAGAAATGGACAATAATGGGGTATGTGGTCCTTTAATTGCCCCTAGTGAATAAATACATCCTTTGCTATAATTCCTTCTTTTTAAACTCCTGTGCTTGTCAGAGAGACTTGGTGAAGGGGCATTGTTTTACAGTTTTTGTCCCAGTAAAGGTATATTGCTGGATGTCTGAATGTCTAATAGCAACAAAACACATGGTGCCAGAGATTGGATTCTGTTAAAAACTAATGGATATACCGTATGATTCCATTTATAGAACAACCTTGAAATGACAAAATTACAGTGATGGAGAACAGATCAATGGTTGCCAGGGGTTAAGACTGAGGGGAGAGTGTGATTATACAGAGGTAGCGTGAGGAAGTTTCTTTGTAGTAATGGAAGAGTTCTATATCTTGATTGTGGTGGTGTCAACACAAATTTATACATGTGGTGAAATCCCATAGTACTACACACCACCACCACCATCACCACTACCAACAACAACAAAAACTGATGAAAACAAAATAAGATCTATAGTTTAATTAAGAGTGTTGTACCACTGCCACTTTCCTGGTTTTGAAAATGTGCTCTGTATGTGGGATGTTATTGTTGGGGAAAGCTGGGTGAAGCATACATATTCCTGGACTATTTTTGTAACTTCTGTGAGTCTTAAATTAGTTCCAAATAAAAAGTTGAAAAAAATGCAAAAACAGAAGGAAAAAAAAACCCTGATGGACATATTCCAATTCTGTGTTCTTTGGAGTAACTACTCTTCTGTTGTCTCTCCCATGCTGTGACCAGTAAAGCAGGGCAGAATACATGGGGAGTTATTTTGGGGCAGTGGAAAGTAAACAGTAGCAGGTGGATCGGAAAAGAAGACCAGACTTCAAAGCATCACCAAAATGGGGCTGAGCTTATGGGTTTTTCCTCCAGGATCCTCTGGCCTGAATGCAATTCAAACTGAAACCCAGAGGGGGATGTCAGCACGATCCGAGAGGCCTCCAGGAAAAGTCCTCCAGCTCTGGCTGCAGGAGCTGGAAAGACAACTCTAGGATCTCAAAGAGAATGTGAAAATCCTCTGTCATTATTTATCCTTTTCTTCTAGCCTCTCATGTCCAGCCCTAAGCAATAGCACAGCACTGGGGGTAGAGGCCTCTCTAGTCAGTGGTGGTGGAGGAAGCTACAATTGCCTTTGTCCTCATGTATCCTCCTTCCACTTAACCCCAGACAAAAGTGCAATTGTGGAAGTTCATGGCAGGGCAGAGAAAATAAAGCCACAGCACTTTGTCTGGAGGACATAAAAGAGGAGTTTCAGGGAGCCTTTGGAGTCTCAGTAACTGATGGATGTACCATGCCTGGAGGACGTGACAAGGGAGAAGATCAAGAAAACACCCCCCATAACATTGTTTGAGAGCTCCTGGTCTCACCTTCAAACTGCGCATGAATGGAAATGATTCTACTGAGCATGCAAAAGATTTAGAGAACAGAACTAACAAACACATCATTGTCCGAGTCTCAGATTGACCGCAGGGTGGCACGCAAGTGGGACAAATCTGAATAGCACTGCGAGGCGTTGAACAGTGAACTGAGATGGGATTCACAGCCTGCAGACAGCAAAATGGAACTTGCAGTATGAATGTCACCAGGACAACTGGCTCCTAAAAAATAACATCAACATTTGCCATAGAATTTAAATAAGACCCAGAGTACAAAACATAATATTCAAAATGTCCAGGAAGCAATCCAAAATTACTTGCCACAGGAGAAAAAAAGAAAAACAGGAAATGCTCAACTTTCATGGGAAAAGACAAATAACAGACCCACATGTCAACGTAACACTCGTGTTGGAATTATCTGATAAAGGCTGTATAGCATGTGTTACACAAATAGTCCAACAAGCAACGTAAACATTCTTGAAAAAACTGGCAAAACAGATCAGCAAGGAAATAGAATATATAAAGAAGACTCAAATAGAAATTTTAGAACTGAATAGGATATTAACCAGAATTTACAGCTCATTAGAGGGACTCAATGGGAACAACAGAGAGAATAAAGATTAGGGAAAAAAATGAACTGAGCCCCAAAGAGCTGTGTGACATTATCTAAAGACTTAACATTTGTGTCACTGGAATTTTAGAAATAAAGGAGAATCTTAGTAAACATAATCAACTGCTCTCCTCTTGTCAAGTGTTTAGCATATATTCAATGGTTGAAACAAAAATTATGACATTCATCTGATGAAGTTTCTCATGTAGGTTGCTGTCATATGTCAGAAAACTGTAACATAAAGGAGGAAAGGTAAGGGGACCTACACGGTGGTAAATTTTCTATGTTCCACTTTGTGTGGTAAAATTCCTAGCTATCTATGAACAAGAAAGTATGCACATTGTAATTGTGAGAGCAGCCACTAACGAACAGGTAAAGTAAAAATCACAATAGATAAATTAAAAATGGACTCAAAAACATAAAAGTCACTCAATGAGGGCAAGAAAGGAGAAACGGGAATGATCAATAGAGGAATCAGTCAGAAAGAAGATAATGAAATAGTAGAGCTAAATCCAGACCTGCCAATGATTATCTTAAATACAACTAACTGGTCTAAACACATTAAATAAATGAAAGAAATTTTCAGAATGAGTTTTTTTTTAAAAGAAATGACCAAACTACATGCTTTTTACAACAAACTCACTTCAAAGATAATAAAATAGGCAAATTAAAAATAAAAAGATGGACAGTTATGTCCCATAGAAACATTAATCCAGAAAAGCTGGAGTGGCTATATTAACATCAGCAAAAGAACACTTGAGAGCAGAGAAAATTACTGGGGATTTATTACAAATGTCATTGTATATTGATCAAAGTCTCAATTTACCAAAAGAAATAATTATCCTATATGCATATGTACTTAACAATAGAGTTTCAATAGGCAAAAACTGATAAAAATTAAAGGAGAAATAGAAACATTCACAATTATATTTAGAGAGTTCAAAACATCACGTAATAATTGACAGAACTAGACAACAATCAGCAAAGATATTAAAGAGATAAATAAAACTGCCAACCAACTGTATATAATTGGTATTTATAGAATGCTATACCCAAAAATAGCAGAATATCCATTCTTTTTAGGTCCACATGGAACATTCATCAAGATAGTCCACATTCTGGGTCATATAAAAAAAACTTAAGAAGTTTAAAATAATTAAATTGTACAAAGTATGTTCTCAGACCTTAATGGAATTAAGTTAAAAATTAATAATAGAAAGGTAACTGGAAAATCTCTAAATACCTGGATATCAAACACCACACTTCTAAATAATCCATAAGTCAAAGAAGAAGTCCCAAGATAAATTAGAAAAAATTAGAACTTAAAGAAAATTAAAATACAAAAATATTAAGAGTTGTCGGATATAGCTTAAACAATGCTTAGAGTGAAATTCATAGAAATAAATGCTTTTATTAGAAAAGAAGATAGTTCTCATAGAACCTATGCTTCTAACTCAAAAAATAAGGGAAAAAAGAGCAAAGTATAAGATAAACTCAAAACAAGCATAGGAAGAAAATAATAATAATCAAGATAAAATTCAATAAAATTGAAAACAAAAAAATTAAAAATCAATGAAAACAAAAGCTAGTTTTTTGAAGAGGTCAGTATAATCAACAAACCCCTATCAAGACTGCTAAGGAAAAAAGAGAAAAGACACAAACTATCAATAGTAGAAATGAAAGAAGTGCTGTCACTAAAGACGTCACGCATCTTAAAAGACTAATACGTGAATATTCTGCCCAACTCTAAGCACTCTATTCAACCATCTATCTGAAATGATGCAATTCCTTGAAAACTGTAAACTAAATTCATGTAAGATGAAATAGATAAATTAAGTATTCTTATAAATATTAAAGAAAGGAAGTTCGTAGTTAAAAAATCTTCTGAAAAAGAATCCTCAATCCCTGATGATTTCACAGGTGAATTGTTCCAAATATTTAAAGGAATAACACCCGTTGTACAAAATGTCTTTCGGATAATAGAATAAAAACATTTTCTAAATCATTTTATGATGCCTGCATCACTCTGTACCAAAACTAAACAAGGACAGTATAAAAAAAGGAATACTATGGACCAGTATCCTTCATTAATAGGCACAAGTATCATCAACAAAATAATATCGAATGGCATGAAGCCACATAAAAATCATCATAATCATAACATACCATGACAAACTGGGATTTATCCCAGGAGAGTAAGGCTGGTTCAATGTTTGAAAATCAATGAATGTGATCTGCTGTTTTTAGAGTCCAAAGAAGAAAAAAATACATTATCAAATCAATTGAGAAAAGAAAAGAGTTTGACAAAATTTACCATATATTCATAATAAAAATGCTTTACAAACTGGGAACAGAAGGGAACTCCCTCAATATACTAAAGGGCATGTACAAGTAAAACCTGCAACTAATGTCATACTTAATAGTGAAAGACTGAATGTTTTCTTCTTAAGGCTGGAAAAGATAAGTATTCTATTGTCACTACTCCTATTCAACATAGTACTGGAAGTTTAACCAGAGCAATAAGCAAAAAACAGCAATTTTTTTTTTTTTTTTTAGTGTAGATTAGATGTTTTCTTGCTTATTTTCCTGAGTTCTATATGGATTCTAGTTATCAGCCCTTTATTGGATGTGTAACACCTGAATATTTTCTCCCATTCTGTGGGTTGTCCGTTTGCTCTCATGATAGTTTCCCTGGCTGTGCAGAAGCTTTTTAATTTGATCAGGTTCCATTTATTTATTTTTGATGTTGCCGTGATTGCCTTTGAGGTCTTCTTCACAAATTCTTTGCCTAGGCTGATGTCTGTAAGAGTTTATTGAATAGAAACTCTTTTCCCCAGTTTTCATCTACTTTGTCAAAAATCAGATGGCAATACGAGAATGGTTTTATATCTGGGTTCTTAGTCCTGTTCCATTGGTCTATATCTCTCTTCTTGTGCCAGTACCACGCTGTTTTGGTTACTATAGCCTTGTAGTATAGCTTGAAGTCTGGCAAATTGATGCTTCCCAATTTGTTCTTTTGCTTAAGGTTGCTTTGGCTATGCAAAATCAAAACAACAATGAAATATCATTTAACTCCAGTGAGAACAGATTTTATCAAAAAGTCCCAAAACGACAAATGTTGGTATGGATGTGGAGAGATGGGAACATTCATACACTGCTGGTGGGACTGAAAATTAGTATAATCTCTATGGAAAGTAGTATGGAGATACCTCAAAGAACTAAAAGTAGACCTACCATTTGATCCATCAACCCCACTACTGGGTATTTACCCATAGGAAAAAAAGACATTCTACAAAAAAGACATCTGCACTCAAATATTTATAGCAACATAATTCATAATTGCAAAGATGTGGATACAACCCTAGTGCCCTTCAATATATAAATGGTTTAAGAAAATGTGGTATATGTATATCATGAAGTACTATGCAGCCATAAAAAATGGCAAACTACCTCTTATATTACCCTGAATGGAGCTGAAGCCCATTCTAAGTGAAATATCACAAGAATGGAAAAACAAATACTACATGTACTCACCATTAAATAGGTACTAATCAATTAACAGTTAGATGCATACATGGAAGTAACATTTGTCTGGTGTTGGGCTGGTGGGAGGGGTGAGGAGGGGATGGGTAAATTCACACCTAATGGGTATGGTGTGAGCTGTCTGCAGGATGAGCATGCTTGTAGCTCTGACTCAGGCAGTGCAAAGGTAATTTATGTAACCAAAGCCTTTGTAACCCCGTAATATTCTGAAATTTAAAAAAAAGTAGATTAGAAATGAAAAAATAAAACTATCTCTATTCACAGGTGACATAATTGTCTGCATAGAAAATCCCAGATAATAACAAAAAAGCCCTTAAAAACTTCCAAAAATAATATGAATAAGTTTACCAAGGTTGCAGGATGTTAGTCAATACAGGAAAAAATCAACCTTTTTTCTATA
>NW_012134858.1:4813015-4822751 GCF_000956105.1 Propithecus coquereli
ATCTGTGAATGTATTAAAATTTGTAGAAATAACAGTAATAAAGTCAGTGGGGTATTATTAAAAAATAGACCAATAGATCTATAGAGCAGAAAGGAAAGCCCAGAAATAACCTACATAAATATAGTCACCTGACCCTGGAGCAAAGGCAATTCCATGGAGAAAGGATAGTCTTTGCAACAAATGGTGCTAAGACAAGTGACATCCACATTCAGAAATAAATCTAGATGCAAATGTTACACTTTTCACAAACATTAACTCAAATGGATCATAGACCTAAATGTAAATGTAAAACTATAAAAAATTTGGAAGATAACAAAAGAGGAAATCCAGGTGGCCTTGAGTTTGATGATGACTTCTTAGATACAACACAGAAGCATAAGCTTCTGGGAGAAAATTGATATGCTGGGAGAAAAATTTGATAAGCTGGACTTCATTAAAATTGAAAATTTCTGCTCTGTAAAAGGCACTGTTAAGAGAATGAAAAGACAAGGCACAGACTGGGAGAAAATAGTTTCCTAGAAGATATTCAATAGCTTGTATTCAAAATATACAAAAGAACTCTTAAAATTCAAAAATAAGAAAGCAAAAAATTCAATTTAAATGGTCAAAATGCCTGCAAAGATAATTCACCAAGAAGATATACAGGTGGCAAATAAGCATTTGAAAAGATATGCAACAACATATGTCATTAGGTAATTGAAAATTAAAATAACAATGATAAACCACTACACATCTTTTAGAATAGCTACAATCCAAAACTCTGACAACATCAAATGCTGACAAGGATATGGAGCAACAGGAACTCTCATTCCTTGATAATGGGAATGCAAAATGGTACGGCCGCTATGGAAAACAGTCTGGCAATTTCTTACAAAGCTAAATACAGTCTTAACATATAATCCAGCAATCACCAAATGAATTTACTCAAATGAATTAAAACTAATGTCCCACAAAAACCTGAATATTTATGGCAGCTATATTCACAACCGCCAAACCTTAGAAGCAACCAAGATGTTCTTCAATAGGTGCGTGGATATATAAACTATGGTGAATCTGTACAATGGAATATTATTTAGACTATTAATAAAAAATGAGCTATCAAGCTACAAAAAGATATGGAGGAAGCTTAAATGCATATTAATAAGTAAAACAAGTCAGTTTGCAAAGGCCACACACTGTATGATTTCAACTATATGATTTTCCAAATTAGGCAAATTACAGAGACAATAAAAAGATCAATGGTTGCTAGATTGGGGGCGATGCAAAGAAGGCAGGGATGAGTAGGTGGAGCACGGGATTTTTAAGGCAGTGAAACTATTCTGTATGACACTGTAATGGCAGATACATAACATTTGCATTTGTCAGTGCCCACAGAACTGCATAATCCAAAGAATGCATCCTAATGTAAAGTATGGAATTTAATTACTAATAATATATCAACATTGATTCATCAATGACAACAAATGTACCACATTAGTGTAAGATGCTAACTGTGTGCAGGGTATGGGGAGAGGAGTGGTATATGGGAACTCTACTTTCTCTTCAATTTTTCTGTAAACCTAAAAATGCTTTAAAAAATAAAGTCTATTAATTTAAATAACATAGAACTATACACTAAAAGAAAAACATCTATGTTACTGCGTTGATTCACAAACAAATTGAAATCAAAGGCAACATGGAGGTACAACAGGGAAAGTTTATATGCATTTCCAGGCAAACCCACTCATTCATTCATCGTTCAACAAATATTTACTTAGATCTCCATGGACCTTTTAGTAAAACATCCACTCTCAGGATATCATATTTTTTTTCTTCTCCTTTCAGTCAATTAATTACTGTCACTTAATTCCAATCTCATGAGACTGTACAGTCCTGGAACTTTTTTCATTCTTCCATAGACAGCTTAGGTTTTCCCGTCAAGTGTTTTCTCCGCTCCTTTGCCATTCCCCTCGCCTTGCTTGTCCTTTTGTCAAACCCACCTGTAGCCATTCCACTATCTTTGTTCTTCACCTTCACTTACAGCACACTGAACACTGCTGGAGAAAGCCCCAGAGCAGATCTTTGGTGTGGTGGTCATTGCATCTTCTTTGATTTCAAGGAGGTGCATAGTACTACTCGGATTCCTGTGACGTTATCCTTGTGAGATTATCCTCCACAATGGTGATTTTAAAATTTCTCCATTTTTTAAAAAAACTCTGACCATAGTACCCTGCTTGCCCTTAGCAGTTAAAATTTTTATCACAGCTGAAATAGGAGTCATTACATGAGATCTACCCAAAATTCCCACGACTAACCTGACACATGTCGCCTCGTCCAGAAGCATGGCTAGATGTCACTGCCTGTTACTCCTCCAGGTCTGCTCTTGCCTCCTGCAGACCTCATCCTACCCGTCACTTCTCTCTCCATTATCACTCGTTATTGTCAAAGGATCCGTCTCTACAAGCTTTTCCCCCAAAGCATTTACACTTTTCCAGTTTTGGGGGAAAAAATTCCCCTTCGAATAAACACCAGAGCGTCTGTCCTATCTTCTCTCTGACTGATAGCCACCTACTGTCACCATCTCTCATTTCTCACTTTCCACTAACTTCTACACCAGGTCATCTCAATCTTTTCCATTTCTCCATAAAACTGTTTTCAAAAAGAGACTAATAAGTGGTTTAATGATAATGTAATGGACAGCTTTTCATCTTTATTTTCCTTGATCTTTTGTCAGCACTTAAATTTTCCTTCCCTTAGTTTATGTGACTTCATACTCTTGTCATATTCCTCATCTTTTTTGTTTGCTCCTTCACAGACTCCAAGGTCAGTTTTTTATTCTCTTATCTTTCACTTAAATGTTGGTCTTCATACTCTACACATAGTCTCTGAACAATCTCTTTGACTCCTATAAATCCAATTAAGTATCTTCACTTCAGTGTAAGTCTCTCTCCTGAATTTGTTTTATAACCACCCTCCTATTTCCAAGAAGAAATTAAAATTAAAATTAAAATCTGAACTCTTTATCCTCTGTCCTTCTCCAACAGTTTCTGTTTTAATTGTCTATCCAATTATCTAAACCAGAATCCTGGGAGACATTCCTAACATATTCCTAAAACGCCTTATATCCAATCAATTCCCAAGCCCTCTTGCTTTTACCTCCTAAATATCTCTTGAATATATCTATTACCCCCAGTGTCAACCACAACCACGGTCAAAGCATCATCATATCTCATACAAATTATGCATCTTATCCCTTAACTGGTCTCTTGCCTTTAAGTTCATTTGCCTATGGCATATTTTTTCACACAGCAACCAGGGTTATCTTTCTCAAGCAGGGTTCTAATCACATCACTATTCTGCTTAAAACAATTCAACAAGGGCCGGGCGCGGTGGCTCACGCCTGTAATCCTAGCACTCCGGGAGGCCGAGGCGGGTGGATCGCTCAAGGTCGGAGTTCAAGACCAGCCTGAGCAAGAGCGAGACCCTGTCTCTACTAAAAATAGAAAGAAATTATCTGGACAACTAAAAATATATATAGAAAAATAGCCGGGCATGGTGGCACATGCCTGTAGTCCCAGCTACTTGGGAGGCTGAGGCAGGAGGATTGCTTGAGCCTAGGAGTCTGAGGTTGCTGTGAGCCAGGCTGACGCCATGGCACTCTAGCCCGGCCAAGAGCCAGACTCTGTCTCAAAAAAAAAAAAAAAAAAAACACAATTCAATGAGTACTCTTGCATTTCAGCTAAAATTTTATCTCCTTAACAGAGCCCACATCTTTCACAATTTGACCCCATCAGAACTCCCCTGACTCAGCTCTCCCCACATCCTATTCACACTCTATCTCCCAAACAATCTGAACTATGTGCAGGTTCCAGGCTCACATTCTATCTCTTGCTTCCAGGCCTTTGAGAATGGTGCCCCATTGTCAAAGAGTGGAATGCTCTTGAACTCTTTTTTCTTTTTTTAAACCACCCTAGCTTCTATTTACCCTTTACTGCTGAGTTCAGATACCACCTTCCCTAGACATCTTTTTCTGGGTAAAGTCTGCCACGATACTCTGTATTCATTTCTTTCACAGTCCTGGTCGCACTATGTTGTAACCATTGGTTACTTGCTGCTTTCACACTAGCGGAACTTCTTCAGGGCAAATTTAAAATGCTATGTCTTATTGATCTCCGTATTTTTGCTGTCTAGCCCAGTAGACAGTCAAGAAATGTTTAAGAAGAAAGTTAGAAAATCAGGAAGGAAGGAAGGAGGGAGGGAGTAAGGAAGGACTAACCAAGTACATGCTCCTAATTACAGCTATGTAAAGTTGCATAAATAATAACAGATATTTTTTTCCTGGCATAAGATTATGGGTGATTCTCCCTTAGTTATAAAACTTTTTTAAAAATGTTATATGGTTTCTATAATTAAAACGAAACTGATTCATGTTCTACAGGTATGTGACTGGTACTCCTGGTATTGCAGAGACTGTTGTGTGTTCTTCTTCTAGGCACACACCTCACTGGATTTCATGGCCTTCCTCTCCGTATGATAAGGAAGACCCCCAACTATTACCTGGCACATCAGCCACCTGAGACCCCCATCCCTCAGAAGACCCTCATCAACATAATACTAACCTATTACCTGGCGCATCAACTAACCTATTACCTGGCACATTAGTCACCTAAGACCCCACCCCTCGGACCACCCCAACCTAATAAAAGTGGGAAAAATCGGGTAGACGGGGCTCAGAATTTGGTGGCGAGACCCCTCTGAACCCTCCAGCGAATAAACCTTGATTCTCTGACTCTCCAGGTGCCGCATGGTTTGTCCTCAGAACCACCCACTGCAACACTTGCAATAACAAGTATAGCCCTGGGACCAAATTCCTGCAAAGAGAATGACAACAGTGACGATATCTGCCACGTCAGGACTTAGTCCCTAAAGTCCTGTCACGGTGATTCTCTATTCTCTCTTCCTGTCGGGAAGGTGACTAGAGAGAACACCAAGAGCCTAAAGAAGGGAAAGAATACGAAATGGAAGTAGCCCAAGCCCTTGAATGACTGCTTGGAAAGCCACCTTACCATGCACACGACTGGACTGGACTTGCACGAGAAATCACTTTCTACTGAGTGAAATCACTGAGGTTTGAGAATTTATCTACATGGTAGTTAAGCTGAGGTAATGCACTTGGTAAACAGTTTAGTGTGGCCCCAACTAGTGTCTGGGATCACCTTGATTTATAAATGGGTTGTTGTAGGGCACATGAGAAATTGAAATCACCAAACCCGATTCCGATAGCTCCAGAATAGTGCAATTTATAAATTAGTAAAAATAATTCTATCACGTACTATTCGAGTTGAAGGGGATAGTAGGACTAACACTGCCCATCCCTTCTCATCACACACGAGAACTCTGAGGTGCAGGAAGAGGAAGACTCAGTCGAATGTTGCTGAGTCATGTCTTGCTTCCAGCTCTCCCAACGCACGTGTCAGAGCACCGACTCACAGCGTGTGCGCTCTGGCGGCCTCCACGCGACCTTCTCCCTGCCCCCCGCCGCGCTCCTCCCGAAACTGCCTCTGTGGTTGAGGACCACCATCTTCGCAGAGAACAGTTCCTTGACCAAGAGCATTCAAGGAGCTGAAATTTCCTGTTAGAACCTTTAGAACAATAAGCCCTCAGCCCAGGATGTTCTTGCAATCTTGGGCTGAGAATGAGCTTCCTAAGCTAGATGTGGAAAAAAGCATAGAGTATGAGGTGAAAATGAATTAATTGTGTTATATCATATTGAAGAATTTCTGTTCAATGAAGGATGCTGTAGATTTTGTTAACCAATGACAGACTAGGAAAAGATTGTTGAAAAAATACAATGCCTCATCCATTTCTAGTAGAAGTGTAAAATGAGATGCCATTTAGAGCTATCCGGAAGTGCCCAGGGGAGTTACATGTGCACACACTCTAGGAGCCTGCAACACACAAAGAAAATTCCTGCATAGATCGTCAAGAGGTCAGGTAAAAGAACGGAAGGCATTTGTTTGCCCATGGCTAGAAGAATAAAAGTAAGATGGGAGGGATAAATATAGGAATACAGTGTAGCCCTCAGAAACACTGAAGATCTCATAGTGCAACACAGTTTAATATTATATAACAAACAAATCCTTGAGGGAATAAAGTATAAAACAAAGCTTTTATATATATCTTGTGTGTATGACATATATACACATACCTATATATAATGTACATTTAAATACATACAAAACAGTGTAAAATTATTTCTTCTTCTTTATCAAGAACATTTTCAGGAATACAAAAGTATACATAATTTAACCAAAAAACCATATACCTTCCACACAGCTTAAAAAATAAAATATTTCAAATAAAATTCAACCCCACATGTAAGTGAAAATTAAACCTCCAAAAATATATTCCCTCATCTCTTACCAGAGTATAAAATTAGTCTGCCCTTGTTGATTATTTATACTTTTATACTTTTGCAATTTATGTATTCATGCAGAAATAATATATAGCATTATTTTATAAGTTTAAAGCTTGCTAAAAAAATCATACTGCATATATCTTTTTGCAACTAGCTTGATTTATTTAACATTGTGTTTTTGAGATTTATCTCTGCCCTTACTTATACATCTATTATAGTTTGTTCATTTTGACTATAGAGTATTTCATTTTATGCATATACTATATATTATTTCTCTTGTCTTATTGATAGATTGGTTTAATGTTTCGACATTACAAATAATTTTGAAATGAGCATTTTTTATACATCTCCTTGTTCATATATCTGTGAGTTCACCTATGGTATAAAACTAAAAACTATAGCATAAAACTATGGCATTGGTGTTTGCATTTTACTAGATATTGGCAAATGATTCTCTGAGGTGGTAATTCCAATTTATATGCTCACTGGTGTTGCATGGATGTACCTGTTCCTTGTTCCTTGTTGACTCCTAGTCTACAGATGGCACATTCAGGGATTGCTATCTGCTTTTAAATTTTCTTTATCTGATGAATATGAAAAGTCTTCTAAGGTTGAGAATCTTAACATACATTTGTTGACTTTGGGTGTTTGCCTGTTCATATCTTTTGTCTATTTTTCAATTTTCATCTATTTACTTATTGATTTATAGTATTTTTTATATACACTGAATGCTAATACTTGTCAGTTTTGTATATTATAAATATCTCTCCTGATCTGTGTCTTTTCAATATGTTTATGTTTTTTGATACAGAAACCTTTTTAATTAAAAATTTGAAATCCATCTTTTCCTTTATCGTTCACATTTTTCTTGATATATTTAAAAAACACTCTCCAATATTAAAGTTATAAAGATATTTTGCCACATTTTCTGCTAACCATTTTAAAATTTTACTTTTTACAGTTAGATCTTTAACTGACTGGAATTAATTTGTTTTTATAGTATGAAGATAAGATCCAATATTTTTTTCATATGGGTAAGCTATTGCTCCAGAACCATTTGCTGAAAAATCCCTTCTTCCCAGCTGGTTTGTAATGCCAGCTTGTCACATATCAATTTTCCATTCATGCATCACGTTTTTATCATCTACCATGTATTCAACTGTATTCTCAGCATTAGTTATATAACAGTGATAAAATAATTATGCCTGAATCTCATTCTGGATTCCAATTCTGTTGCTTTATTTAAGTTGCCATCTCTGTGCCTAAAACCTTACTCTTTTAATGATTATGATGTTTATTTAGTCATGCTTTCTACTCAAGAAGCGCCCCTCCCCTTATTTCTCCTTTTCTAATTATTCTGATTATTCTTGGCCCTTTTATCTCATATATATTACTCATATATATGAATCAAATTGTAATTTCTATAACAAGGCTATGTCTTATGTTGGAATCTCGAAAAACAGAGCCTGAGAGAGGGATTCTTGTGAAAGTGCTTCTCTTGAAGAAAGAAGAATGAGAGAAGCAAGCAGCAAGGTGGGCAGGAGAGGAGTCTCTCCTGCAGCCAAGGGTGACACTCCGGTGAAGGGGGCAGTCCGGGGTCTTATGAGTCAACATTCATGGCAGTCAGGGATGTGGTGAGGGACCAACATTGTCCACTCTAATCTGTAGTATTACTTTTTAAGAATGAATATGTACCCCAAAACATGTAGATTTTGCACATTAAGGTTAGTGTGATGGGAAAAAGACATGGAGTTAGGGATGGGTGAAAAAAAAAATCCAAAAGGGCTTTGTACTTGGTGGTGGAATGGTGAAGTCCTATTAACAATGCACATCTCTGTATCCGTGATACAATAAACGACTGGTATAAATGAATACACAGTGATCAATAAATACACAATCCTGTCCCCAAACACACGCTTACCCTTTACAAGCATTGCTTTGCCAAAACCGAGGAAGCCTTGTGAACGAACAGCTGAAGTCTATAATTTAGGTGGTTTTTGTTGAGCTTTTGTAACTCTCTACTAATGAATCAGTGTTCAGCCGCTGTTCAGTCGTAGCTTTTAATTGCAAACTTTGGGACACTCTAAATTAGGGGTGAATAAAGCCAAATTCACTAAAACCCAGTACATGCTGATGGGCTTAATTTTTTTTTCCTGGTGTGGACTTATTTTCAACCTCAACGCTTACATGGTTTTGCATATGAAGAGGAATAGTTTTTGTGCTCCAATTTATTGAAGCTTAACTCCACAGGCACATTCTTTGCTAAGACTCGTATGAGAGCCAAGATGTCTCAGGAGTAGTATTTTCTATGCTGGCCGTCTTGCAAACAGAATAACATTTATGTTGCACAGTTCAGCCATTTTGTTTGGTTTCCTGATCAGCCAAGTGTATTGTTACCTTACTGTAATATCCAGATTAATAGTGTCGTCCTCACTACCTCAATTGAAACACACAAGTAAGAAAGACTCCAGTCTAACTTTTACAAAGGTAGCCTAGAGTCAGGAGCTCAGCAATATGGCGGAAGGAGTTAGCAAAATCTCTATCCCAACAGAGTATCTATTGTAATGTTTAAAAGAAAAGGAAATCTAGAAGCAATGAGTAAAGTTAATGGACTACCAATCCCCCGAGATGTCACTGTAGAAGCTGGGTGTGATGGCATGGCAGAGCAAGGCCTCAGAAGAAGGGCTGGGTCTCAGTGCTGTCAGAAGCAGAACACTTAGCTTTGGGCCCAAATTAATCAGGGAGGGTGGAATGAGGCCATGCTCAGAACCAGAATCACGGAAGGGCTGTACCTGAATGACAGAAAGAAGAGATGCCTGCGCACTCTCCTCACGACACTAGGAAATGAAAACCAAACATGCCTCTGCCTAGGGCTTTCGGTGGGGAAAATGTCTTCTAAATTTCCTATGGAAATTAAACTCATAAACCTATTCCATGTAGGAGAATGAAGTCAAAATTCACTCTACTCATACGAATGAAAAACAACTCACAAATGGAAAAAAAAAAAAAAGAGCAAAATCTAGTTCCAAGGTGTTGAAACTCAGGCTCTCTAGTAAAACTAAATGCAAAGCGATCCATATTAACTATTACACAAATTAAGATGTTTAGGATGCCTACAGACAAAAATAGTCTCTGCTGAAGATGTGCTTACATAAAATAAGAAAATGATCTATCATGAGCTAGAGTCAAAAGATACAACAAACAGCAAATTTAACCCCAAAAGGAAGCATGAAAGAAATATATAAAGAAAATCAACATGATAAGAGACAAAATTAAGGAGAAAGCAAAAATATAATCTAGAGGATTGACAACAACAAAAATTGATTCCTTAAAAAGAGT
>NW_012134858.1:4822801-4826014 GCF_000956105.1 Propithecus coquereli
TTAGTCAATACAGGAAAAAATCAACCTTTTTTCTATATACTAATAATGTATAATTAAAACCAGAGACTAAAACAAAAACAGTACCATTTACAACAATTGCAACAAAAACTGAAATACTTTCATGTAAATTTTAAAAAATCAAGTATAGAATCTGTGTGCTGAAAACTTACAAAGTACTGATGAAAGAAATTAAAGAAGATCTGAATAAACGGAAAGGCCTACCATGTTCGTGGGTTACAAAATTCGAAATACTAAAGGCACTAAATCTTCCCACACCCATCTGTATATGAATGCAATATTGACTGAAATTCCAGAAAAAAATTTTGTAGATATAGACAAGATGATTCTAAAATTTATATGAAAAGGCAAAGAAAACTGAATAGCTAGGGCAATTTTGAAAAAAAGAATAAATTCTGAGAAATCACACTGTCCAATTTTAAGTATTACTTTAAGTCTACATTAATCCAGACAGTGTGGTATTGGTGAAGGAATAAACATATAGATCAATGGGACAGAATAGAGTGTCTAGAAATAAACCCACACAAATATGAGCAATTGGTATTGATAAAGCCACAACAGCACTCCAACGTAGAAAAGTACTCTTTTCAACAAACGGTGATAGAACAAATTGACATACATAGATGAAAAAATAAACCTTAACCTACATCTCACATCTTATACAAAAATTAACTCAGAATTAATCATACATCCAAATGCAAAGTGCAAAACTATCAAAATTTTAGGAGAAAATCTTCACAACCTGGGGCTATGCAAAGAATTAGAATTCTTAGACATAACAACAAAAGCCTGAGACATAAAAGAAAAAAAGAGATAAATAGTACTTCATCAAATTTAACCAGTTTTGCTGTACACAAGACACTTTCAGAAGGATGAAAGGCAAGCTACAGATTGGGAGAACATATTTATAAATCATATGTCTGACAAAAGACTTCTATTCAGAATAAACAAAGAACTCTCAAAACTCAGCAGTAAAAAACAATTTTTTTCCTAAAATGGACAAAAGATGTTGACAGACACTTCATCGAAGGCAATACACGATGGCAAAGAATCACACAAAAAAATGTTCAACATCATTGGCCACTAAATGAAAATTAAAATCACGATGAACTACCATTGCAACCTATTGAGTGCCCAAACTAAAAACGACTGATGATATCAAGTCCTAGAAAAGATGTGGAGCATCTGGATCTCTTACACATTGCTGGTAGGAATGTAAAATGATGCAGCCACAATAGAAAATGGTTAAGTGGCTTCTTCTAAAGTAATCATATACTTACATAGCCCAGCATCTCACTCCTGGGTTTTTACCCTAGAGAAATAAAAACTTACGTTCATACAAATATCTACTCGTGGATATTTATAGCATCTTTATTCCTAAATGTCAAAACCTAGAAATAACACAAATGTCTCTTAATTAGGGAATGGATAAACAAACAGTGGTACAACCATACAATGGGAGTTTCCCTCAGCCATAATAAGGAACAACTATTGATACACACAAGAACATGGATGAATCTCAAAAGCATTTGTTGAGTGACAGTGGCCAGTATCAAAAGGTTGCATATTATATGATTTGGGGGTATGGAATACCCCCAAAAACATAACTTATGAGTGAGCGGGTGGTTAAGTATAAAGAGATTACGTGAGGGAGTTTTCTTAAAGTGATAGAATGGTTCTGTAACCTGATTACGGTGGTGGTTACATAAATCTGTGAATGTATTAAAATTTGTAGAAATAACAGTAATAAAGTCAGTGGGGTATTATTAAAAAATAGACCAATAGATCTATAGAGCAGAAAGGAAAGCCCAGAAATAACCTACATAAATATAGTCACCTGACCCTGGAGCAAAGGCAATTCCATGGAGAAAGGATAGTCTTTGCAACAAATGGTGCTAAGACAAGTGACATCCACATTCAGAAATAAATCTAGATGCAAATGTTACACTTTTCACAAACATTAACTCAAATGGATCATAGACCTAAATGTAAATGTAAAACTATAAAAAATTTGGAAGATAACAAAAGAGGAAATCCAGGTGGCCTTGAGTTTGATGATGACTTCTTAGATACAACACAGAAGCATAAGCTTCTGGGAGAAAATTGATATGCTGGGAGAAAAATTTGATAAGCTGGACTTCATTAAAATTAAAAATTTCTGCTCTGTAAAAGGCACTGTTAAGAGAATGAAAAGACAAGGCACAGACTGGGAGAAAATAGTTTCCTAGAAGATATTCAATAGCTTGTATTCAAAATATACAAAAGAACTCTTAAAATTCAAAAATAAGAAAGCAAAAAATTCAATTTAAATGGTCAAAATGCCTGCAAAGATAATTCACCAAGAAGATATACAGGTGGCAAATAAGCATTTGAAAAGATATGCAACAACATATGTCATTAGGTAATTGAAAATTAAAATAACAATGATAAACCACTACACATCTTTTAGAATAGCTACAATCCAAAACTCTGACAACATCAAATGCTGACAAGGATATGGAGCAACAGGAACTCTCATTCCTTGATAATGGGAATGCAAAATGGTACGGCCGCTATGGAAAACAGTCTGGCAATTTCTTACAAAGCTAAATACAGTCTTAACATATAATCCAGCAATCACCAAATGAATTTACTCAAATGAATTAAAACTAATGTCCCACAAAAACCTGAATATTTATGGCAGCTATATTCACAACCGCCAAACCTTAGAAGCAACCAAGATGTTCTTCAATAGGTGCGTGGATATATAAACTATGGTGAATCTGTACAATGGAATATTATTTAGACTATTAATAAAAAATGAGCTATCAAGCTACAAAAAGATATGGAGGAAGCTTAAATGCATATTAATAAGTAAAACAAGTCAGTTTGCAAAGGCCACACACTGTATGATTTCAGCTATATGATTTTCCAAATTAGGCAAATTACAGAGACAATAAAAAGATCAATGGTTGCTAGATTGGGGGCGATGCAAAGAAGGCAGGGATGAGTAGGTGGAGCACGGGATTTTTAAGGCAGTGAAACTATTCTGTATGACACTGTAATGGCAGATACATAACATTTGCATTTGTCAGTGCCCACAGAACTGCATAATCCAAAGAATGCATCCTAATGTAAAGTATGGAATTTAATTACTAATAATATATCAACATTGATTCATCAATGACAACAAATGTACCACATTAGTGTAAGATG
>NW_012134858.1:4827109-4830561 GCF_000956105.1 Propithecus coquereli
CAAAATCAAATATGAGGAAAAGAAGGACATCACATTTAAAAATAAAAGATATCATGATGAACTTTTTGGTAATAAATTTGAAAATTTAGATGAAATGAATAGATTCTTTAAAAAATGATAATTCATCAAAACTGACATAAGAACAAGAAAAATACAAATAGTCCTTTCTCTGTAAAAGAAATTGTATCCTTAAGCAAACAAAGAAACAAACAAACAACCTTACAAATGAAAGAGCTGTTCCACGTGACTTCATAGGACAAGCCTGGCAAACCTTAACGAAGGACTAACACCAAGCTTATAGAAATCTTTCCAGAGAAAGAAAATAATGGAACATTGACCATTTTATTTTAAGAAACCAGAATTGATGTGGTAGTAAAATATGATGAAGGGATTAGAAGAAAGGAAAACTACCGGCTAGTCCTACTTATAAATGAAAACTCTTAAAGATAATATTTTTGAAAAATCCAATAATATATAAAAATTCCAACATATTATGTCCAATTAAGATTTATTTGGGTATTAAAAAGTTGGTTTAACATTTAAAAAATCAATCAATACAATATTAATATACCTTATTAACAGAATTAAGGAGAAAAATTATGTTATCTCAATAGATGCCCATGTATCAATTGATAAAATTCAACCTTTACTGATGGCAAAAATTAAGAACTATTTGCAAATCTAGAATATAAAGATTTTTATTAATCTATTAAAAAAGCTTCTGGAGAACACTCATTCTATGGCATAGGATGAAATGCCTTCAAAAAAGCAAAAACAAAAACAAACAAAAACCCGTCTTATATTAATATTTAGCAATCAGAATGTTCACTCATACTTCTGGTTAACTTTGTACTGATTTTGTCACATAGAAATGAAGGCAAAAAAAAGAAAGCAAATGTAAAAGGATCAGGAAATAATAAATAAAACTAAAATTATTTATAGATGATATGTAATTTAAAAATAATTTCCAATGGCAAATATTCATAAAGAATAGAATGGGAAAATAAATTCAAGATATTCTTACAATGGGTATTACACAGCTACAAAAAAATGGATGAACTAAGATGTTACATAAAAACATGGTTGATTCTTACATGTATATTTTTGAGTAAATAAGCCAGACACAGAAAAAGTCTATATAATTTTACCTACATAATATCAATAGCAGGCAGGACTAATCAGTAATGGTAAAAGTCTGGATAGTGGTTTTATTTGGGAAAAAAGAAGAGTGTAGTGATTGAAAGGGACATGAGGGAGGATTATGGGTTTCTAGTAACATTTCATTTCTTGGAAATCGTAGTAATCATACCAATGTGTTCCTTTGTAATTATTCACTAGGTTATATTCTTACTATCATCTGTGCACTTTTCTGTATTTAAGGATATGTTTTTATTTTTTTAAGCTTATAATCAAACAGAGCAAAGAACAGGATTTAGAGTATGACCTTTGTGTAAGGAAGGATGAGAAATTAATACCTACCTATCTATATCATCTGTCTGCACACACACACACACACATGCATGCACTAAACAAGAAGCAATGCACAGTCATTATTTTTAAGAAAAGAGTTAAAATTCTCACAGTATGCTTTTTATACACTTTTGATTTTGACCCAAGTAAATATTTTACATATTTAAAAATAGACTTTGAAAAGTAATTTCTAAAATGAAAAATCAACTGAAACAGATCTTTTTGGTCTGTGAGTATTTAGAAAGTTGAACAAAACCATTGTTTGTGTACTACCAACCAAAACAAGCTGGTTAAGCAAACATATATATATACAGAGAGAGAGAGAGAGTTTTTTTTTTCAAAGCTTCTCAGAAACTTAAGAATGCAAATGACTAAATTCCAGACAGGGATAAACACATTATAGGATAAAAGAGACTGATGGTTCATGAAGAAGTGTGAAGAGGAAAAATTTACCATGGCTGGATTTTAGGAGACAGTATGCAGACTCTTAACAAACTTGCCATGGCCAGGTGTGGGCCTGCATGCTGGTGTGGAATTCCAAGCCATGTCACCCGCAGAATAAGTCTGTACCACCCACCTCCCTTTCTGTTGGGTCCCCACTGAGTACTCCTGGGTAGCACGTGAAAGGCAGGATGCAGGACAATGGCGGAGGGGATGCCACTGAAGTGCGTGCACCCTCCCCCAGTGCAGGGCGTACACTCCATGAGCAGAGGCAGGAAGGGAACTGAGAGAGGTGGATCTGTGAAGGCAAGACAGGCTTTCAACAGCTGAATAGCTGAGGGAAGCACAGCAGAGCTAAGAGAAACTATAGTTGGATATTTTTATACTCCTCTCTGATGAATTCATAGAATAAGTATACAAAAATAGGTAAAATGCAGAATTTGAAAAAAACGATCGTGCAACTTGACCTAATTGGTATTTATAGAACACCTCACCTCAAAACCGCAGAATACCCATTATTTTCAATTGCATATGGAGCAGTCACCAAGACAGACCAACACTCTGGGTCAAGAAAGTTTCACTCAATATAAAAGAGTGAAATCATGCAAAATGTATTCTCCAATCACACAGATTTTAAATTAGAAAACAATAGCATTAAGATATCCAGAAAATCCCCAAATATATGACAAGTTAGTGATACCACTTTAAATATCCCATTAGTCAAACAAGGAATAAGAAAGAAAATTGAAAAGTATTTCAAACTGAGTGATAATGAAAACACAACATAACTAAATGTGTGGATGATGGCTGAAGTGCTCAGAGGAAATTAAATAGCTTTAAGTGCTCTCAACAGAAAAGAAGCCAAACTCTGTAAAATCATTTTAAAGAGTTTTATTCTGAGCCAAATTTGAGGACCATGACCCAGAGCCACGCCCAAGAAGCCTTGAGCAAGTGGACTGGCTGTGGTTGGGTTTTATACATTTCAGGGAGACAGGGGTTACAGGTAAAGTCATAAATCAATACATGAGAGGCATACATTGGTTTGGTCTGAAAAGGTGGGCCATCTCGAATCGGAGGCTTATGGGTCACGGGGGACTTAAAGACTCTTTGACTTGTAACTGGTTAAAGACATGAAGCTTTTGTCTAAAGGCTTGGAATGTTAAGATAAGCAAGTCTGTAACCAGAGACAAGCCACCTGACAGATACTTGTTGTGTAGATTGAGGACCTGCAGGTTTGTCTTGCAGAGCTTTAGGCCTGTTAACGGGTTACGAAGGATATCTCCAAGGGAGGGGGGCAAGATGAGGCATGTCTGACCATTGATCCCCCTGGCAGGCAATTTAGTTTTAAGACATCCCCTTGGCCAGGAGGTGGCATTCAGTCCGTCGGTCGGGGGAAGCCTTAAGGTTTTTAGTTCACAATGCTTATATTAGAAAAGAAGAAAGGTCTGACGCCAATTATCTTAGCTTCCAACATAAGAAACTAGAAATAAAGCAAATTACACCAAAAATAAGTAGAAAAAATTAATAAATGTTATAAATCA
>NW_012134858.1:4831046-4852414 GCF_000956105.1 Propithecus coquereli
TCCTTAATAAAATATTAGTAAATCTTTCCCAGAGATATATAAAAAAAAAAAGAACAATAAATCATGACCGAGTAGAATTTATCCCAGGAATGCAAGGTTGTTTTAACATTTGAAAATCAAGCAATGTAATGTGCCACATCAACAGAATGAAAAGGAAAAAAAAAATTATCGTCTTAGTAAATACAGAAAATCATTTTAAATTTACAACCTCTTCATGATAATAACTCTCAGGAAACTAGGAACATAGAAAAAATTCCTCATTCTGAAAAAGGACATTTACAAAACAAAAACAAAAACAAAAAAACCACTACAGCTAACATCATGCTTAATGGTGAAATATTGAATGATTTTCCACTAACAGCACAAAGAAGGTAAAAATATCCGCTCTCCTAATTTGTATTTAACATTGTACTGAAAGTCCAAACTAGGGAAAAACAAGGGAGGAAGGGAGGTAGGGAAGGGAAGAGGAGAAGAGGAAATAAAGACTGGCTGGAAAAGGAGCTAAAACTGTTGACTGTTGACTATTTGTAATAATGATTGTGTATGCAGAAAGCCCAATGGAATCTACTAAAAAAATACTAGACGTAAAAATCAAATTTATGAAGTTCATAGGAGGCAATGTTCATATACAAAAACCAAGTATATTTATAATACTAGCAAATATTTCTAATTTGAAAATAGGAATTAGCAAAAAAATGTATAAAACAATCATACAATCAACAATAACATAGAAAATATTTAGGAAAAATTAACAAATAATATGCAAGTCTTGTGCAGTGAAGACTAAAATATTGCATTTAGTGATTGTTCTAAGAATTATAGAAAGAATCGTTAACTTAAAAGTTAATATTATACCAGTTGATCCTGAATTTAAAAAACACTGTGATAGCTTTGTTTATCCTTGTCCTTTGAACTATTATTGTCTACGTGTATAACATGTATGTATATGTATAATTTTTTGCTGTAGGAAGTTATGTCTTATAAAGAAATTAATAGAAGAAAAATTATATGACCTTTCCCATTTCTCCATATCCTTATTATTTCCTGGGATCTTCATCTCTTTGTATTAATCTGAATTTCCATATGATGTCAATTCTCCGCAGCCTGAAGCAATTTCTTTAGCTTTTTGTAGGGAAGAGATGTGGAAACAAATTCTCTCAATTTCTTTCTCTGACAATATTTTTATGATGTTCTTATGAAGAATAAATGGTTTTTCTTGTTATATACGTGTGTGTGTGTGTGTGTGTGTGTGTGTGTGTGTGTGTGTGCGTGTACCCCCGTCTTCTGGCCTCCATTGTTTCTTCTCACAAGTCAGCTGTCATTCACATTATTGCTCCCCTTTGTGTAATAAACATTTTTCTCTAGCTGCTTTACAGGTTCTCCCTGCCCCGGCCTCAAGGCTTGACAATGATCCAAACAGATGTGGTATATTTGTCCTGCTCCTAAGAAGTTGTTGCTCTAGGGTGTCAACTGATCAACTGAAAGCCCAGGATTTTCAACAAGGTCTTGTCACTCTGAGCTGTTTGAACCACTATGACTGGCCATTTTGCAGCCTCAGAAATCTCTATTCAACCCACAGCTCCGCAGCAGCTTTTGTCTACCTGAATGTCAACATACCGACAACTTACTGTTTGGCCAACACTTCAAGAGGCCTGCTGCAGATTTTTGAATCTGCAGCTCCCTCTTCTCCAGCACCCGGCCCTGCTCTCTGTAACCTGCCTCAGCCTGTCAGAACCTCTGATTTCTGACATCTCAGTTCCTCTAAGCCCCTGAACTTGCCTAGGTTTTTGCCTCCCTGCACGGCAGTACAGAGTGTCCGCAGGTAAAATGCTGGAGCCACCATAGGGCTTAACTTACGTGTTCCCACATATGTCAGGAAGCACATTGCTGCATTGCACTGTGATTCCATAATCTAGAAGCTTTGCCTCAAATACTTCTTTGCAATTCTTTATATTTGTTTACAGCAAGAAGAATTATCCGGTACTAATTGATCTATCCTGGCAGAGGCAGAACTTCACAAAGTTTTGTTTTTCAAGTTTTCAAACATCTAAAAATTGTGAAAGAATGTTAATAGTTACAATTTTGCTACTGTTAAAAAATTCATTTCATGTATTTCTTTACAAAGACATTTTAAATATTTTCTAGGATAATAATACTTCACTCATGAATGCTTCATACATTTCCTCTGAATAAGGACCTTCTCCAATATACTACGCCACTATTACACTTTATTTATAGTCCCAAGATAACATCTAATATCCATTCTATATTCAAATTTACCTATTTGCCTTTGAAATAGGTGACTTATTTGTTTTGTTTTCTTATTTAATTATTTATTCCAGATGCAGGGTCCAATCAAGGTGCATGCATTACCATGCATTCGTTTCTTATTTTTCTTTAATCTAGAAGTATCCTTTAATCTAGAATAGCAATCCTGTTTTTCGTTTGTTTCCTTTTTAAAGAGTCAGGCCACTAATTTTCTTGTTGAATTTTCTACAGTCTGAATTTTTCTAATTGCTTACTGATGGTATTGTTTAAAGTGTGCCTCTATTTCTGGATTTCAATTACGCTGACCCTTAGAGCTGTGATTTGGGTAGATTAAGATTAAACATTTTTGTCAAGAATGCTTTATAGATGATAGTGTGACTCCATATAACATCTTATCAGGAGACAAACGCTGTGAAGTTCCACTTTAAATGATGCAAGTTTTGATCATTTAGTTAATGTGATTACTGCCATCTCTTCACTTTAAGAAAATATTTTTCCCATTAGAATTAGTAAATAACTGAGAAGTTATATTTGTCACTGTGTAAATTTCTTTTTTTTCCCCAAAAATATTTCACCCAAAGGTTTTGGCATCCACTGCTAGTATTTGCTTGAATAAGTTTTTATTAGGGCTTATAAATTGGTGATTTTCTAATTCTAGCTGACATTTTTATAAATAAATATTTTCCCCTATTCCCTATAATTTTGATACTTAGAGAAATTGAAAGCTAATGAATAAGAATTAGAAAATTTTATCACTTCAAAAATCAGCATCTACAGGTCATTCATCCTTGCTGGGGTGTCCTATATAAAGTTGGACTGCCAGATGTCAAGGGCCGTCTGGCTGGAGTGTCCTTCATCTCAGGCAAGATGGCAACTCCAGGCTCCGTGAAGTTAGAAGAGCCATTCCCCTGGGCTCTCCCATGGGGCTCTTTGGTTGCCATAGAGCTGGTTCTGAAAAGGGCCTTTCCTTGTTAGAAATGCCTAATTTTTCCATGGGGACATGTGGGCTTCTGGGTTGCACTGGATACTAAGGTGTGTGTATTCCCACCTGAGTAAATGCTTGCCAACCAACTTCTGTAAAAACAGATCTCATACCCAAGGGCACCTTCTCCTTTCTGGGCTGATTATTCTCTGTCAAGGCCAGGAAGAAATAATCCCTGTCAAGCACTCTTAGGCATGACTGCAACACATTCTCATCCACTTTACCTCTGCCTTATTGGCTTGGAATGGTCATTCCTTCCTTAACAGAAATTTGGAGTGGTTACTTTCCTTTTTAAAACAAAAAAATAAAATAAAATAAAATTTCAGGTAAAATGGTTAGCTCTTCTGAGAATTATTCCATACATTGTATCTTAGACACTTCAAACCAGAGAAATGTCATCCCAGCCATTCTTCCAGGCAGGAGGGACTCACTGGGGCAGTGGGGAACCAAACTCCAGACTTCTCACAACTGCACTGGTGAAGAAGTTCTTTCGGCTATATCTAACTCCTTGTTCCTACTCCCCGGTTTTCAAACGTGACTTCACTGTCTTCAGTCAGGTAACTTGGGACAAACAACCTAGTGTTTCAATAATTTATTTTTTTTATGTCTAAAACAAGGAAAATAGTAAGAATATTCCAAGTGAGTATTAAAGGAGACACTATAGTGCAAACAAGTTCTGAGAGAATGTCCCATGATTTTAGTTCCTTGCTCCTTTTCCTCCAAGGCTCATTACACACCTGGCCTCACAGTTACCACACACAAGAGAAATCCCTCTTCCTGCTTCATGCTTAAGGACGCCGGCTGGAAGAATGAATTGGCAGCAGTGACAAGCGCTGAGTTGCCCTGCCCTCTCTCCTAACCCTTGTCATGAGCCTCTCATGAAACCTGCGTTGATGACTCATTCCCACCCAACTCACTCCACCCTGAACTATTTCCCGGAAGCAGGCCTTTCAGTGCTAAAACCAAACAGTCCTGGGCAAACTGGGATGGCTTTCACCCTAGATTTCCACTCCTGCACTTAACTATCCTTCCTTGTTTGTTTATTTGTTTCTTGCTGAGGGGGCATCCTATCAACTCTACCAGTTAACCCAGTAAAATCCTTATTCTGCCCAGAGAGCATCTCTGCTACCCTCACACATCCGCCCTGATGCCATCTCTGTGTCTTGCTAGTCCTCAGCTGTCTTCTCATTTAATTTTGGGTTAAGTCAAAGAGAGAGATGGCTAGCTGCTTCCCCTGCCATGCAACGATCTCTTGTTAGGTGCAAGACTGATAGACCTTGCTCTTTGATCTTCTTGGAATTTTTTCCCCAGCCTTATTAAGGCATAAATGATACATAAAGGGATAAAGAAAACGTGATATATATACACAACAGAATACTATTCAGCCTTAAAAAGGACGGAAATCCTGTCATTTGTGACAACATGGATGAACCTGAACACAAAAAGATAAATACCCCACATGATCTCACTTATATGTGCAATCTTGAAATTGTGGGTTTCCAGCCCGAGGGAATCCTAATAAATGCATCATCACTTTCCCGATAGGCCTCGGGCCCATGAGCACCCAGTGCTCTGCTCTGACACGCCAGCATCCCTCCTTGGTCCTCAATATTCCATACATAGGTGGTCTCTCAAGCTACAACTATATAATCATTTATGTAATTTGTTCAAACTTTCCAATAAGTTCTGAAAAAAACAAACCTGAAA
This sequence comes from Propithecus coquereli, assembly GCF_000956105.1. NCBI lineage: Eukaryota > Metazoa > Chordata > Mammalia > Primates > Indriidae > Propithecus > Propithecus coquereli. The sequence continues at coordinate 4,836,004 of NW_012134858.1, forward strand.
GAACACACACACAGTTACACATACACACAAAACAGCGGGGAAGAAACCACACTAGCGGTCTATGGAGCATGTGGGCCTTAGATTCCATAACACCTGGGTTCATATCACTTTGTGTGATTTTAGACAGGGAATTTACTTCTTTGAGTCTAGTTTTTGTTGCTATAAGAGGGTGTGATGATTAAATGATTTGCTATCAGTAATGGCTTAGTTCAGTACCTGCAGTACTGAGTACACAGTAGGTGCTCACTAACAGTGAGCATCCTTTCTTCTCTTAAGCTAGGAACCAAGACTCTTCTTCCCCAGGCCTTTCAGGCCATGGTGGACACCCAGAAGTGGGCTTTACTGAGTTGCCAACAGAACTGGAGGGGCCCTGTAGATGCAGATGTGGTTGGTGCCTGCAGGGGCAGCATGAGTGTTGTCTTTTAGGGGCCAGAGCTTCTCAATCTCCTGTACAGGACACATAGTGACCAGACACTCCTGAGAAGCACCCACAGTCACTCCCAAGTCCACCTGCGTCCTCCCTGACCACACAGTGTTGGATGCACACGTGGATACTAATTGAATAAAGCTTCCTCCTCAGAATCAATATGGCTTGACTCCAAGGAAGCCTACTATTTGAATAAGCAAAAGGAAATGCTATTCACTGGCCTCTGCTGTTTGTCTCCTAATTACAAGCATATTTGGCCGACTCAGAACCAATTTATGTGCAGAAACCAAACAATTAAAAATGCCTCATTACTAAAACCTGGGCATCTTTCAGGCAAATGAATCGCTGTGATATACCAGGATTTACCATAAACAAACAAAACTGAAGTTGAACGCATGTGTACTTCCAGCCTAAGGAAGGACCCAACTGGGAGAGCCTTGGGCTGCCTTTGCTGTGCGCCTTTTGTGGAGCAGGGGAGGCCAGCAGCGCCATGTCCAGCCTCCAGCCATGGCACCCACATCAGTAATAAGAATAGAGCAAGGATACTGTTACCCCCCAAAACAGCCATGTGAATGGCCCTTCCTACACTCTGGTCTCAATTCCAAACCTTGTTCATGCCAGAATTTTGCACTTCTGCACACTTTCAGCTCCCAGTCACAGCCACACCTTGAGGTCATATCACGACGATCATGAAAGTAAGAGTGTAAATACCCACCTGCTCCCAGAGAGGTTATCGTATACTACCCTGTGCTAAATGCTTTCCGTGCATTATCACGTTTAATTCTTGCTATGAGTTTTTTTTTTTTTTTTGAGACAGAGGCAATTGAGCTCCAAGTTCACACAGCTATTAACTAAGAGACAAGACTCATACACAGATGTGTCTAACATCAAAGTATGTGTTTTTATCGGTTTCACATTACTGTTTCTTTTCTACAATCTCTAACTTAACCTTACAGTGTTTGATTGAAGTTTGCCCCTTCCCCTATCCCAACAAAACTGCCCCAGCGTAAGCTCACAGGGAGCTCCAGTCTCCCAGTTCTGCTTTGTCCTCCCAGCCCATCAACCTTGCCTAGCTTCACTTCCTTCCTGTCATCCTGGGTGCTGCTGTCAATCATTTCAGCGGCGTGTTTACCAACTCCCCCGACTCCCCTGATCCCTTAATCTTTTTCTGTACAGACTGTGATGCTGTCCAGGTCCGGATTAATACAATCACCTGTTTTTCCCATTGCTGTCCTGGGAGTGCAGAGGATAAAATCCACTACACATGTTTGAATTCAGTCTTCGCTGAGCCTTCAGTATCACTGAAAATCCTTTATCCTGCTCAAGCTGTCTCTACTCCCTTTTCCCTGCAGCAAAGCCTCTCAGCCTTGTCTTTGCCTTCGGGCTCCCCACCAGGCCCCTGCCCTCATTCTCTCAGCTGATGAGTAAGTGCTCTATGTCACCGGGAAAATGAGATCCTTAAGCACAAACTCCTTCAACTTTCCTCTGAAAATCCCTTTACCTTCCCTCATTCTGTCCCCACCTGTTACTCAGATGTCAAATGTCCTGGTCTTCAGCAGGACCTCACTTTGTCAAGCCCTCCTCCAACCCCGTCTTGCTGTTCAGTGTCCACTGCATTCTTATGTTTATCGCTGGTCACTCATTCCATGCCTTCCTGAGTCCCCTGTGGAAAGACTGAGTCCCACTCTACTCCTCGTCTTGGTGGGGAGTTGAAGTTCCTCATAACCCTTACCACATTCTCCTCTGCCACTTCCTCTCCCCAACCTCTGTGATGACACACTCTTCATCTCTGGATGGCTACCCAGGGTCTTCTTTGTGACCCTCTTCTCTTCTCATTCTACTCAGCCCTCCACCATTACCCAGATTTTGTTCACATACATGAATGCAAATACCATGCATATGCTGATGACTCCAAATCAGTTTCCCAAGCCCAGATCTCCACTGAAGACTAGTGATCTGCACTTACATAGCAAAAATTATGTGTCAAAAAATAAACCCAACCTCCTCCTCTTAAATCTAGTTTTTTGCAATCTCTGTTTTCGTTAAAGGCATTAACATTGATCAAATCACCCAAGGCAGAAAATAAAAAATCACATCTTACTTTTCCTTATCAATTACTCCCATACATATGCCTAACTGATATTAAATCCCATTGATTTGATCTCATTGAATCATTTATCCCAAAATATTTATTTGAAATCTCCTCCGTGTGAAGCAAATAATCCCAGCTGCAGCGATGCACAACTCCAGTGGTTTCATGCATTATGTGCAACGTAATGACTCAGTAAGTCCTGGTGATACATGTGAGGGGATAAGAATAGGTAATAAATGACATTTCCTGCCCTTATGGCTCTTAACATCTAACAGAGTAGCATAAACATAAATGATAAGCATCAAATAAGCGAAAAATTGCAGGGAAGCATCAGGAAATGATGATCGAGCCGAGAATTGAAGGCTGTGGGGAAAAAGACAAAAAGTGGACTAGAAGAAGATAAATGGGCTCAGGCAGAGAGTGCTGTAGGCAAATGCCCTGGGGCAGGTGCATCAGGGAACATAACTGTCACCAAATGACCAGTTGGATGAAGCAGAAATTGGGGGGAAATTGTGCTAAATGAGACTGGAAATTAGGGAAGAAGCAGACCATGCAGAGCCCAGACCACATAAAGGAGCTATGTCTCTGTCTGGTCTAACAGCACTGGCAAGACTATGAAAGCAGTTAGGGATATTAAACATGAGAAAGAGAGAGGGAGAGGAAGAGGGAGAGGGAGAGACAAATTTGGATTTTGAAAAAATTACTCTGGCTGCAGGGTAGCAACCAGCTCGATAAGGAGGAAGGGTAGATGCAGGGGAACGTTTAGGCAGCTGTGGCAGTAACTATGGCAGGAAGGGCAACAGTCTCTTGAATCATTGTGAAGGCAGTGGGACGGGAGACAAGGGGATAGGTTGGTCAGTTATTTAGGAGATAAAATCAACAGGACACAGTGATGTGTCGAATACAGGAGATAAAGTAGAAGACGACGTTATGTCAGGTTCCTGGCTTTTGTAATTGGATGGGTGACGGTGCCATTCACTGACTCAGAGAACGGGGAAGCAGATTACGTGATGGAGCAGCACGCTGGGAGACTGTTAGGGAGATCTTGATTTCAATTCTGGACATACCGGTTTGCAGGGACTTTCAGCTTTCCGAGAGGAGATACAAACCACAAGTCTGAAATTCAGAGGAGAGATGAGGCTGCATATAAATGTGTGTGCTGTCTGCATATCAATGACAACTGAAGTCACAGTGTAGATGACAATGTCCAGGGAGAAACTTTATTGAGTTGAGAAGAGAGCCGGTGACCAAACTCTGAGCACTCCAGCATTCACTGGTTGGGGAGAAGGAAATGAGTCCAGAAAATGAACCAAAGAAGTGGCAAGGGAAGTAGGAGAAAACTCAGGAGAGTCCTGTCTCTTGGAAGCCAAGGACAGAGAGTGTTGCAAGAAGCCAGGAATGATCATTTGAGCCAAAAGGTGCTAGGAGTTCAAAAAGACATATGGAAATACCTGTATACAGTAGAGCTACGTGGAGGTGGGATTATGGGAACCAAAGCCACATTGGAGTGGTTGAGGGATAAATGGAAAATGAAGAAATAAGAGCATTTTCTTTTAAGAAGAGAAGGGGGGACAGAACAAGGCTAGGGTTTGACTTGTATTTAATGGAAAGGGCTTAAACACAATTAAAAGCTAGTAGAGAAATCTAGCTGACAGGACGAATCTATGCATAAGGCAAAGGAAAGATAATTAACCTGTGCTTTCATGCTCCTAGGGAAGCAAGAGTGGATGGCACCTAACATGCGTGATGAGGTGTGTCCTTAGCTCCCAGGAAAGACATCACCTCTATTATAACAGCGGAACAGGGGAGAGATCGCGGGACAATGCAGGTCATTCATAAATTTATAATTAGGATGATAAGCAAATTCTTATTTGGGAGGTTCTATTTTATTTTATTTTTTTCTGTGAAGTGATTACAGAGTAAACAAAATTGAGCAAGGATTTATACATCCAGGAAGATGGAGTAGATGTACTTTTCCCTATCCTTCTTTCTAACTACAACTGTAATCCTTGGATATCACATGCGAAACAAATAGAAGACTCTGAAAGATGGAGAGAAGGTAGTAGACCAGCTGAGGCCTTGGGAACATAATAGCACGGCGGTAAGTTCACTGGGTTTTTTTTTGTTTTGACTCGTAGCCCAAACTTGGAGCGGAAGAAGCAACTGGGAAACAGCAATGGACACAGACAAAAATAGCTTCCCAAAGGATTGTTCCCTCTACCCAAAGAACGAGGAAACAGGCAGCCTAGCAAGATAGAAAACTTTAGACAGTAACTGCTCTACCATAGTGAAACATCACAGAAAAAACCGTGACCCACACCAACAGAAGTCAAATGGGGAGTTTAGACTTCCACCTTTGTCAGGTTGTGATTAGGTGTCTCTCTCCCACCTGGGGTGCTACCAGAGAAGGAGGAGCAGGGAGCCAGAAGAGAAAAGTCCCCTCTATCCCTAACCACTGAGGTAGGTGATGTGGTGGAGTCATGTTATTTATGACTACCCAATAATAACGAGGCTCCCTTCACACAGTGTCAGTGGAGACCTAGTGGGGTTCTGAAACTTCTTCCCCTATTCAGAAGTGACAAAGAATACTCCAACCTCATGTGTCATGGAGGCCAGGTGAGAGTAACCAGGCACCTACACTTTCTCCAATCAGAGAGAGGAAACCAGCTAAAACAGAGGGTTTAAGTAAGATCCAGAGGCTCATAGCATAATACCCAAATGTCCAGGTTTTCAGTGAAAATCCTTCATCATACTAAGAACCAGGAAGAGCACAAACCATATGAAATAAGATGATAAATAGATGTCAACATTGAGATAACAGAGATGTTAGAATTATCTGACAAAGATTTTATAGCACCTATAATAAAATATCTTTCAACGAGCAATTAGGAACATGCTTGAAACAAAGGCTAAAGAAATAAGAAAGGAAAGAAGAGAAAAAGGAAAGAAAGAAAGAATAAACAAAAAACTACAAAGTCTGTGCAAAGAAATAGAAGATATAAATAAAAACAAAATGGAAATTTTGGAACTGAAAAGTACAATAACAAAGGTAAAAATAAAATAAAACAATGGATGGGCTCAACAGCATACTGAAGGGGACAGGAAAAAATCAGCAAAATTAAAGATAGAACAAAACAAATTAGACAAGAAGAGAGAGAGAGAATAGACTAAAAAAGATGAGCAGGAGCTCAGAGATCAGTGGGACAATATAAAGTGACCTGGCATTCACATCACCAGAGTCCACAGAGGAGGGGAGAGAGGAGAGGATTTAAAAGTACCCAAAAAATAATAGCTTGAAACTTTCCAAATTTCACAAAAGACATAAATCTACAGATTCAAGAAGCTGAATGAAACCAAAATAAGATAAACCCAAGGAAATCCACACCAAGACACATCATAGTCCAACTTATGAAAACTAAACACAGAAAATATCCTGAAAGCAGCAAGAGAGAAATAACACTTCAAAAAATGGCAGACTTAAGCTCTTGAAAATTAATAACCATAATAAAGAACAGATATTTGCAGAGGGGATTAAAAATATGACCCAACTATATGCTGTTTATTTAAAAAAGTAATAATAATAGAGACAGTTTGAGAGTAAAAGGATAGAAAAGTTATATCACTCAAACATTAATCAAAAGAGTGGCTATCTTAACATCAGATGAAATATACTTTAGGGCAAAGAAAAGTATTATTAGACACAGAGAAGAACATTATATAATTCAAAAAGGGTCAATCCATCAATAAGACACAGCAATTCTAAATATGTATCTGTAAACATCAAACAACAGAGCTGTGAAATGTGTGAAGCAGAAACTGATAAAACCAAAAGGGGAAACAGATAAATCCCCAATTATTGTTGGAGAGGAGACTCCAACCCACCCCCAAAAATCAATAGAACAACCAGATCAAAAATCAGCAAAGATATAGAAGAATGCTAAAACATCACGAATCAACAAGATCCAATCAACACTTATAGAACAGCTCATCCAACAACAGCAGAATATACATTCTTTCTAAGTGCTCACAAAATGTATATGAAGATAGAAAATTTCCTGGGTCATGAAATAATCCTCAACAAATTTAAATGAATTAAAATTATAAAAGTACATCCTTCCACCACAATGAAATCAAACTCGAAATCAATTACAGAAATATAATAGAAAGACTCTTGGAAACACTTGGAAACTAAACAGTATACTTCACAATGGCCCATAGATTAAAGAGAAAATCTCTAGGGAAGTAAAAAAAAAAAAATCATTGAATCGAAAAATCAAAATTTGTGGGACACACTAAAGTAGTGCTAAGAGGAAAACATATTGTACTAAATACATACATTGGAAAAGAAGAAAGTATCAAAACAACAAAATAAGCCTGCACCTCAAGACTCTAGTGTGGGGAGAAAACAAAATAAATCCAAAGCAAGCAACAGGAAGGAACAGATAAGAGCAGAAATCAATAAAATTGCTTACAGACAAACAATAAAGAAAATCAATGAAACAAAGATCTGATTCTTTGAGATATCAATAAAATTTACAAACCTCTAGCAACACTGATAAAGACATAAATTACTAATACCTGGAATGAAACAGAAGATATCACTACAGACCCTGCAGACATCAAAAGGATAATAAGAAAATACTATAAACAACTCTACAGACATGTATTTGACAACTAAGTGAAATGTGCCAATTCCTCAAAAAACACAAGTTTTAATAATTTATTCAATATAAAATAATTTTAATAAATTTATAACTATTAAGAAATTAAATTAATTATTTATTCACCACCTAAAAAATATGAAGTCCCAGAAACTTTCACTGATGAATTCTACCAAATATGAAAAAAGAATTAACACCAATTCTACACAATCTCTCTGAGAAAACAGAGGAGCAGGGAACACTCCCCAACTCATTGTACGAAGCTTGTACTACCTGATATTAAAACAAGACAAAGACAGGGCAAAAAAAGAAACCTACAGACCTATATCCCCAATAAATATAGGTCTGAAATTATTAACAATATATTAGTAAATAGAATTCAGCAATGTATAAAAGTAGTTATACGACATGATCTAGTGGGGTTTAGTCCAAAGATGCTTTAATATTTGAAAAACAATCAATGTAGCTCACCACATTAAAAAGCTGAAGAGGTAAATATCATGTGATCATATCAATTAATGCAGAAAAAGCATTTGACTAAATTCAATATCCATTCATGACAAAACTTTCAGGAAAATAGGGATAGAGAAAAACTTCAGCTTCATAAAAAGCATATACAAACTAATCCACAACTAACATTAAACTTCATGGAGAAAGACTAAACCAAGAACAAAGAAAGAATGTTCACTTTCCACAATCTTATACAATGTAGGCTTGGATGTTGTAGCTAGTATAACAAGACAAGAAAGGACAAGAAAAGTCATGTCGATTGGCTAGGAAGAAATAAACTGACTGCCTCTATTTACAGATGACACGACTGTCTACATAGAAAATTCCAGTAAGATTGCAGGACATAAGATCAACCTACAAAAATCAATTGTTTTGTATATACTAGCAATGAACACGTGGATACCAAAATTTAAAATATAATACCATTGATTTTTTAAAATGAGATACTTCTGCATGCTAAAAACTACAAAATGTTCATGGAAGAAATCAAATAACATCTAAATAAATGGAGAGATATATGTTCATGGATTAGTAAAGATGTCAATTCTCAAATTGAGATACACGTGTAATGCAGTTTGTATCAATTTACTGCAAGAATTTTGGAGATATAGACAAGATTATTCTAGAACATATATAAAATGGCAAAGAACTAGAGTAGCTAAAACAATTCTGAAGAAGAACAAAATACAAGAAATCAATTTGTCTAATTTCAAGATACATCGTACATACCGTCTTGCTGGAGGGATGCACACAGACTAATGGAACAAAATAAGGACCCCAGAAATAGACTGAAACCAATATGCCCACCTGATTTTGGCAAAGGTTCAAAAGTCAGTCAAGAGACATAGGTAACCTTAGAGAAGAGGTAACCTTCTTAACAAATGGTGCTGGAACAAGTGGATACCCTTAGGGAAAAAAATAAAACTTGACCTAAGTCTCACATCTTAAAGGTAACTCAAAATGGATCACAAACTGAAATGTAAAATGTAAAAACTATAAAACTTCTATAAAACTATAAAACATATAAAATATAATAGAAAATTTGGGAGACAGAAGGCTAGGTAAAGCTTTTTTAAACATGACACCAAAAGCTCTATCTATAAAAGAAAAAGTTGATACACTGGACTTTATCAAATTTGGAAATGTTTGTTCTGTGAAAGTTCCTGTGAAGAGGGTGAAAAGAGAAGCTGCAAACTAAGGGAACGTATTTGCAAACCACAGGTTTGATAAATGACTAGTATCTAGGATATGTAAAGAACTCACAAACTGAGCAGCGAAATAATAATCCAATTAAAAAACAGGCAAAAGACAAAACCAGACATTTCGCCAAAGAGTATATGCAAATGGAATATAAACATATGAAAACATGTTCAGCATCATTAGCCATTAGGGAAATACACATGGAAACCACAATGAGCTATTATTACCAACCTATCAGAATGGTTAAAATAAAAAATAGTGATAACACTAAATTCTAGCAAGAATGTAGAGAAACTGGATCAACCCTACACTGCCGGCGGGAGTAGAAAACGGTACAGCCACTCCGGAAAACACTTTGGCAGTTTCTTACAATACCAACATGATAACTGCCACAGCCATTGCTACCCAGCAAATTGCACTCCTGGGCTTTTATTCTAGAAAAAAATTAATATTTTTGTTCACATAAAAAACTGTATGTCTACAGCAGCTTTATTTGTAATAGGCAAAACCTGAAAACAACCCACATGCCCTCCGGTGGGTGACTGGTTCAAGTCAGGGCAGTACACCCACGCAGCGGAATGTTGCCCAGCGATGGATCGAACTGTTAAAAGCACAATGACCTGGAAGAATATCCAGACAATCATGCTGCCTGATGAAAACCAATCCTAAAAAGGTACATACCGTATATGGTTCCACACGTATCACATTCTTGAAATGACAACACTGCGGAAATGGAGACCAGACTAGTGGCTGCCAGAGGTTAAGGAGCGGCAGAGGAAAGGGGACATGACTATAAGAGGGCACCATGAGGAATCCTGTAGGATTAAAATATTCTCTATCGTGACTGAATCGAGGTAAAATCCTGGTTTTGATATCGTGCTATAATTTTGCAAGATGTTACCATCGGCAGAAGCTCAGTAAAGGGTACAAAGAATCACTCCGTATTATTTCTTACAATTTCATGTGAATTGATAATTATCTCAAAATAAAAACGTTTTATTTAAAAATGTTCAGCGAGGGAGAGGAGGCATGTTTATGCATTTAAAAAGTGTGAACAGTTTGTGGGGAAAGTGAACAATGAATTGGCCAGAAAGCCCTGGTAGAATTTCCAAGTCTCTTTGAGACAGGTGGCCATGAATTTATAGCGGCAGCAATCTGCTCTGCGGTGCTTTTGTTACCTGTGCTCCGCTGTCTGGGTACAGGAATAGAGAAAGCAGGCGGTTGAGTTGTTCAGGACACAGGTGTACCAAACCGGTGCGACAACAAAAACAAGAAACCAAGGACAGTTTTTCGCAAATCCATCTCTGTCCTTTCCATCCTCCCTGCTGTTGCCTTGGCTCAGAATTGCATTTTCGTATCTATCTCCTCGTGCTCTTCCTTGGATTGGCTACTCCCACATCAGCCTTGTAATTTAACCATCTTGCCCTTCAAATTTCTGTGCCCAGAAGAAACAACAGCTTCTGCAGCTATGTCCTCATAGCCTCGTGTAGATAAGTCTGTTGTATTTGTCAGGGCTCCCCAGAGAATGAGAACCAGTGGGATGTGTGTGTAGGTAGATAGAGAGATAGCAATATCGAGAGAGAGTGACTGATTGACTGATTAATTTTAAGGAATTGGCTCACACGGCTATGGAGGATGGCAAGTCCACATTCTACAGGTCAGGCAGGAGTCTGCAGACCCGGGGATGATGTCAGAGACCATGCTGGACACCATACTGCAGCCTGAGTCTGAAAGCAGTCTGGAGGCAAAATTCCCTCTTTTCTGGGAACCTCAGGGTTTTTCTCTTAAGGCCTTCAACTGGTTGGATGAAGCCAAACCACATTACGGAGGTTAATCTGCTTTCCTCAAAATCTATTGATTTAAATGTTAATCTCATCTAAAAACAATACTTTCACCAGGACATCTAGACTGGTGTTTGACCAGATATCTGGGTGTCATAATCCCAGCCAAGTTGACACATTAAATTAACCTTCACATCCATTAATAGCTAGAGTGACCACACAATTTATCATTCTAACAGAAACTATTAATAACTGCTAGAACAATGGGCATACATTTGGACTGTCTCTGGCAAACCAGGACATAAGACTAAGCTCATTATTACATTCTCATCGCAATGTGTTTTGATATCTCCGTGGGAGCTTCTCTGCATCTCTGTGTCCCCAGATGCCCTACACATTTTTGTGTTTTATAAATATTGACTACCTCTCCTGGCCTTTCTTGGTTTTTATTTATGTTTGAGGTCTATTCTCACCTCGAAGTCCATTCCAGTCACCCCCATCCATCTGAGATCTCCCGGGCTTATCCAAAAGAGGATAGATTCATTTCCTGAGGCTCTGCTGACACATCTGAAATGCCTCCAAAGGAACATTACTCAAAAACAAAGATAGAAGAAACTATTGTCTTCAACTTAAGTATACACAGGACATGTTCCCAGGCTTGAGAGTAGCTGCCATTTGGGCTGATGGCTGCTGCATTCAGGCCTCTGCCTGCCTGGTCTGAGAATCCCACTCAGCCCCACAGACCCTTAACTTGGGGTCTGCGTGTCCTATCTGGGCCTTCCTCCTATGCCTGCTGCTTCTCAACACTCCACAACCATGTGAGCCAATTCCGTAAAATCAATCAGTCAATCAATCTCTATCTCTCTACCTATACACACATCCTATTGGTTCTCATTCTCTGGGGAACTCCAGGTGTTCCTCCTCCCCTGGCTCTCGGGTCTTGGCATAGGCCTCTCCACAGCTAAGACTCTCTGTCCCTCTGCCCTTCAGAGCCCTGTAGAATCCTGAAATCACTGTGACACAACAAGTGTACTACTGACTGCTAGTTCTATTCTGATCAAATTGCCTCTTCCTAAAAGCAGGAGCTCTGGATCATCCCCAAGTACCAGACTAAAAAGCCTGCCCAGAACGTCAATTCCTCAGAGACCTAACCCTGGCTCTTGAAAGTCACTCACTGTGAGTGCAGTTACCAAGCCCCAGGGGCAGCTTCCTGATGACAGCACTGCCATACTGCCGGTTCTAGACTCTTGTGTCACTGTACTGTGTCCAGCAGTCAGAGGGGCACCTAAGATGAGCCACCGCCCCCAGCTTCCTAGGGCTTGCTCTTTTGCAGACTGGGCACCCATAGGGCCATGACAGCATCTGTTTGCATGTCTTATGTGGCCCCACTGTGTGACCAGTCCAGCACCAGTTCTTGGATTCCACCACACTGCGTTTTCTGCTCTCAGTAATTGAAAACCTGTCAATCCATTTACTCTAGATTGTCCTCCATTTTGTGCTGCTGCAGGGAGGCTATTTAGTGCAAAGATTTAAGCACAAAGATCTAGGGGTCAGACTGACCTGGGTTGCTATCGGTCTTAAGTAAGTTACATAAAATCTCCTAGCCGCCATGATCTGATCTCACAGTGTTACTGTGAGAATTAAATGATGGAACATATGCAAAGAATTTAACATAATGCCTATTACTGAGTCAGCCCTCAATATCTATAACCTATATGGCTTGAAATCTGCCCTAGTTTTCTGCCACACATATCCTCTGGGTGGTAGCATGTTGGTTAATGTTTTACAACCAGCTCTCTGGATAAAACAAAGCTCTGATTTATAATGCTTGCTGATTTCCATGGTGTAAATACTCCGATCACAGCCAATTTTGTGGCACTAATGTAATGTTGCTGAACACAGAGGTTGAGAAAAGGCTCCTGTGAGCTGGTAAGAGCAGGCACCAGCACACCACGCACTGACGCTACCCTGGGCCACTAGCTATGTCCTGCTTATTTCCCTTTACAAGGAATTTCTTTCTGGTCTATACCCAAAAAGCTGCCTCTCCATGATCTCCATGTTAGAGGGCTGCCGCCTTCCTTCCCCTGGAAGTAACTCTGGATAAAGTATGTGGTAGTCTCATCTCTCCAAATAAGATATTACAGATCTTTCTCGATCTGCAGAGAAAGAGAACCTCTTCCAATGGGGCCACAGGTCAGCTCATGATTTTGACGGTAAGGACTGTCCTCTGGGAGCATCCCAGAGCTCTCTACATCACCTCTGTTTATCTTGCACTTGCTATGAACACGGGCCTGCGACTTTTCCTTCTTGCAAGTAAGTGGCCCCAGAACTTCCGTGTCTGTCTATTAAGACCAATACTTCCAAGAGTAATGACTAGGAAAGCTGATTAAAATAAAAGAAACATCTGCTCTCAGGTCTTAGAGAGCTACAGTAACAGCCAAGAGTAGAGGGCCGGGATCCCCTGGGGAACCTCATGAGGCTTTTCCCATTGGCAGATGCCACTTAGGTGTGCAGCACAGAGCTGAGATGCCAGCCAGGAAATGGAGTAGACCCAGGGAAAGGTCGTTAGCTAAGCAGAGCTTCCCATATATCATAGAAGTGGGGAAACAAGAGTTGGAGTTTGGGCCAATCAAGGCATCCAGATCTTGAGGAGCTAGAATCCCGGAGGGCATAGTGAAAGGAGAACGTCACTGTGTGCCAGTTTTCCTGCAGAGACATGAGGTTATTTTTAAGTTGTGTAGGAAAAGAGACCAAGAAAGGGAAGAAAAAAGAAACAACAAAAAAATGTAAGCAGACTTTTTGGCCATCCCACTACACTGGGGAGACAAAATGGAAGATGAGAATAAGCCATTAGGAGGGGTGTTGGGCAACATACCAAGTGTTCAGCTGTGATCCCTGGAGGGCAACATCTAGGAGGGGGATGACTCAGGAGTAGATGGAATCTTATAAAAAGTGAAACACAGGCTCAGGTAAGATAGCTTGTTGTTGTCAGCTTTCCTAGTTGTTACTCTAGTCTTGTACGTAAGGAGCCTGGAGGTCATCACTTACAATTAGTAAACAACAAGCAAAATAGTGAACAAACTGAAAAATCAACTCATCATAGATCTGTCAGAAAAGTGAGGTCAGAGGGCAAACAACAACCCCTAAAATTATGGAGACAAACCGGTGGATACAGAGACTCACAACTTGACAGATCAGAGACCCATAAGCAGAAACCCACAGCAGGGTAGGAAAATCCAACTGTAACTTCTGAATTGCGGAAGGTGCAGTGGGGGCAAGCCTGAGTGTTAGAAACTCCAGGAGGCCAGACATGGGGAGGCCCCTCACTCTTCATGAGTTTTTCCTCCCGTAGCTCTATCAGGTTCTCAAAGTGAGTATTAAAGAAAACTCCCCCCATACTTCCGAACGAAAGAGGGAAAGGTGACCATTTTGAAATATGCTCACCCAGAGCATTCTGTTGTCCTTAAAAAGGGCTGCAGTCAAGAGAAACTGTCTTACCTAAGCCTAATTTACAGAAGCTTTGTTTAAAGCCTAACCAACCTGGAGGAGAAGAAATATCCAACTCTAACCCCCTCTAACCATCCTGTCACACCTGGGGCAGGAGTGGGGGCGACTGAGAAGCACTTGTGAAGTTCATAGCCAAGGGGCATAAGCTTACAAAAAGATGTAAACCTAATCCTAGGCCAATGGACTGCTGCCTCCTCCCCACACTTCCCTAGCACAGTACTGAAGGCCTATTTACCAGAGCCACTTTTACTGAATACTGCATGTCAGGCTTACAACAAAAAATTACAAAGTATACCAAAGTCCAGAAGCATAATTTGAAGAGACAGAGCATATGTCAGAACCATACTCACATATGTCAGGGGTGTTGGACTTCTAGGACCAGGAATTTAAAACACCTGTGATTAATATGCTAAAGTCTCTAATGGAAAACTAGACAACATGAAAGAACACAGGGATAATGCAAGCAGAGAGATAGAAGTTTTTAAGAAACACTCAGAAAGTAATGATAGAAATCAAAAATATTGTAACAGAAATAAATACCTTTGATAGGTTCATTTTTAAACTGGACATGGCTGAGGAATGAATCTCTGAGCTTGAGGATACATCAACAGAAACTTCCAAAACTGAAAAGCAAAGAGAAAAAATACTAAAAACATGGAACATAATATCTAAGAACTGAAGGACAACTACAAAAGGTATAATGAATGAATAATGGGAATACCATGAGAGGAAAGAGAGAAGGAAACAGAAGAAATATTTGAAGGAACAACAGCTAATCACAAATCCAGGAAATTCAGAGAACACGAAACAAAATAACATCCTCCCCATCCCCCCAAACCCAAAAAACTACACCTAGAAATTTCATATTCAAACTATGGAAAATCAAAGATAAAGAAAAAAATCCTGAAAGAAATCAGAGGAAAAAACACTTTATCTATAGAGGAGCAAATATAAAAATTACATATGATTTCTCAGAAACTATGTAAACAAGAGAGTGGAATAAAATATTTAAGGTTTTGAGAGATTCCATCAATGTAGAATTCTGTATATTACAAAATTATCTTTTAAAAGAGAAGGAAAAATAAAAACTTTCTCAGGCAAAAAAAAAACATTGAGGAAATTTGGTGCCAGTAGACCTGCCTTGCAAGAAATGTTAAAAGAAGGTCTTCAGGCTGAAGAAAATGTTATAGGTCAGAAACACAGACCTACATAAACAAAGGAAGATCATTGGAGAAAGAATAAGCAAAGGTAAAATAAAAACTTCTTTTTTTCTTCTTCTTAAATAATCTAACAGAAAACAATTTGTTCAAAATAATAATAGCAACAATGTTTTAAATGAATCTAACTTATGTATAAATGAAATGAATGACAGCAATGATTTAAAGAACAGTAAGGAGCAATCAGGAATATTTGTTATTAAAAGGTACTTGCACTACCTGTGAAGTGGTGTAATGTTATTTGAAAGAGGAATTGAATTAGTTGTAAATGTATATTGCAAACTCTAGGGCAATCATTAAAAAAGGAAATATAAATGATATACTAAGAAAAAAGATAAAATGAAATTATATAAAATGCTCAATTAAAGACACAAAAGACAGACAAAGAGTGGAAGTTAAAAGTAAGAACAAAGACAATGAAGAAGATAAAGTAACAAATATGGTAGATATTAATCCAACTATATCAATAATAACTTGAAACGTCAAAAATCTAAAAAACCCAATTAAAAGACAGAGATTGTCAGAGTAGGTCAAAAACTCACAAGAAACCAACTTTAAATATAAAGACAAATGTCGATTAGAAGTAAAGGAATGGAGAAGATATATTCTGCTAACATTAATCAAAAGAAAAAGGAGTGATTATACATTAATTTCAACAGAGCAGACATCAGAGCAAGAAAAATTATCAGGGATCAAGAGTGGCATTGGGTAATGATAAAAGGATAGAGTTATAAGAATATATAATAATCCTTAACATGTGTGCATCTAAAAACAGAGCATCAAAATATATGAGGTAAAAAATGACAGAACTCCAAGAAGAAATAAATGAACCCATTATTCACCAAAATAGACCACATTCTAGGCCATAAAAAATAACACATTTTTAAACAATAGAAATCATACAGTGTTTGCTCTTGGACCATAAAGGAATTAACCTAGAAATCAATAACCATAAGATAGCTGAAAAATACCAAAATACTTAGAAATTACACAACAAATCTCTAAATAACACATGG
>NW_012134858.1:4852597-4931849 GCF_000956105.1 Propithecus coquereli
CACATAAGCAGAAGGAAGACATTAAAATTAAAGCAGAAATCAATGAAATTAAAAACAGGAAATCAATAGAGAAAATCAAAAAACTAAAAGCTGATTCTTTGAAAAGATGAATAAAATTGATAAGCTTCTAGTAAGGCTAAGAAAAAAAAAGAGAGGAGACACAAATTACTAACATCAGAAACGAAAGAGGAAACATCACTACAGATCTCATGGACACTTAAACAATAGTAAAAGAATATTATGAACAACTCTATGCCCTCAAATTTGAAAACCTAGGTGAAAATAGACCAAATTCTTAAAAGACACATATGCCAAAATTCATACAAGAAAAAGTAGACAATCTGAATAGGCCTATATTTACCAAAGAATTCAAATCAATATTTAATAACCTTCCAAAATTGAAAGCATCAAGCCCAGATGTGTCCACTATGTCCACCAAACATTTAAAGAAAAATTAGAACAATCCTCCACAATCTCTTCCAGAAGCAAAAAGCAGAAAAAAAAAAATAATTCCTGATTTATTCTATGAGGCCAGCATTATCCTAATACCAAAACCAAAGACATTACAAGAAAATAAAACTACAGACCAATATCTCTCATGAACATACATGTAAAAATCCTCAAAAAATTAGCAAATTAAATCCAATAATGTAAAAAAATATAATTATACACCTTAACCAAGTGGCATTTATGAAAGTCTGATTAAAGTTTCAAAAATCAATTAAGTAATCCACTCTATCAACAGGCTAAACAATCAAAGAAAAAGCACATGACCATATCGATAGATGCAGGAAAAACATTTGACAAAATTCAACACTGACTCATGATTAAAATTCATGGCACACTAGAAATACAGAGGAACTTTCTCAGCTTGATAAAAAACATCTACAAAAACGTATACAGCTAACATACTCAGTGGTGATAAACTAGAAGCTTTACTGGTAAGAACAGGAAAAAGGCAAGGATATCCCCTCTCACCACTCCTTTTCAGCATTGTTAAAACTATGCAATAAGCAAGGTAGTGCACTAAGACAAGAAAAGGAAATAAAAAATAGGAAGATTGGGAAGGAAGATATAAAACTATTTCTGTTCACAGATGACATATTTCTCTATGTAGAAAATCTGAAAGAATCAACAAAAGATCTTCTAAAATTTATAAGCAATTATAGGAAGATTTCAGATACAAGATTAATAAACAAATTCAATCAACTTCCTATAGACCAGCAATAAACAAGTAGAATTTGACATTAAAGACACAATACCATCTGCACTAATGCCCCCCCAAATCCTTAGGCATAAATCTAGCAAAATATGTACAAGATTTATGTGAGGAAAACTATAGAACTCTGATGAAAGAAATCAAAGAACTAAATAAATAGAGAGTTATTCCATGTTCATGGATAGAGAGACTCAATATTGTCAAGATATCAGTCCTTCCCAATGTGATCCATAGACTAAACACAGTCCCAATCAACATCCCCATAGTTATTTTGTGGATATTGGAAAACCGATTCTAAAGTCTATATGGAGAGGCAAAAGACCCAGAATAGCCAAAACAATAGTGAAGATGAGAAAAGTCAAGAACTGATGTTATCAGACTTTGAGACTTACTATAAAGCTACAGTTTGGTATTAGCAAAAGAACAGACAAATAGATCAATGGAACAGAATAGAGAGCCCAGATGTAGACCCACACACATGTAGTCAACTAAACTTTGATACAGGAGCAAAGGCAATACAATGGAAAAAATATAATCTTTCCAACAAAGGGTGCTGGAACAACTGGACATCTGTATGCAAAAAAACAAAAAAGTATCTAGACAGAGACTTATACCCTCCAAAAAATTAACTCAAAATGAATCATAGATATAAGTGCAAGATGCAAAACTATAAAATGCCCAAAAAATACTATAAGAGAAAATCTAGTTGAACTTGCATATGATGATGACTTTTTAGATACAACAGCAAAGGAAAAATCTGTAAAAGAAAAAACTAGTAAGTTGGCTTTACTAAAATTAAAAATTTCTGCTCTGCTAAAGACACTGTCAAGGGAATAAGAAGACAAGCCATATTGGGAGAAAATATTTGCAACAGACCTATCTGATAAAGAATTGCTATTGAAAATATGCAGAGAACCCTTTAACTCAACAATGAGAAATGAACAATTATCGCGAGAGCAAACAGACAACCTGCAGAATGGGAGGAAATATTCTCATGTTACACATCCGATAAAGAGCTGATAACTAGAATCTATATACAACTCAAGAAAATCAGCAAGAAAAAAATCAAACAACCCTATCGATAAGTGGGCAAAGGACATAAACAGAAACTTTTCAAAAGAAGATAGACTAATGGCCTAGACACACATGAAAAAATGCTCAACATCTCTAATCATCAGGGAAATACAAATCAAAACCACAATGAGATATCACTTATCTCCAGTAAGAATGAACTTTATCAAAAAGTCCCAAAACAATAAATGTTGGTGTGGATGTGGAGAGATAGGAACACTCATATACTGCTGGTGGGACTGCAAACTAGTGCAATCTCTGTGGAAAGCAATATGGAGATACTTCAAAGAGATACAAGTAGAACTTCCATTTGATCCAGCAATCCCATTACTGGGCATCTACCAAAAAGAACAAAAGAGATTCTATAAAAAAGACTTCTGCACTCGAATGTTTATAGCAGCACAATTCGCAATTGCAAAAATGTGAAAACAACCCAAGTGCCCATCAATACATGAGTGGATTAATAAAATGTGGTATATGTATACCATGCAGTACTACTCAGCCACAAAAACAATGATGATCTAGCACCTCTTGTATTATCCTAGATAGAGCTGGAGCCCATTCTTCTAAGTGAAGTATCACAAGAATGGAAAAACAAGCACCACATGTACTCACCATCAAATTGGTATTAACTGATCAACACTTAAGTGTACATATAGTAATAACATACATCAGATGCCAGGCAGATGGAAGAGGGGAGGAGGGGATGGGTATATTCACACCTAATGGGTGCAGTGAGCACTGTCTAGGGGATGGACATGCTTGAAGCTCTGACTCGGGTGGGGCAAAGGCAATATACGTAACCTAAACATTTGTACCCCCGTAATATGCTGAAATAAAAAAAAATAAAGTGAAAAGAAGGCAAAAAAAGAAAATAATTAACATAGAACAAGAAGGACAAATAGAAAAAATAATGATTATAGATCTAAACCCAAATACATTAGCAATTATATTGAATTGGAATGAACTAATTACTTTAATTAAAGATTTTAAAAGACCCATAGTAAACACACACACACACAACTTCAATCTGCTTACAAATGTCACACCTTAAACATAAGAACACAGAAAAGTTGAAACTAAGAAATAGGTGTTAATTTTCTCCAAATTTATCTGTGGATTCAATGCAGTTTTAATTAAAATCTAAAGAGGATTTTTGTGGAAGACAAGATGGTAAATTCTAAAATTTATGTGTAAATGCAAAGGACCAGCCTATATAGCCAGATATGAAGACTGATTACAAAGCTACAGTAACTAAGACAATGTGGTATTAGTGCAAAAATCGACAATTAGATCATCAGAGCATGATGTGCAAACAGGCCAATGTATATAATATCACTTGATTTGTGATAAACCCGACACTGCAATGTAATGAGAAAGGGATTGTTCTATAAATGTCCTGGAATCATCAAATATCCATATTTAAAAATGTATTATAACCTTATTCTCACATCATACTTAAAAATCAATTCCAAGCAGATTGCTGATACAATGTAAAGGCAAAACAAACATCAACAACATATCGGTAAGAAAATAGCAGACTACCTCTATGGCCTTGGTCAGGCAAAGCTTTTAGAAACAGAACACATCTATAGCAGCAAAGATAAAGAAAAAGTTTATACATGAACTTACAGTTTAATTAGCAACTTCCGTTCATCAACAGATATCAGAAAGAGAATGAAATGTCAAGCCATGGTCTGGAAGAAAAGAGACATCTCACAAAAGTGATACGCAAATAAGCATATGTAATAGCATCAATCTCATTAATCATCAGCAAATGCAAATTAAAATGACAATAATGTATATCATATTCCCACTAGAGAGGCTGAAAATTAAAATATATCATAGCACCAGGGTTAGTGAGGATGTGGAACAGCTACAATTCCCAAACATTGGTGGTAAAGTACGTGAATCAGTATGACTATTTCTGAAAACTTTTTAGCAGTATCTACATACAGTTGAACATACGCCTGAACATACCTATGACCTGCAATCCAACAGAAAAGCATACATAAATTCACCCAACACTGCACAAAAAATGTTCATTGGGACACCGTTTATTCTAATCTAAAATGCATAAATTGTGGTGTATTCATGCAACGAAATCCTAAAGAGTAATGAAAGTGAACTTCATGTAAAAATACAGATAAATCTCTAAAGCCAATGTTGAAGGAAGAAAAGCTCTTTTGGGTAATCCTCGCTTGGGTGAGGCAAAGTCATAAAATATAACCTAAGTGTTTGTACCCTCATAATATCCTGAAATACTAAAAAAAAAAAAGCCAGACCAAAAGAGTGGAATGAATTCTATCTACATATTTCAAAACTAGATGCACTTAATCAATGGTTCTAGAACTTATAGTACTGGTTACCTTTGGACTTCCAAGGGTGTCAACTGGGGAGGAACACAGAAGGGCCTCAGCAGGGCTGGCAATGTTCCATTCTCGTTTTGAGTTTGGGACGTCACAGGAACACTCACTGCTAAAATGGAACTCTACACTTATGATTTATGTCCCTTTCTGTGTGTATTTTATATAGTTTTTTATAAAGTATTCTTTAAAACTGTGGCCTTGTATTTGGGCCTCTTGTGACCATATATCCTGTATTAATAAGTGCCATCATTGATTGGGCACTTGCTACATAGTGATGTTGGCACGAGGTGTTTTATTCCAAGTTTTCTTCTTTCAACTTTTGAGATAAAATTGCTGCTCTCACTGTGTAGATTTCATAAATGTGGAAGCTGATGCTCAGAGAGGTTAAGTGACTTACTCATGGCCATGACCATAGAAGAAAGAGCAGAACTTGACATCAAAAGCACTTTTCTGATTCCACCATACTGGCTCCCACGTAGCTCCAGACCTTAGTATTCTTTAGGGATCCATTCAGAAGAGTGACCTCCCACAACCAAATTAGGGTCTTGCAGGATACAATCATGCTACCCCAACTGCAAAAAGGCAGACTAGTGTTTTCTCCACCAATGCCACATCCTCCACTCTTCCCACTCTTACCCACAAGCTTGTAGTCCTTGGCAGCTGAGACCCAAGTCTGGGGAGGTGACCCTCTGCCTGACGTATCTTGCGTCTACATCTTCTGAACACATGGGCAATCTGGGGCGGAAAGGGCACGGGCTTTATTTAGACTGATCGACTAGTTGGATCGCCTTAAGCAAAACACTTTGCCTAAGTCTCATTTTCTGCATTCGTTAAAATGAGATGTCTTAATTTTCCAGTGGGGGAAGAATGAGTTAATTCTCCTAGGACATGGCAGGCATATAATCCGTGGGAATCCCTTTTCTTTCTCCCCCGGGCCCTGTTATGTTAAATGTCTTATTTCTCCCTTGCCCCGTACCCATCATACCCATTCGCCATCATTATACACCCTGCTCTGTGCCCCAGGGGCTGGTCAGCATGAACTGACTCAGTGGGCCCCTCGCCCTCTGCTCTTGGATTGGCAGCAGGTTAGGGGGTGGGAGACTGGTGACGCCAGAGTGTGTGTCTCCCCAGCTGGTTGCTTGTGGGGTCACTGTGGAATGATCCGTCCCTGGAGCTGTGCTTGGCTCCTGCCAGGCAGTTACCATGGCTAGAACACGTGCTCCTCTTTCCTCCCTTTCTGGGCCTTCGAGGTGGTCAGGGTGCACGGCAGTCTCCAGCCCAGGCTTCCCACGGCTCTTGCGACTTTCCTCTACCTGCCACGTCTCCCGAATAGTCTCTCTCCTCACACTCATCAGTGTCCACGTACCGTCTCTCACCGTGCAGGGTCCTCACCGACACAGCAGCTCACTCTGTCATTTTCCCTGGAATCCAACAAGCACCTTCCACATGAGATAACAGCCTGACCAGATGACAGCAGCCAACCGAGGAAGATTCAGCCACCACTGTGGCTTTGGGCCTAAGGTAGAGGCAGGAGCTAAAAGACAGACACAGAGAGTAAATGTAAAATAAGCTCAGCATGCATGCTCCTCACAGCTCTAAAATTCCCATGAAACCAAAGGACTTGGGTCCGACCTCAGAAGCAAAGGGCCATCACCCCAGGAAGCCCCTAAAGTCTGGTGTTTTACAGAACATGTGGCCATGAACCTCACCCCTCCGACCACACTCTGGGGGACTGGTCAATGCCTCCACCAGCTGTAGCGACACTGCCCCCCACCTCGAGCTGACGTCTCGGCTGCGTTTCCTCACGAGCATGCCCGGAAGATGCTGAGAGGGCACTGGCCGGACAGCTCACAATCCAACCGTCCTCGCCAGGTGAGCCAGGCTGCTTTTCATTTGCTTTCTGGGAACAATCAGAATCATCACCTGAGAGGGTCTCAGGAACAGAGGTGAGGGCTTGCGGCACCGTCAGCTCCCAGAGAGACAAGAACGAGGTCCATAGCACACGTCCCAGTTAAACAGGGGTGGAAATGGAAGTACCACCTTCCTCTGTCCCGGCAGACAAGCTGGAAGGAAGTGGTCTGTGTGTGTCACAGATGACATGGTTCACTAAGCTCCAAGCCTGAGCAGTTCACACCAAGACGCGGGATGCCACAGGTGTGCAGATCACGAGAGCTTCTGTTTATGAGCACATTTGTGCAGTCACTTTACCTGCATCGTCACTGATCCTCGAACCAGCTCAGGACTCAGGATCCACTCTACAGGTGAGGGGACAGAACGGAGGCTCAGAGACAACAGTGATAGGACTCAGGATGCCCAGCCAGTGATTGGCAAAGACCAGATTTTAAGCCAGATCTGTCTGACCCCAGTCTGACCTACTGAGTGAGCACTGGGCCAACTGCCTTCCACAAAGGCTATGTGGAGAAAGGAATTTGTCATTTAGCGAAGGCGATCAGGGCCTAGCTCGTCGGGAGCCAGCTCTGGCCTTCGGAATCAGCATAGGTTCTGCAAAAGGCTCAGCTGGCAGAAGAGGGAAGTTTATGAACTGGGAAAACATCATTCCAGCAACCGTGAATCACAGATAGCTCTGTGAAGTCATTCTGATCCCTTCAAATCCAAGATCACACAGCTGGGAAGTCCAGAGCCAAAAACCAGTCCAGAGTCTAGAAACCAGGTCTCACTCATTTTATTGACATTCAGCGTTTGTCTAGCATTTGTCTCAGCACAAGGAATACAGCTTCGTTCTTTCTGAACCCCTCCCCCAGGCAGCCAGGCCTAGAACAGAGCAAGTGCCAGCATGTCCCAGGCTCAGTGCTGACGCTTGCATGGGTAAAGTGGTAATGCAACAGCCCTGCACTCAGGCTGCCCGGACAGACGTCTCTTCACCATGTGCTGTGATCTGAATGTTTGTGCTGCCTCGAAGTGCATGTGTTGAAATCCTAACTCCCAAGGTGATGGTGCTAGGAGGTGTGGCCTTTGGGGGGTGATTAGGTCATGAGGAGAAGGGTCTCATGAATAAGATTAGTGCCCTTAATAAAGAGACCTGGAGATGATATAGCACCTCTTGTATTCTCCTGGATAGAGCTGGAACACATTCTACTAAGTGAAGTATCCCAAGAATGGAAAGACAAGCACCACATGTACTCACCATCAAATTGGTATTAACTGATCAACACATAAGTGCACATATAAGAATAACATCTATTGGATGTTGGGCCCTGGGGGGGGGGAGGGTGGAGGAGGGGAAGGGTATACGCATACACAAGAGTGCGATGCGCACCATCCAGGGGATGGACACGCTTGAAGCGTGGACTTGGGCGGGGGGGGCAAGGGCAACATATGTAACCTAAACATCCGTACCCCCATAATATGCTGAAAAAAAAAAAAGAAAAAAAGAGACCCGGAGAGACCTCTTGCCCCTTCCACCATGTGAGGACACAGCAAGAAGGCGCCATCTATGAACCACGAAGGGGACACTTGCCAGACTCCAAATCTGCCAGCACCTTGATCTTGGACTTCCCAGACTTTAGAACTGTGAGAAGTACATTTCTGTTGTTTATAAACCACCCAGTCCATGCTATTTTGTCATACAGCAGCCCAAGCTGGGACATCATGCAAGCACACCTCTGACTTCTCTGAGCCTCGTTTTCCTCATTGGCGACTGTGTACCAAAATAGCAGGAACAAATGAGACGAGATGATATAGGAAAAGCCCTGGCACAGAGGAAGATTCGCTAGCTTGCAGCAGTCATTATGATTACCAACCATGGAAGTCTCACAAAAAACAAAGAGATGGGTATTGTCGTCACAAATATATGAATGAAGCAGTGAGACTCGAAGAAGTGAAAAAGAATGTGCTCAAGATGTCACTACCAGTAAGTGCCAGCAGTAGGATTCCAGCCCGCACCTGGCCAAGTTCAATATACTTTCCTTCGCCCTGTCTTGCCCACATTCCTACATGCCAGGATCAGGGCAGCAGCATGGCCCCGTCACCCACGCATCTTGCGGACCCCAGGGTGCCCTGCCGGTAGGACTTTTCCACCTCTGAGTCAGATCTCCAAGGGCCCTATCTGCAACGCATTTCCCACAGTCCCTCCTTCTAGCTACTCTTTTGTTTTCCATCTCACATGGGCACCAAAACGGGGTGACACCTAAGCACTAACGTTGGGAGAGTGCGGTGTGGAGGCCTGCCTGACTTCCAGCTCTTGAGGGCTATGGCTTAGGGCTTTTATAAGAGAATTTTAAGAATATTTTGGAAGCTATAAACCCGATTTCTGGAAAAAATACACACATATACATGCACTCAGCAATTTGGCAAATAATTTTAGGAGGTTCTCAGCCACCTCTGAGGTCTATGAAGGGATTTTGGGGAAGGAATCCCTGCTCTGGGGGAGAATCCCAAAGTTCTTTAAAGCACTAATTAGCCCTAACTTAGCGGCCCTGTTGGCCTGATACACAGTTTACCTTCTGCAGAAGGAGGGGATGCTCCTTGGGCAGTCAAGGGGAAGAGGCAGCCTCTGACGAACAGCCCTCCTCTGAGCAAACCGGGCACACCTGATGCCCCGCCTGACTGAGGCAGCTCCAGAGCAGTAGCAACCCAGCCCGTCTCTGTGGTTAGTAGTGACCCTGTTGGCTGAGGTAGCCACAGCCACCATAGGGGCGTGCAAGCAGATACTCACCAACCGCCCTGAGGCCACTGAAGAGGAGGCAGCAGAAGTGGAGGCTGAGGGACCTGGTGGGCTGGCGACAGTGAAGGTCAGCACAGGTGCAGCAGCCGAGGCACAGCGGGCACACTCCCTGGGAAGGAGAGCCAGCTGCAGGACAGGAGCAAACGCTAAGGAGTCAGACAGACAAGAAAGCATGAATCCCAGCACTATCTCTTACCAGCTTTGGGACCGTGACTTTTTGAGTTTCAGTTTCCCTGTCTACAAATTTGGGTAATAATTTCTACCTTGTACTGCTGATTTGAGAATAAGAGAGCATTTATATTTACAGGGTATAGTACAATCCCTGGAACGTGATACCTAATCAATACGTGGTTGCTGATATGGGTATGATACGTGGACATTCTCATTTCAAAGGAGATAAGATGACTTGCAGAATGTTCGGGACTTCTTTGCCTATTTCGGGGATTCTGGTTGAGAATCGGGATGTTAGAGCAAGGGACTGATGACAGAGGAGGGTTTGCTGCGCACGCCAGGTAGCCTGGCAGGAGAGAGGCCACTTTGCAGGAGGTGTGCCTCCCTCCGCGGTGGCTGATTGCAGAGAGCTGCTTAGCTGATTGCTGCATCGAGACTGTGCACTGGACAGGGAAGCTCTGAAATTGCCTCTTTTCTCCGTTTTTGAGCTCTGATGAGCAGGTCTCCATCTGTTTGTGTCACCAAAGTGCATTGCTGTGTGCCTTTAAACTCTACATGCGTGTGCCTAATATGGTTAGCATGTCTGCATGGACCTGGGGGTTTCTACATGAGCATGTGCCTATGTGTACACGTGCCTGTGTACATTTATTTTGGGTGTCAGTAAGTCTCAATGTGTTGGAGAATATTTTGTTTTCCCCTGAGTTTGGACACCTCTGCGTTGCCCCTGGCAACTGTATCTTGAACCTGCCAGCAACTGAGCTCTCCTGGGGTCACATTTGATTGCTCACCCTAAGTGATCCAGGCCTGGCTGTTGCCCCCACTTCCAGATCCCAGCCATTGGCTTTTGAGAATTTCCATAGCTGGTGTTTCATTTCTGTTTTTGTTGTTTTAGAGCAGAAAGAATTTCTACTCTCCTTGGAGCTCAGTGCTCAATATCAAGTTCAGAGGTGACAGGATAAAATCTAAGGGGGTGAGCAGAGATTATAGACAAATGTTCCTTCTTCTTTTGTAGGAGGTGACTATTAGCTCACCTGATTTATCTGAAATAGGTTCACTTCTTTCATAAAAAAATCTCTTCTGACTAAACACTGAGAGACAAAATAAATAAATAAGGCAATGATTAAAGTTGCTGGCACGGGAAAGTGTGACTTATCTGAAGTTTCTTGGTATGAAGGATGAGTATGATAAGAATCAGACATAGTTTTGTGTATTCAAAACAGCTAATGGCATGAAATAAAAGAATGTCTTGGATATAAAAAATGTTACACTAGGAACAAAAGCATTATCTCTTTTATTGTGTCCATAGCAATGAAAGGTCAGTTAAAAATTTTTTGATCTTTTATCTCATCTTCTGTTGCCAAAGCTAAGAGCACAAAACAAGGCTTTAGTTTAGACACAGATGCGAATTCATGAGCATTACTCATGAGAGTGAAGGTTGCCTGAAAACGAGGGCAGAGGCATTTGATTAAGTGACCCTTAGCCTTGGAAGCAGAAAGTCACGCAGAGACTGGAGTTATCCATTAGACACTGTCCATCTCTATTATTAAATAAAATATTTAATTATATTCAAAATATAATGATTAAATTTAACATTTTAAAATATTTAATAACATCTCTGTCATTTATTATTAAACGAGTGATTAGTAAATGAACCCCACATTCCTCTTTGTCATCATGGCCTTTGGGTCCAGTGGTCTTTTCTTCTTTAATGTGTCCTGAGCTTTAAAGAAGATTTGAGAGCTTGAAAAGACAAATTTTAGGTAGGGAATTAGTTTCGCCTTGGCACGATTCGGGGGTTTTTGAACTTAGAAACTGGGCAGCTTTTCTTAAGAAAATAGAGACCTTTGGGAAACCCTACAGCTGTTCCTGCCCAGCTCCCTCTGTCTGCTTAGATAGTCTGGGGGACCCGTCCACTGACTCCATCTCCAGTTTGAGGAGAAGCCCCTCATGGGCTCAGGTGCAAAAGAACTAGGGCCATTCCCCTTTCAGTTCCTGGGAGATGAGATCTTGCTCATGGAAACCAGCCTCCTCGGGTCAGCCCTGCTGAGGGTCGTTTCCCCCTCCAAGTCCCAGAAGTCAGAGGGGGACTCTGCGATGTCAGAGGCGGGCTGGGGAGTATAGGTGTCTGGGGGCCAGACTCAGGCTGGTGATTCCGGGCCCGTGGGATGACTGAGCATGTGGGATGTCCACTGGGAAAAGGTACCCACAGACCCCGTGAGGGCCAATATTGAAAAGCCAAGCTGTGGTTCCTCTAAGCAGGACAATCCCTTAGCCCTGAGACCTAAGCACTGGGAAGCAACTTATCTGACATCAGAGTGAGTATAGAGTTGGGAGAAGAAACAAAGTCAGCTGACAATTAAAAGGATGTTCACACTACCAGGCCACAGGGACACTTCTCTATGTATCATGGCACAATTCTCAAGTCTTCCAAGAACTTAGCATTTCAAATTGTTATGATGACCAAAATTTAGAACTGTTGCTCGGCCTGTCTCTCACCCATCCACTGCTTCATGTAAGGGGACTCTGGACATCACTGGGGGAGGAGGGCGTGCCTCCACCTCCAGGCATATCTCAGACCCGCTTGGTGAGAGGAGTTTCCCTCGTGCCGTCCACGCCGCAGGGACAGGATTCAATTGGTGACCTCAGCTTGCCTAGAAACGAGCAGACAGCATTTCTCCATCCCAGAGAATAAGAGCGTAGGGAGCAAAGACAAGATTTATTATTAAACAACTTTAATCCAAATGCTGATTATTATTTGCAGTGTCTGAAGGCACAAAATATACCTAAAATGTATGGAATAGTCTAAACAGAGTTATAAATCCAAAGAGCAAAGCATGAAAAAAGGATACATTCTGAGCTGACACAGAAATCTGAGTTGGGAAGATTTTTTTTTTTCCTAGAGAACTTGCTTTAATATCAATCATTTCCCCTCACACCAAGGGTAGAAAATTTAAAAAAAATAACATAAACATGGTGAAGAATAATACCATGAAGAGTTGAGGATTTGTATAAGCAGAATACTTTCCCCTAGAAGATGCTGTCTCTCTCTCTCTCTCTCTCTCTCTCTCATTCTCTCTCTCTCACACACACACACACACACACACACACACACACACACAGTCTCAAACTCCATCTCTTTCTTTCTTCTCCCTGGCACCCGTTCTAAGCAAAGGCATCCAAGAAGACAACGTGCTATACCCAGAAGACAGGTCATCTCAAGGGAAAACAAAGCAGACTTAGGTGTGAGATAAGGCAATGAAACCAGAGTTTGATTAAAAAAATAGAGAGATATATATGAAGAATTGACCATCCAGGGCAGGGCCCCCAAAGTGCCGATGGAAAACAAAGCCTGCTCTTTTTCAGGGTGATGGCAGAACACCAGGCACGCCTGGTTCCAAGGTCTACATGTTATGATTGGTAAGATGTCAATGGATTGCCTCGGTAGCACGAACATCAGGCCGTTCTCAGCATCCAGAGATAAATAACATAATTATAAACACTCTCTTCCCCAGGGTGCTTTTAGCTGACTGTGTGATGTGGCCATTCTTACTGCTCAATCATGTCACTCAGGACTTTAGGAAAGAAATCAATCCTGGGCTAGTTATCACCCTCATAAATACCTCTCTCAAGTAACTCTACAAGGTGGTAGGAGCGGCGATCAATAGGGCTTTGTATTTCTCCACGACCACACACCAGGCTCTCAGCTCCCTGAGTGCTGCTGGGGCAGAGGTGG
Organism: Propithecus coquereli; assembly: GCF_000956105.1. Lineage (NCBI taxonomy): Eukaryota > Metazoa > Chordata > Mammalia > Primates > Indriidae > Propithecus > Propithecus coquereli. The sequence continues at coordinate 4,865,845 of NW_012134858.1, forward strand.
GAGTCCCAGCGCCTCTGTGCCAGCAAGGGCTGCATGCTCCAACCCGACAGAATCAGTTTTGCCTTTCGGAGAGCAACAGAAGTGATACAACTTGGATTCCTCCAGTTCCACTCCTGATGGCTCTTTCCTGGCTCTACAGTGTAGTTGCCCCAGAAAGGGCACTGGCCGAAGGTGGGGCTGTCAGGTTGTCCTAACCTTATGACACTGGGTTTCCCAGCAGGTCTACCAGCACAGGGATAGGCCTGGGAATTGCAGAGGATATAGGATCTCTCAGTGGAGAAGGTCCTCGCTTTGGGGCCGGATCGCTGCTTGAGGACTCCTGGTCTGAAGAACGTGGTAAAATGTGGAGAGAGGGTTTCCAGGGGGCTGTCTGGCAGAATGCCTGCAGGATTCTCAGCCCAGGGACATGCCTTTGCTTTTGGGGCCACAAGCAACTTCCCTGGGGGATGGGGGTGGGAGTTAGCTGTTTCACATCACACAAAGTCACGTTTCTCTCCTAAGGGCCAAGGCCTTTTCCTACCTGAACAAGAAGTGTCCCCTTTCTCTCCCCATCAACTAGGCCACTCAACTGGGACAACTCCCCCAACTTCTTCCAACAAGATCCTTTAACTTGAAACAGCAACACCTTTACTTCTGCATCTGTGACCACGCTTTTCTCTCTCACTCGCGACCACAGGCCCAAATCCAAGGGAAGAGTCTTCCCCTAGCTGGCTACTTGTCCCACTGCCACACTGGGCCACACAACCAGCCACACCTCACATCTCTCTGTCCCATGGACCTTCCACCAGGCCGAGCCCACCTCTGCCCAGCCTCCCTGAGGCAGTAATGGGGCCTGCCCTCCTCCCCCTTATTCTATCGCTCGTTGATTCTTCTAATTTGGGAAAGAAAGTAAAAAAACGAGGCCAACAGGATGACACTAGACCACATTGGCCCTCAGAGACTGTTACCTCAATATGGGCAGCTTCTCTCAGACCCATGGGGCAGGTGCGCACTACAGTACACTGTGACACACAGTGAGGTCACCGTCTCATCCTGGATTGCCCAGGACTGTCCAGGACACCTCTGCAGTCCCAGGCTACCAGGAGCAGCTGATCACCCTACAGCACAGCGACCCAACCGGCCAGCCCACGCCGGCGCCAGACTCGCTCTTTATCTATCTGAGTGGACCAAGGAGAATGGGGGGACCAGGAACAAAGGAAGGGGTCAGGAAGCCGTGGGACAAGGCAGCAGACGGCACGTGGGGCTCATCTTCCTTCTCCCCCAGCGGGAAGGGGCTCCTTATCTGGTCACCCTTCCTGCCCTCAGAAAAGCCCGGGAACGGGGGCTCCTTTGGCACTTCAGAATGATCACAAGTAATTTGCCTTTTTATTCATATAGAACAAAATTTACAAAGTCATTCATACAGTTTTTGTGTTTTTTTTTACTGACTTCGAAAATTGGGAATATTCAAAATACACTTTTACCCCACTCCATTCTGTCATTATTTACACATATGTACAAGAAAAATGAAAGAGTCTGTGTGTGTGTGTGTGTGTGTGTGTGTGTGTGTGTGTGTGTGGTCTGTGTTGTCATTTTCCTGTATTAAAAAGCTCTGCTGGTCGGGTGGGTGGGCGGGCGGGCGGATGGGCAGGCGGCGCGGTCAGATGGAGGTGCCGTGGGAGGTGTCCAGAGCCTCTGGAAGGACGCCTCCAGGCACGGGCTGGAAGGACATGGGGATGGGGGTCTTCACCGGGCTCTGCCGGAACAGCCCCCCATTGGGCGACCTGTGTTTGCACTGCATGGAGGGCATGGTGGCCGAGCTGCTCAGCGGCAGCGGCAGGTTGCTGCTGGGCCCTGACGAGAGTGTCCGGCTCGTGGCGTGGCTGCTCTGCTCCGGCAGGAAGGTGCTGACCGACAGCTGGGTGTTCTGGTACTCCCGCGTCGGCTCCAAGGCCTGGCTGGGGGCCAGGCCCCCCATCTCCAGGGCCGAGAGCTCGATGGACGCGGGGGAAATCTGCTTGTGAGCAATGTCTTCATCCATCAGGCTGTTCATGCGCCGGTGGACCTGCTCCAGATTCACCTCTTTGTCCTGGAGGGAGAGTACGGAGAGGTCAGGTCAACCCCGAATGGTGGGCCCAGGCTGGCTTGCCACAAACTCTGGCTGTCTGAAGCCCCCAGGCCTGTTCAGCTTGTGGGACTGTGGGTGAGCACCCTGAATCCCCCCAATGCTCCCGCCGCCCCTCAATGGCAGGGCTAGCTCGCAGTTGTTCGGGGAAGCCACAGGCTAGGACCTAAGCCCCGTAGCAAAGGCCCTGCCAGCAGGCCTGGCTGCATCCTGCCTCCGCACACCCGAGGTGACCTTTGGGACAAGATGCTTTGAAGAGCTGACAGAAACAGAAGGGAAAAAAAGAGTCCCATGGGACTACAGGGACTGGGCCTTGAGCCCCTGGCATGCCCTGTGCATTAGCTCTTTGAGTCACAAGTCTGAAAAGACTCGGGGTGATCATTGCCACCTTCCTCAAAAGGAGGCTTGGGTTGGGAAGGTCCAGTGACCTCCTGAGAGTGACAAGCCCCAGAGTGTTAGAGGCAGCCCAGGAGCCTGGAGCAGGAGCTAGTCCTACCTCACCTGTGATCATCTCTCCAGATATGCAGGGAAGGGGACACGTCCCTATCTGGAAGCTAATGGGGCATGGGTGTCAGGGTGGGGAGGACGGATGGGGAGGGAAGAAAGGGACTTCCCCAGGTCAGCTGACTCCTGTGTCATGGGGGTTTGAGGCTGCCTAAGTGGGCCATCCTCACACCCCACCCTACCTCACCATGATGGGTGGCATCAAAGGAAATCGTTTGCTTTGTTCATTTATTTATTTGCTTAAGAAAGAAAATAAAACAGAATATTCCTTCCAAATACTTTATGATTTGCCTACAACGTCAGAATAAATCAAGAAGGAAGATGTCATCTCCTTCCTTGGTTTCCCCCCAGTGAAGTGGGACACAGGACCAGGTGCCCAGCAGAGGAGCCGTGTAAGCTCCTGGTGAGGCTGAAGCTGCAGTCCTGCTGTAGGCAGCGTGGCTGCCGCCGTGTCCAGCATGGGGATGCCCGTAGTTCGTCCCTCCCTCAGGTCAGACTCCAAGACAAATATAGCATCAAAGCTCAGCCCTAAGACGCAACCCCATGGGCAGTCTGATGTTGCTGTCACATATTGGAGAAAGGAACCTACCCCGTCAACCATGTAAGGTAATGAAAAATACCAAGAAATTTAGAAGCCCTGAATATGATTTCATAAGGAAAAGAAAGAACCATGTGAGGTGAAGGGCCGTTCCAGTGAACGCTTTGAGCTCCCATGCGGCTGGTGGGAGAGGATTTTCTCTAGGAGGAGGTCACCTGAATGATGGCCATGAGTCCCCCAGATGAAGGCACCAGCCACAGGGCTCACCCCCATGAAGGCTGAACCCAGAGTTTCTCAGGCAAGAAGGTGAAGTGCTCTGCAATTCACACCTTGGCACAGTGCCCCCGGGCATGGAGAAGGTGGGACCACTGTTCTTTCTACACCTTTGTGAGTTCATGGCTGGCACACAGAGCTTGGTTTCTGGAGGAACACCTGCCGTCATTCCCAGAAACCTTCCCAGGACAAGAAAACTGACAGCACCCATAAGACAATGGAGAACTCATTCTGGGCAGGAGGACATCTGAGCACAGGGGAGCCGGCTGGATTGAGGGAGGAGCAGACTATGGGATGTGGCTCTGTGTCACAGGTGGGGAGGAGAGCAGGAACCACTGGCACAGCCTCAGAGGCAGAGCCAAGATCCCACTGATCTGAAGCCCCACACAAGCAGGGCCCAGCCCACTGGTGCTGAGAGCCCCTCTCTGAGCTGAGGGCACCTCTGAGTGGCAAGTGTCAGGGGTGAAATTGAGGGAAGTGGCTGGAGAATACCACGCCTCTACTCTGGGTGGCTAAATATCGTTCACACAATGCTTTCACTGACTCCTTCAAAAGTTTGTAAAATATGTAATAAACCAGATTCAAGTTCTTTTCCTAATTACCTTACACCACGGTTAAGTCAGCTCCGGGTAACTTTGCCCCTTTTCGTGTGTTTTATCTGTTTTCATTTTTGCATGTGTTTTATAACTATTCTATTGGGCATTAGTGGCTTGGACTTCTTCCTAAAGAAGTCCGTAGTTTATTTGCTTTTAGGGAATTACTATTCCTGCGGGGTAACAGTTTGGCAGGTGACCTGCCTACCTAGCCAAGAAACAGAATCATGACCCAAACAAGGGCAGTAGGATTAAATCTGAATCCTGAACAAAGAGAAAAAGAGACAGAAAATGGCTGGTGCTTCATCTGTTCCAGCAGCAGTGGCCCATCAAACTTTCTTGTCCACGGCCATGGTCTTGGTGCCTGGGTCCTAGGTTTCTGGACAAACCCTGACACCTGTCCATCACCAAGCCTGAATCCCCAGCCTCCTCAGTGCTGCTATGAGCCCTGATACAGCTCCTTCATCTGCATCAGCCAGAGTCAGGGCCACAACCATTCCGGTAAAGATTTGTATCTACAGGGCATTTTCATCTCAAAGTGTATGAAAGGCCAAAGGCTGGTACCAGAGACCCTGGAAGCTGGAGAAGTCCAGAGAGAATTTCAGATACTTTTAGGGTTTAATAATATAACCTTCCCTTCTCTTTGCAGCCAGCAAAGCTTGAAGAAGGCTGGACAAGCCAGGCGTCCTCAGCGGCAGACTGTCATTTCCATGGAAGGAAAACTTATGAGCAGGTGTTCTTGGGGCTCATTGGAGGAACTAGTTAGTTGCACAACCTTGCCTTTTCCTCACTTCTACCTTCCCTGTAAGACTTTAAGGACCTGTTTAGGGATGGAAAGAAATAAAGATTAAGAGTGGACTAGTTCAAAGTGGGGAACAAGTGTCTTGGTTGCAGCTACACTCACTCTGGATTCAGGCAGGTAGAAGAGAGGGCCTGGCCTTTTGTTAAGAGCCAATTGAGTGCCGGGCCAGGCTAGGTGTTCAGCAGCTGCTCCTCATTTTGCCAGAATTTGGAGAGAGGCGAAGGTTAACGTCCTGTCCAAGAAGGCCACAGGGAGGCAGGAAGTTGAAAGTGGGGGGCAGAGAAAGGAACCCTCCCTACCTAATGCCGGCGAAACAAACATATGGAAAGATTCTCAAAGACAGACCAGTGAAAGTCCTCCGAAGGAAACTGTGAGCAAGGGTGGTCTCTGCGCTGGACACCTTCGCCACTGAGGTGCAGGGGACAGGAGGCTGAGGGTGGTGGGCTGCAAGTGGAAGGGCACAGGCGCCCGACAACACGTGCAGCTGGAAGGAGAGGCTCGGGTGATACCAAAGCACGTCGAATAGGACGTGTGTGGAGACGGCCAGTTACCTTCGAGTCGGTATTTCTAGAGGAAGAGCTTGAATAAATAGTTTCTTTAACCCATGTATTGGTTTTCCTTGCTTCCAATAAAGAACAGAAGAAAGCAGCTCCAAGGACTGCAAAGCCGAGCAGTGCCAATCAAGTCCTGATTGCAGTGACTCATTAGCCTTTAACCTCTCCATGTCAGGATGCACAGAAAATGTCCACGCCAAATGAACAAACTTTCCAGGGACAGCTTCCCACCTCAAATGACTGCCAAGAATTCTATCCTCCCCGTACCAGTGGGACTTCATTCTATTCAAATTCCATTACGCCTGGTAGCTGCAACACTAACACGAACCCAGGGAGAAGGCGCAGTCACGAGCCTCCTCTGTTAGCTGTTTAACTGGACAAGAAAATTAGTACAATTATAGCAAATACTTCCCTATCTGTTCTGGAAAAACAACGCAGCCTGATGCTAAGTCTCCCAAGGCGTGCTCTTGGCTCCCTGCTCCTTCTACTGCCTATGGGGGCAGAGGTGAGACGCAGGGGACAGGAGAAGATTGCCTTGTTTGGAAGCCCAGGAAGCACAGTCTTCTTTTATGGTCTGGGGCCATAAATTTAGTGCACATAAAATGATGTCTAGCTGCACCTCTGCGAGTCCAGCCAGGGAAAGAGGAGGCAGGAGTAATCCGCCTACTCAAGGAAAGAGGCAGGAGTGATTTGAGTAATTATCTATCTTTTAGGCAAAATGCTGTATTCTATTATGTTATGCAAATTCAAATAATGGGCTTTCTTTTACTGTGAACTACATCAGTTTACAGCCTCATTATCCCCAGGTTCAGTGTTCAGCCAAGTAATGACAGCTGTGGAAAGAGACTTGGAAACTTATTGCTGCCTTCATTAATTTACCGTAGGTAACTAACCTAGTCAAACATCCCTGAATATGACACAAAATTCACTGACTGTGTTTACCCACGAATCCGGCCGCATTCCAGCTCTGCGTTTCTCGCCCCGTGTTAAACATGACGATACATGAATCAGCAGAGGTTACTGGGGAACCTCTCCCAGGCATTGTCTTGCAGAGAGATAAAGTTCTGTAATTAAGCCTCTGTTCACCAACGTGGAAATAATACAGTGTATTGGAAAACGGTAATTAACTAAACTATCATCTCCGTAACAGCCTGTGACATGTGGGACTCATTAGAACTGACTTTGTTTGGAGTCCAACAGCTCCTACTTTAAGTCAGGCAGGAACAAAACTAGAGATGAGAGACTTCCCACCTGACGGGGACGGCTGTTGGCAGCATTCTCCTGTTAACACTGAGATCAACCAGGTGGTAAATGAGACCCAACGGCTGGGAGAGATGCCACCAATATGATCTTCTTAAATGATGCTCCAAATACTTGCCCGACCCCAACGGGCTAGGCTGGGAGTCTGAGCGCAATGGCCAGGTGAGAGCAAAGGAGCCGGACGCTAAGTCAGTGCAGAGATCTAGGGAGAGGGTGGACAGTTTCCCAAAGCAGCAGGAGAAGGAGTTCTGCTCAGCTCAATCACAGACCGCATAAGAGGGGGACCAACACCACCTCACCTCATAGGTGGGAGCAGCAGATGTACAGAGTGAGCTGAGGCTAGGGCTAAAGTGACTTGCTCAAGGTCACACGATGCCACAGTGAGTGGAGCATCAGGACCAGAGCTCACATCTCCCAGGGTCCAAAACCTGGGCTCTTCCCCACTACACCAATGTGTCAAGGAATCCATCCTCCCCCCACCACAGGGCCCTCATGCTATTCAAATTCCATTACTCCCAGTAGCTCCTCACCTTGGAAGGTTGGTGAAATCAGTGGTTTTCCTCCTTGGGAGGATATCAGAAGTGCAAGTGGAGATTTTAGAAATTATATAGCCCAGATCTCCCTAATTTGACCCTTTGGGACCCAAGCAAATGTACTTCTAAAAGGCTCCAGAATTAATGACCTCTGATGTGCAGCCAGAATTGAAAACCATTGATCCAACTGTAATGATTACACAACAGTTTAACATTAATAACGTTTTCTTTATCGGAGCCCAGACTGGTTCATTCATTTAAATAAACACTTTTGAGCTGCTGCTACCAGATGAACTAATGTTCTTGGTAAAGCATCCATCTTGATCCCTGGCACACAGAAGGTGCTCAATACTTCAATTAAATTCATCACCCCTTAACGAGAGCTTCCACCATTGCGAAGAGTGGGCAAATTGATGGGAAAGCAGAGGTGAGGAGACTCAGGCAGCCTCGATGCAGAGACAGGCAGGTAAACAATTACCGCCATGTGGAATCACACCTGGCCAGGGAGGCAGCCGGCGGCGGCAGGCTGGGGCAGCTTTGCCAGTGAGCTGCTTTTGAGATGGACAGTGGTGTATGATAAATGTTCAGTGCCTTCTTACTGGAAGGCCCTGGGCCAAGGGGTGAGACACACATGCTCACTACCCTCACCCTCCTGCCAAGCCGTCCAATCTCAGCAGCTCAGCTGTCAGGCCAGGCCCAGTTTCTGCACAAGAGAGAGACTGCAGTTCAGAGCATGTAAATGTCTAGCCAGCAGCCAGGAGCCTGGCCCAGGGAAGAACACTGTGTCACACCCTTCATTCCCCAAACCCTCTGGAAAACGCTATGTAGGAACACATGTTCATGCACACACCCGGTGGAAAGCCCGGTGCCCTGGCCCTTTGACAAGCCTGCATCTGGGAGGCAGCGGGTGAACAGAAGAGACACATCATTCACAGCCCCGCTCTGCCCTTGCCACTCTGAGTCCCCTTTCTCCATGGGTAGGGACACCTTCTTTGCATGTTGTTGAAGAGGGACAAGAAGATAACATGCGATCTGCCCGGCTCAGGGAAGGAGGCCTAAGCTGCGCTCTGCCTCCCTGTATTCCTCAGGGCCTTGGGCGGGAGTAGTCCCTGGGCTACCATTAACCGGGCAATCTCTGGGCCAGATACCTTCTTAAGTCACTTTACACACCTTCCCTTGTTGAATCCACTGTGCCACACTGTTGGGTTGGCGTAAATGAAGAGGGGGAAAGTGCAGGAGAGAAAAATCTTTATATGCAGTTCAAGAAGGCGTCAATGGAGTAGAGGCAAGGAAAGGTGTGGAGGGGCGGGGGCCGGGTCCACTCTTCCATGGAGAGCAGTGTCTGGGGCCTAGATGCTGGCCCACGGCCCAGAGCGGAGAGGCCTCCTGGCCACGCTGGTCTCTATCAGCTCCTGTCTGACACGGACACAGGGCCAGGGGAGGGCAGGCAAGGCAGGAAGCAAAAAGAATTCCAAGCTCCCAGCCCAGTGATGGATGATTCATCCCTCACTCCTCATGCCATCTCCCATTTCTGCTGCTCTCATCTGTATTTCATGAATATTTTATTCTCAGAGCAATGGCTCCACATCCCCCATAAATCTAGCGGGTGGCTCTTTACTGCATGTGCAGAGCTTGGTGTGCTCACCTGCATTGGGTAACTACATAATCATCTGGTTCCTTAGAAAAAATATGAGTTCAAATCCACATGAATATTAAGGGGTTGAATGCACATTCCTACTCTTCCTCAAGTAGGTGTCTAAACTCTGAAGACATCCCAGAACGAGCCATTAAACACAACTTGGCTCCACCCTAAGACAGGGTTTCTTGGCTCTTAAGAAATACGGCCAAGTGCCCCAAAATGCAGCATTCTAAGATTAACCAGACACTCTCACCTAATTGCAAATGCTGCTCCATAAAACACAGGCAACCAGTAACACCAAGCAGTTCTGGATTAAATGTCATCATCATTTTTTGAAGGTTTTAAAGATGTGCTTCTGAAATACTGATGTTTCACCCCCTTTCCTGGTTCCTATTCCCTACATGATTAGGTCCAAACTCCTTGGCCTGGCATTTAAGCCCTTTGGAGTAGGTCCTGTCCGCGTCCCTGGCCGTCTCTGCCAGCATTTCCTTCCACACTCCAGCCCCCAGGGCTCTAGGAGGCGTGATGACTTTGTTTACCCCCAATGCTGCTCACCCCGCCCAAAATGCAACTTCTGATCGATCTCATCTCCAGCTCCAGGATTATTACCAATCCTTCAACATTCGATCCCAACGGCCCTAAGTCCCAAGAAGTCCTCACTAAGCAGCACCCCAACCCCTCTGACCCCACCATGCCCTGGCTGGGGGGAGAACTTTGGATATCAAGCCTCTGAGGGCAGGCCTGGGTCCCCGCAGGCATGCTTATTAAAGGAAGAAGGGGAAGGAGGGAGGGGGAAATTTCATTTGAAAACCAGAAACCCACACAGACAGGAAAAAGATGGAATATCTCCCTGCAATTCTGCTTAGCAACACCCAAAGGGGCTGGAGGACAGGGACCACTGTGCTTTTCCAACCTGCCCCTCCAGGCATCCCCATTCCCGTCTGGAAGCAGGCTCGTGGCCGGGCCAGGAATCCCACATTGTGAAAGTAAGATCAACATGTTTATCCTCTCATACCTGAGATCTTGGACTTATGCAGAAGATGGAAGAAAGGATGGGATGTTTCATTGGCTAAGAAGGAGCTGTTCCTCTCAGCTGGGTCATCTCCTGGTCCCCCTGTCTCTCTTTCTCTGTTTCACTTCTGCCTTTCTGTCCATGTCTCTCCAACAATCTCTCTCTCTCTCTCTCTCTCCCTCTCTCTCATACACACACACACACACACACACACACACACACACACACCATGACAATTAACTCTGGGTGGTCCAGGCTGAAACTCTCACTAAGGGTTCCGAGGGACGTGACTACAAAGCAGACAAGACCTCTAATCCAAAGGACAACTTCTCCCTGCGTGAGTCTCACAGAGGATGTGCTAGAGGCTGAGGCTGAGCCTGTGTCCCCAGGCTCCCATCCTGTCCACACCTGCCCAGGATAGCACCTTTGTGACAGTGCGATACTCATCTACCTGACCCAAGGGGCATTTGCACAGAGGAAGTCAGGCCAAAGACTTATGGAAATAAACAAACCTCTCAATAAACAATGTGGGAAGCAGGTGCAACATGGGTCACCTAGTGGGCCTGTTTCTCCCGTCCTACCCGTCCTCCCTGGTCCTACGGGGTGGCTCTGGGACCACCACACTCTGGCTGCGCACTGATGCCTCTGTACATACGGTCCTGGGTGGTGACAAGCAGGGGAGGGTGCCCTGGCCATGGCATGGAGGGGGCTGTCGTGATGAGTGGGCTGGAGAGGGGAGATGCTTGTGGCCCTTCCTTAACTACTCATCAGAATAATTCACTGTCCCTCCTGGTGACTTCTTCATACAAAATTTTCCAGTAGCCAAAGAAGTTTAGGGCAGAATCATCAACTGTTCCTTTCAGTAGGGTTCCCTCAAATTTCTTCCTTCTCTCCTGAGCTCCAGGGGTGACAGGAGAGCCACCAAGGCTGTAGTAGATCCCAGCCTCACCTTCCCTTACATGGAGGAACACAGAAGGCGGGAGAGGGAAACGGACGTCCCAGGAACATTTCAGATGCGCCGAGTCAAGCACTGCCCTCCTCCCAGGAAAAGAAAGTGTAACTGCAGAGAGCCCAATGCCTGGGGAGTCAGACCGGAGCGAGGGTGTCCTCCGTCACTGTCCTCACCCCCAACCCACCAGGAACCACCACAGGTTGAAGAATGAGGGTGTGGCCTGGCCAGAGATGGCGGCCATGTGGGTCCATCCTCTACTGATCCCCTACCGCTGAAACCATTTCATGAACTGCCATGTGTTACCTGGGCCTCCAGCAAAGACGAAAACAAAACAGAAGTGATTTTGGATTTGATGCTGGTTGCTTTCCTGCTTCCTGTTTGAGACTGACATCTGTTTGCACCAACAGGAGAGGTGCAATTTTAGATGTCGCTGAGGTATATACGGCAGGAAGTGACAGCGCTACACGCGGCGTGGCTGGGATGGTGCCTCTGCGCAGCTTTCTGCCGGTAGAGAATCATCCCCAAATGACACTCCTCGCCACCCTCCCTTGGGAGAAAGAGACCTTGGTGAAGGCTTTAAGAAAACAAATATGAGCTTGAAGAAGAACAAAATCCCAATGAGAAGGAAGCTTCGAGGCCAGATCAGCCTGGGGTCGGTGCACACACAGGGGAGGAAGGTACCCAGAGCCTGGAGTCTGGACAGAGTGACAGTGCACCCCAAGCTAGGTGAGCCCAGGAAGGACGTGGGCAAGGCTGGGCCCTGCAAGGAAGAGGGAGAGAGGGAGGAAGGGATGGGGACCCCTCTACACGTGGGAGAGCAGCGCCCATGGCCCTTGGTGAGAAGTCAAAGAGAATCGGGAAGGAAGAAGGAATGGGGCTCCTCTCTTACCCTACAGGTGGTCTCTCCAGGTCAGGGTGGAGGCACATGGGCGGGGCAGGGTGGGGAAGGGCTCTCTGGCACTGCCCACGCTGTATCTGCTCTACAGATAAATACAGGACTTTAGTGGCCATGGCTGGCACCTCAGCACTTTGTTCAAGCATAAAAACGTCCCCTACATCTTCTCTCTTGCTTCGAACACAAAATAACATCATAACGCAATGCTCCAATATAAAAACTGCTGTCTCCAGACGAGATGACTCAAGTAAACACTAACTGGGAAAAACTGCCCTCCAAATGGCCCAGTGTGAGTCTCCTGCCTCTAAGCTGCAGAAAGGAGAGGCAGGACTCAGGCTACAGACCTCTTTGGGGGTCTCCTGGTGGCACCGGTTGCTGTTCCACCACAACTCCAGGGCAGCCACCAGGCAGGCCAGGAGGAGGCCGATGGCCAGGATGCAGAAGACCCCGGCGAAGCTGTGCAGCTTGAGGGATTTGCCATCGGCCTGGGCGCTGGTATGGCTGGTGAGGTCGCAGCGGCCCGTGTGCGGCCACCACTTCTGCTTGAGCACATCCAGGTCCCCTGTGTCCTGCAGCTCCAGGATCCTGCAAGACACAATCCAGGTGAGCTATAGCCACTGGCCTTGTCAGCTCAGCCATGGAGCCCTGGCCCTGCCCTGCCCTGCTGGCCCCACCATGGGCAACACCGAACCGTCCCAGCAGCTTTCTGCCTCGGCTCTTCCCCTCCCCCTCCCACTCCCAGTGCTCATCCTGGAACATCAGGTTTTGCCACCCCCTCCTCAACAGTCCCCTGCCCTCCTCACACCCCACAGCAAAGCACATAAGGCCCATCACAGGGATTCTGCAGCAGGAGCTCAGGATAAAACCAGGAAAGACAGAAATGAGGGAGGCAAACACTCGGACTGTGGATTTAGGATGTTCATGATGGCAAAAATGCTTTCTTTCAAACTTCAGTAACTAACTATATTCTAAGTGTCTCCCCCTAGGATTAACCAAATCATTCATTCATCCATTGGATTTGAGGAGCTTCTGCACTGTGCCAAGTGCGATGTTCAATACTGCAGAGCTTATGGTCCAGAGACGCAAACGCCGACCCTAAAAATTATTAGAGCAATCAGTGTGCAGACAGAAGCCGAGATAAATCAGCAAAATGAAAGCAGAGGTTCTAGGAGATGGCACCTTGGGGAGGGTGGTGTAGATGGGGGGATTAGGGGAGACCTCACTGAGGAGGTGACAGGTAAGTGGAAATGTGCAGGTTGATTCATCATAAAATCTCTCACTGGTCTAGCATGTTCTAAGTGCTAGGGAATATCCTACATCCTTAGAAAATAGTGTCAAATCCTCATGCCCACCCTTTGAGATGCTTATTTCTATTTTCCCACTTTTGCAGAGCTAGAAAACAAGGCAAAGAGAGGTGAAACATCTTGCAGAACCACTCTGAGGATGGCGGGGACGGCATTCAACTAGGGGAGGAGGAAGCTTCCTGGGACTGAAACCCCGTGCGAGAGTCTCGTCCAGGGCAGAGCTCAGCGTGCTGAGGAAGCTGCAATGTGGCTGGCGAGGCCGCAGAGTGTCTGTGAGGAGGAGCGCGGTATGAGGGGAAGACGGCGAGGCAGGACGACCCCAGAACGTGGGCTCCAGAGGGCAAGGGGGAGTGTGGGTTTTATATGGCGTGCAGTGGTGCAGCAAACCCTGCTGCTCACATATTCCCTGCGGTGGTTTTCTTCTGTTGGGGCATCTTGGAGTCTTCACAGTGAGCCAGTGGGAGCTGGTAGCACCCAGACTCCAAACCTCCAACCTCTTCCATTTGGGGAGTGGAGCTCTTACATCCTGGTCCGTGGTGATATATTCAGCTAGTGACATCTGTAGCGACCTCTTTAACCCGCTGAGTATGCGCGTTAGAGGCAGTTCTTGGTAGCCAGGAGAAGCGCACTGACAGCTGCATGGTTGAGCAGCACCCACCCTGCACCTGCCATGTAGACCGGTTGTGACCACAGGCTTGAGGCTGGGCTATTCTCATGCATGAGCCTGTGTCTGGTGGACACAAAGGGTCACAGCCCCGAGGGGGGTCTCCTGACCTGTCAGCACTGTGGACCCAGAAGGCATGGCCTGCCTCTTCCTGGCTGAGAATGGCCTGGTTTAGTGCAAAGATCCGGCTTTGGGAGCTCCAGACCTCAGCTGTGTCTCCCTGGACCAGGGACTCGCCCCTGCTAAACCTCGGTGCTCTCGCCTTTGCAGCACAGGCCACCGATCCCTCAGGACAGGGGCTGTGCGTTACTCTCTGAGTTTCCCCCTGAGCAAGCACAGTGGCTGGCACCACTGAGGCTATCGATAGATGTCTGTTGTGTCAATAAATGCATGAATGTATTAATTGAATAATGAAAACTTAACAAAAATGGCTGTGGTGAGATATCGATATGATGGCCACTAAGTGCGCAGGGCACTGATCGTCGTGAAAGAGGTAGAACGTGGCTGTGCATGCAGAGACCTGGTTGTTGAGATCAATGCGCGATTTATGGTGCATTGTGTGGGTTTGGGTCATGTTTAGAACGCTCCTGAGCACCAGAGATCTCTCACATGCCACGTCGCATGGTTAAGTGGGCAGCTGCGGTGTTGCACCTCCTCTCGTGGCTCAGAGCATGTCGGGGAAGCTGCATGTCTGTATGTCCACTGGCCTTAATCAGCCTTTGCTGGTAGGGTGAATAGGTTGGGCCTTCTGGCACCAGGGCCTCTGAGAGCGCCAGCAGTTGAATGACTAGCAGACAAACAGCAGAGCTCGGTGTTTATGGATATCAGTCTAAATTCAGGCTGGGAACCTCTCAATGTTAGCTCTCTCATCACTAAAATGTGACGCTATAATAAATGCACCTGCCTCACAAGATTATTAGGACAAAATGAGAAGAGGGAACACACAAGGACCGTTAGCTCAAGATCAGGCAGGTAATAGGAGCTCCATAAAAGTGGGTTAGCAGTTGTACAGTCTGAGGGCCATATGGACTGGCAGCCCCATCAGGCCAGTGTGGACATGAGTGACTGTGTATTGAGAACACAGTAGGAACTGATCATTTTACACTGTTTGAATCCTCATAACAGCCTGCAAAGTGGTTCTCATTAAGTCTATTTTACGTCTCGAAGACCCGAGGCTCAGACTCAAGATGACTTGCCCACGGTTGCAATTAGAAGGTGGCAACACTGATCATCAGAGCTGGGTTGTTCTGACCCAAGTGGACATGCTCTTTCCACAACAGCAGGCTGTTCTCCGAGGGTCAGGCTCTGGTCTAGGGGGCGGTGAGGCTCCAGCCACACCATGACTGTGGGGTCGGATCCCCACCCCTCTGTTCCTTAGGCCGCCCCTGCGCAGCATCAGGCGGGCTGCCTAATTTTACTGACTGTCTCTTCTTCCTGCTCCCCACAATCGATGCATTTATTATGCCCAATCTTATTCCAGAAACAATAGGAAAACAGCATAAAACAAAAACAAACAAACGAAAAAGGAATTTGAATATGGAAGTGACAGAGGAAAGATAAACAAGTCACGGGTACGAAATGAATTTGAGAAGGAGGCTACGCCAATGCACACGCTAATGTTCCATACTCCTGCTTATGAGCAAGCCGGAGCGATAATAGCCACTTCCTAAAGCCAGTTGCTCTATTTTTCAGACAGATATAATTGCAGGTGCTTATCTTGGTTCAATAGTTGTGGAGCCTGCTACACAGTAGGTGCTCAATAAGTGGCTATTAAGTTGCTAAACATTTATTGAATGCCCACTCTGCATGCCGTGGTCTGCAAGCCTGTTACAGCACACAACCCCTGACACACACACACACACACACACACACACACACACACACACACTCGCCTACAACCTGTTCTCTGCCAAAAGGAGCGTATCTATATTCAAGGAAATAGTTTAGTTCCCAGGATGAAGGGAAAGACAGCCACAGCAGTTCCAGGTAAGGCTGAGATCTATTTATTCCAGGCCCAATCTCCTACAAATGGCATGGAGCACTGCTCCCTGGACCTCCCTTTCACTCCTCCAAGGCATGGCCCGGCTAGGGGCAGCCCACAGTTCTGTACACACCACACAACAAAGCCCCTTGAAGAACCACTGGCAGCAGTCAGTGGGCAACCTGAGGTCTGAGGGTTCCCCCAAAAGTAGACACGGCCTGCCAGGAGGAGGGGTGATCCCAGCCCAGGAGGAGCTGCACCATGGAGGAAGATGAGGACACTGCGGGAGGCCAGCACAGCCCACTGGGGACATTTTCTTATAGTCACAGAGCACATGGCCTTCTGATGAAAGTAAATGGTGATAAATCACTTCTCTCTGAATGACATGGAAACTGGACTAGCCACTTTTGATTATGGTGATTGTTGGGGTGGGGAGGGCAGCCCACAGGGTCTCTGTTGGGAGAAATTTTGCACGGAGACCTCACGGTCAGCAAGCAGACAGGCAGTGGGCAGGCCTGTTCCAGAGAAGCCTGCTCTCTGGGATCCTGCCCCCCATGCCAGTCCTGGCCCATTGACCTCTGGGGCCATGCAAGGACACGTCATTCCTTCAGCGCCCAGCAAGCCTTACAACACTGGAGGTGGACAGCTCACCCCTCCCCACTCACCTCTGCCTTCTCCAGGTTGAGTATTTTCAGGTATTTTCCTCCTTTGACCTGGTTGGTGTGAGCCCCCTCTGTCCAGACTCCACTTAGCAACCCAGCAGAGCCCCATGCTCCCTGGCCAACGTCTGCTCTATCCTCTCTCCAGCATATCAACGTTCACTTCGGCAGACTTACAGGGCGTATCTGAGCAGGGTGGGCACACGGGGACTCTAACCTTCCCTCACTGAGGTCCCTGTGCTTCCATGAGTACTGTCTTGGGGTGCATTAGCCATCTTGGTGTCGCCGCTGTGTTGGCCCCAGGGGCTTCCTTACCATCTGTTCTAGAGAGATGCTCATGGGTTGATGGTCTGTGGAATCGTCCTGAACCTCCTGTCTTGGAAAACCAACTGGTGTAACCTCAAGAACGCCAACGTGTTATAAATCCTGGAGAGAAGCTATTGTTTCTTCATGCCTTTAATCTGAGCAATTGATAAATCACCACTCCTCCTTCCCTCTTGTCATCTCTCTCTGCTCCAGGGAGCAGAGGGAGGAACAGAACGTATACTTGATTAGATCCAAGAGAAAACCCAAAAGCCTCATTTACCTTAATTAGTCCTACTCTTTTTTTCAGTTGTGCAAACAAACCACTGAATGGACTGGCCGTAGCCTTCCTCCTAGACCTTCCTTCCCCTGCCGGGGCCAAGGCTCAGGTGCTCACAAGCAGAAGGGCACCATGTGGACATCTGGGGGTAGGAGAAGGCAGGTGGAAGGGCTTGGAGATCCAGCAGGAATATAGGCACAGCGCCGGGGCTCAGGACACCTGATTCTACTCCCAGCTCTGCCAGCAGCTGGCTGAGCCACCCCGGGTGTCATTTACTCTCTCTGAACTACAGAGTATTGGAGGAATGGTTTCTGAGTACTGTCACCCCATAAATAGATGCTCCCTTAGTGCGGAATTCATGTGTAGATCAGGCCGTTAGGGTTGCCTCTGAGCCTGCCACTACGCAGGCCGTTTCACTTGGGTGCTCCTGCCTCATTTTGCATTTAGGTGGACCAAGGCGGAGCTGGTCCTTGGGGCTTCCTCACCGGGCCCTGAAGTTTCACTCCCTCCACGCAGCAAGATGCCACCTAATGGATGTGTGCAAGAAGAGGGCCCAAGGCTCAGACGTCCTTAGGGACAGGACCCCTGCTGGGGCTGGCTACTGGGAAAAGGCCACAGAGCTGCTCACGTCCTTCACTTCTACCCTCTTTGGCTAAGGACAGGCCCCTTTCCCGCCCCAGCAGACCACCCCTCCTGGGACCAGGAAGCTCCTGCCCTGAAATCAGCAGCCCCCGCCCGCCATGAGCACATGAATATGGAGACATTTTGCTTCTCTGATCCTACTTTTTTGTTTAGGTCTCCACAATGGCTATTGCCACTTTGCAGATGCATTTATCTTTGGAAGTGATTAGTAGGTCCTTATCAGATCCTATGCATTATTCATTTTTCTGGCTAACTGCTACTCATCCTTTGGGCCTCAGGTGTTACCTCTTCTGAGAAGTCCTCACAGGTGTCCTGCACCCTGGCAATGTCCTCACATCCCATGTATGCCCTGGGCTGGCATTGTCTGCTCACATCACAGTCCGCACAGAGACCACGTGCCCTCATGGGAAGGGACCATATACTTCCTCTTTATATGGCAGCACCTAGCACAGGGCCTAGCTGGGGGTGGGGGCAGTATGCAGTGGTACACAGTTGGTGCTTAGGAAAATGGGATGAGTAAATGAGTTTTGTTGGCTCCTCTCTCCTAAGAGAAAGTGATTCTCCTACCCCAAGTGCTGGAGTCGCCAGGCTGC
Organism: Propithecus coquereli; assembly: GCF_000956105.1. NCBI lineage: Eukaryota > Metazoa > Chordata > Mammalia > Primates > Indriidae > Propithecus > Propithecus coquereli. The sequence continues at coordinate 4,883,930 of NW_012134858.1, forward strand.
CCACGCCTACCTCTGGGAGAAGAGGTCCCTGTAGGGGCTGCCATGCTGCAGGGCGATGCCGTAGCCTTTGCTGCTGACGCTGTTGCTGATGACAGTCACCGAGCAGTCGTCGTCTGTTAAGGCTGCGTACTCCACCACAGCCACGTCCCACAGAAAGGCGTAGTTCCCCTTCTTTGCCTGAAAGACCAAAACCACCATGAAGTCAGGCAGACCTGGCCTGCTGTGTTGGTTCTGAGCAGGGAGGCGGCTCCATGGTAGGATCTAAGGGTCCCATCCTCAGGGTCCTCCTGCCCGTCAGACAGCACGGCCCACTCTCCTGCCATCTGCCGGCCTGCAGATGCCACCGCTGGTTGATGCCACCATTGTGGTTAGATATAAAAGATGGGCAGGCTCCAGCCACGGCACAGCTCATGGAGAGGGGAAGGGCAGGTGAGCAGGAGCTGGGATGTAAGACTGATTCCTGGTCACAGTGGCGTGGGCCTATGTCCCAGATTGGGGGATTCGTCCATGGAGACTGCAGAAAGTCTAACCCCAGGGGATTGAGATTCTCAGATCAGAACGTGGAGGAGCATAATAGTGTGAGAGTGAGGAAGAAGATGCTCCCTGGAGAGCACTGTCCCTAGGGGGAGGGAAGAATAGGATGGTGATAATTCTTATTCATTTAATATTTATACTTAGGACTTGACTGAGGCCTGCTTAGGGTGAACATGGGCAATGCCCCTGAGTTCAGTGCCCCCAAGTCTTGACTTAATATCAAGCACAGGCACATGTCTAGAGCTCCTGTGCTTTGGGAAGAACCCATTAAGGACAGGGCCCCGACTCCTGTGCGCCGGGCCAGGCTTCCACCACTTGCCTGCCACTGCCCACACGTAAGGGTGTGCACGTGCCTACACACACATACACGTGCACAAATACACCGGCACACACTTACACACATTCATGCACTCGTGCACACACACACATGCATGTTTGCACACATACATGCACGCCCCCACACACACAGGAGCGGGTTTGCAGTGTCAGCGTCTCCGTATCAGTGCAGCGGTTGCAGATTATGCCATTAGGAGTTTGCCTGAGGCCACAGTTAGTCCTAGCCCATCACACCCAGCCACAGCAGCATTCAATTCTATCTTGAGCCACAGTTCTAACTTTTCCTGGAGTTTGGGTTCTCAGAGGGATTGCAAGCTGCTGTACTTTCTGGGAGGAGATGCAAGCTAGACATTGTCACTTGACCATCTTAAAATAGAGCATGTTTTTAACGTAGCAGAGTGCCTGGTTTTAATTCTATAGTGAGCACACAGACACCTCTTTGCCTTCCCTGTCCCTCCTACCATGGCACACGTGAGATGCTGGCGGGCTTCAGTGTGGGTTGGTGATGGGGCTGATGGACCACAGACAGCAGTAGGCCAGGCTGGCAAGCTATGGCCTTCTTGGCATTGCCGAGGGCATTGTCCCCGGCTCCTGCCTCGGTTCAGTTGACTCTTCATATCCACTGAGACTTTCCAAAGTGCCACAGCCCCTCTGATGAAGCCAGTCAGGATTTTATTTCTCTCAAGACCCTCAGTGCCCATGGCCTGAGATGGCCCATTTTCTCGTCAGGTCTCCATCAGAAGGATTTGTGGGCAGAGCGTGACCTCCCTCAGTGGAAGAGGCTGCTCCTAGCCATTCACACAATTTTACCCAATGACCTTGTGAGAAATGACACACGCCTGTGCCAACCACTGACCTGCAGCTCAGGGAGCAATCCCAATGTTGCACCAAAGCCTCGCTCCTCCACCAGTCCAATTTCAGCAGTCCTAAAGGACTTTGACCCAGGCTGCAAAATTACACACATCTCTCTCCCGCCATGTAGGAAGATAACAGTCTTTGAAATTTTTTCCTGCTGGCAAACAAGTTTTCTTACAAAAAGATATAAATTTTCAAGCTCTCAGTAACCAAGTTTCTCAGCAAAATGTTGACTTACGACCTAATACTTGGCTTCAGTCAGATTTTGTAGCATTTCACATCCATGCTCACAGCTCGACATGACAATCAGACATTGTTATTTGTACGATCTCGAAAGGGCATGTCATGTTGAAGGAAGAATTAAGATCAGGTTCATTTCCACCTTTCAAGTGATGTTCCGCAAAGGAAAATAAAACAAGCTGGCTCAGACCGAGTCGAAACTGACTCTGAGGAAAGCCTGGCACGGCCACTAGAATGAGGCACTTGGCTTCCCGAAAGGCACAGCCTGGGCTCAGAGACAGGTGAGCACAGCTGCCTGAGGGAAGCTGCATTTACAGTCCTGCAAGACTAAGCTGAGAAGGAGGAAACATCCGGAAGGGATGCTGGCGAAGACTCAGCCTCAAATCCCTGCTACCCAGGAAGACGATCAAGAAGATAGAACAAAGTAGGGGTCTCCTTGACCTGCTGGGATTACCCCAGACAGTCTCTCTGTCTGAAAAACAGGGACTAAATGTAACGTTATATTTCTTTTTCTTTTTTTAAGATACAGAGTCTTGCTATGTTGTCCAGGCTGTACCTGAACTCCTGGGCTCAAGCGATCCTCCCACCTCAGCCTCCCGAGTTGCTGGGAGTACAGGGGCGAGCTATCACGCTAGGCTACCCTTAAGTGTCTTGCGTCTGCTTGAGGACGCAGTGGCTGGATCCCTGGCCTACCTGACGGCAACGGGGCAGGAGGATCTGGAGAGGGTGGTGCGCCACATTTTGTGATGGGGGCCAAATCAGAAGCTCCCACTGCAGTGGGACAGGCCAGACTCTAGCTCTGTCCTTATGAAGCACTCTCCATTCTCAACATGTCTTCTTTGTTTCCTTGGCACGCCAGAGCTTCCTCGGCCCCTCTCAGGCCTACGCTGGGCAGAATGCAGCACCCAAACCTCCCCTGGGGTCCCCACGCCCATCAGTTTCCAGGAGAACTTCCTGCACCTTGCAGACACCTCCCCAGTCCTTCTGGTGTGTCGCAGAGCCCGTACCAGACGTGAGGCTTCTGAGGTCTGACCCTGCTGCCAGGAACATTTCAGCTGCCAGCGGTAAGAAGCCAAAACAGCCCCACCTGTCACGGCTCTGTCACCTTCATAGAGATCCTCTGCTTGCCCTTTTGAAGAATAAGTTCTATCCCTCTCCCAATAAAACAAATAAATAAAATAATGAAAAACAATGAAAAAATCTCTAAGATTTGTTTCTTCCTTGTGGAGTCAGAACCAGTTTTCCATGTAGCCCCTAATAATTATGAATTCACCTCTTTACTGTGCGCTACTTATCCACAGGCCTGGCTCCCCCATGAGTGGGGGACATGGAATACATCAAGCATCTGTGCCCTGGAGATCCAAGCATGTCCCCTCTTCCCCATCCCTCCCGTCACAAGCTCACCCTCCTCTCCCTTGGTCGCCAGCATTTCCCGCCCTTCTGCTCCTGGTCTCTTACCTAGCGTCAGTTTCGCCAGGACAGCACGCCTATCCCTCCCCCTCTATCTGCCACCCCTTCAACTCCGCTTTCGAGACCTCTCACACCAGGAGACATTTGCCATTTCCTATTTATATTGACTCTTTTATGTTAAGGATTGTTTCCAGGCTCTTGGGAAGGCAGAGCACAGGCAGGAATCCAGCCTCCTCTCAACCTTGTGCCACGGGCTGGTACGAGTGGAGGGAGAAGGGTGAGCCCAGCCACCTCCTGCAGGCATCACGACAGATCTTTTGATCTGCTTGTTTGCAATTATGCCTGTTCATACCAGCCCCTTCTTCCTTGTGTCTCCCGGCGTTGCCCTATTCCTACTTCCAAAGCAGCGGTTGGGGGGTCAGGGAGCAGAGGTCTGAGAGCAGGCATGTAGGTGGTGAGCTGCTTACAAACAGATCATTGACATTTTATTCCACAATGTCTGAGAGATAAAAGGGAGGCCACAGACTTGGATTCTGATACTTAAACAAGACAAAAACAAACACTGTACTTCGTGGGCTGAATCACCTTTATCTGGCTAGCCCATTTATAATATTAAATGCATTCTGAATTTCCAGCCACTGACTTACCATGGATCAATGCGCTGGAATGTGGCTGTTGGAAAGTTAGGCTGCAGATAAGCTGTGCAGACAGCCGCGCCTCCCTCGAGCCCTCAGCTCTGTGCAGAGCCTGGGTGGGCACAGAAACACCACTGTCCAGCTCCTTTGACCCCGGAGAGCCCTTCGGGGCTAGTTCTGGGACTCTAGCCTAGGTTTCCTCCATGAGCAATAACGTATTTGCAGATCATGAAAGAAAGTAGAGGTGTGAAAGTTAGTATGTTCTAGAAACATAATTTGGCTACTTATACAGTGCAATTTATTTTTAACTGATAATATCCAGTGGTGAAGAAATTGTGACAAAATGGGTGTGATCCTTCCTGGCTATCAGCGTCACAAAATGACACAACCCTTCAGAAAGCAAGGCGATAACACAGAACATGGATGTTTACAGCTGCTTGTGTCTGCTCCCTGGAAAATTGACAGTTTAACCTAAATGTATCCAAGCCATATGACAAATATTCTAAATCTAGAGTTGACTCTTAAGTAAACACGCCAACAGGGAAATAATTTCATAAATTATGGTTCATGAATGTGATAGCATTTTATGTAACAGATAATAATTACAAAGGCTTTGCAGAAACACTATATATATATTTGATCACTACATATATATACACACGCACATACCCACGCTTAACGAAAGCAGCAGAAAATAATAGGATGAACACACTATTACTGATGGATGCAGTATTATTGCTGTTCTGTGCACATGTGAAACGTAATGTGCCAAAAGATGGGCAGTATCATTGCCTAATGGAGAGGCGTAAGTGATGATCCTTAGGACAAGTTGAAGAAAATGTCTTCTTTAATCTTGTTTTACAGTCTATGCTCTCACACACTACATGGGTACCAAATCCGATCTGCGTCCCCCTGGGTGCTCCTGGCTCCACTGGAGCTGTGCCCTGGCCCGTCGACAGGACACAAAGCCCTGACAGAGCTCGCAAACCTCTCCAGGACACTGGCTCCCCGACAGCACCCAAGCACTTGAGAAACACTCCCTGACATCCTTGGCCTGCTTCTAAACATTTCACTTCATTTCATTTTCCTCTTTCCCTAAAAGAAAAAAAAAAAAAGGCTTTGGTCCAGACACAAAAACAATAGATGCAAGGACTTTAGGAAAAGGAGGAAGAACATCTGTCTGTGGCATTGAAAAAAGTCAAGGGCATGTGGGCATCCATCCGCCATATGCCAAGACAACAGCAGCCAGAGGGACCACCCCTGGCCTGTCTCCCCACAAGTATCTTCCCAAACAGAATCCAGGCCATCCACTCCCTCCCCAGTCCACCTGAGCCCTGGAGCATTCTAAAAGGAAAAGAATCGAGACAGTGAGGATATCTGGGCTCAGCACTTAGAGCATCCTTCCTAACATTTGGGGGAACATGATCAGCCTATATGGCTGGAGGAAGGTTGGTCTCCCCAAACAAATCCACGAGTAAGCTGGGACACTGATGACTTCCTCACTTTCCACCATCCCACACTGGTGATGAAATGAGACGGCGCCGCCTCTCATTGCTCCACTGACTCCGTGCCTTTCAGAACTCTCTGGGAGCACGAACTTTCACAGACATCAGCCTCTGAGGCAAGAACCTCATTACACTCTTCTATTCCACCCTAACTGCTTTGCAAAGGGACAAGCAACCACATTGCTCCCCCAAACAAGAACGCTGGTGCTGCAGACATCAGTCACAAATGCTACTGGGAAAAAAGTGCTGAAGGAAGCCAGGCACCCGCAGGGCAGGTGCAGGAGAGGTGTGAGGCACCTGCCAGGTGCCAGGGCCTTTAGAAACCTGATGCCTTTTCCGTCCGTGGAATAATTCTCAAAGACAGAAGATTCATCCTCTTTTACACATAAAGAAACTGAGGCTCAAAAAAATAAAGTGACTTGTTTCAAACAAGGCCAGATAATAAACAGTGGAGTCATGTCAACCTGAGTTCTACCTGCCTCCAGAGAAGTCTGTGCCATCCCCTCTGCCCTGCTGGGACTCAAGAAGGAAAGGCTGGGGAAGACACACCTTCTGTCTTCACTCTTGGACCACTTCCCAGGGGACATTGCTGGTGACAGATCACACACGAATGGCAATGCCTGTCTTTTCCCAGCCTTACAAACAAGGGTGGTTCATGAAACCACTGAAACCCCGGAAGAAGGGAGGACACAGGGTCTGCACCTTTTCTGGACATCAGGGACTCCTTGGAAACCTGATGCATCCCCATGTGCTTTCCGTGTCTGTGTGGCACACTCACTGCCTGCCCTTGCCACCACCCTTTGTCCCAACAAAGCAGAGCTCAGCCTTCTCAAACATCCCAAGTCTCAGCTCCTAGTTATGTTCATACAAGGCAACACACTGACATACACAGCCTGAACCCTGGCCACAGCGATACCTGTATCACATATGCACTGTGCCAAATTGCAAGATGCAACAGTAAAAACCCAGACCATCTGCAGATAAAAGGACAATTTTGCAGTCTGCTGGTGGGAGTGTGGGCTGGCATGATATTTCCGGAATGGCAATTTAGTGGGGAGAATTGAATGCTTTTAAAATGGGCATATGTAGCAATTCCACCCCTTGGGAGTTATCCTAAGGAATTATTCTATTTTTGAAAAAATGTTTGTATAAATATTTTCAGGACAACACTGTTTAAACTAGCCAGAAAATGGAAACAACCTAAATGCTCAATAATTGAGAATCAGCTAGGTAATTCCATGACAGTATTAGATCATGGAATATTACATTACCATTAATATGGTGTTTTAAAAGAGCATTGATTGCTAACAAAAAGTCCCCTGGTAGAAAAGAGGCAGTCCGGGGCAGTGAGGCAGCCTGGGTTCTGGAGTCTGACCGTACGGGTTTGAATCCCGCTCCACCGCCTGCTGGCTGCAGGAGTGCAGGCACGCTGTTTGACATCTCTGGGCCTCGGTTCCACTGGGCGTAAACTGGTCCGTACCTCACAGAGTTCTGATGAGGGTTAGACCCCTCAATGTACGTGACATCCTTTGGATCTTGCTTGGCATATGGCAAGTTTAAACATGACAACCAATATTATACTATTTAGGGAGAAAGAACCTGTTAGAATAGAGTACTGACACTGATATCTTTCTAAAATTATTATGTGAAAGTTTTATGTTCAAGAAGAATCAAAAGCAAGTACCAAATACAAACAAGGATCAGTTTTGGGCAGCACCATTATGGGTGACCTTTGTTGGTGTTTTAGAATCTCTGTGTTGCCCATGTTTCCGTCTGCAAACACCTGTGACTGCGGCGTCTAAGACGGTGACTGCAGAGATTCAGTCTCGCTCTTTGCGCACGGAGCACTGCAGAGAGCAGAGTGATGGAGGCAGCAAGCCCCCGTCTCATCCCAGCTCTTTCAGGAACCTAGAGTCTCGGGGCTGAGAATCCCTTCCTAGGAGGATGACTGTGGGTGGGAAATCGCAGAACGCCAAGCACTCTGCCTGGCACAGAGGGAGGGCTCAACGCAATCTGTTTCCTTCTCCTTCCTCAGTGTCCAACTGGACCCAAGAGACCAATCTGTCAGCTGTTCCTGAAGCACCTTTCCTCCCTCCTCTCCCCTCCTGCCTGTCACTATCCCCCTTGAAGTCAACAGCACACTCTGTGTGAGTGTGCAGAGTCTGCGTGTGAGTGTGTGCATGCATGATAGTGTGTGTGAGTTTATGTGTGTGAGAATTATGTGTGTACATGCGTGTAAGTGTGGGAGAATGTGTGTGCATACGTGTGTCAGTGTAGACACGTGAGAACGGGTGTGAGTATGGGTGAGTGTGTATGCATGTGACAATGTGTGTCAGTGCGTATGTGTGTGTGTGCATGCGTGTAAGTGTGCAGGGAAGTGCTGGTATACATGCATGTGGGGTGGTGTGTATGCAGGTGTGAATGTGTATGTGTGTGAAAGCATGTTAGTGAGAATTATGTGAGTGAGTGCATGTGTGTGTGAGGGAATGTGTATGTGTGTGTGAAGGTGTGTAAGTATGTACGCATCTGAGAGTCATGTGAATGTGTATGCATGTGAAAATGTGAGTGTGCGTAGCTTTGTGAGTGTGTTTATGTGTGAGTGTACATAAGTGTACGTGTGAGCTTGTGAGCCACACAGCCCCCGGGAGACAGCAGAGACCTGGACTCAGGTACCAAGCACCTGAGGAACCACGAAGGGTTCAGAGAATGTGGACCTACAGCTGGAGATAAGGGCTCACCTTTGCCTGGACTCTCAGAACAATGGAAGGTGGTGGCCCAAAATGACATGAAAATGTAAGGCAGGACATCAGCGAGACACTCAGAGGCTGTTCACAAAGACCAACTAGGAGGCTGCCAGGAAACCTGCTGTGCAAGGAGTGAAGGATAATGACCCTTTATCCGGATCAGTCCCTAGCCCAGCATAAGGAGGCAGCCCAGCACAGGCTGGGCGGGCGGGAGAGAGACTGCAGCTGAACGAACTCTCTACAATTACTGAAAAAGCTGCTCTCCTGAAGTGGCCATGGGGTGCGAAGTCAATTTGCCTCCTGGCTTCAGACCACAGAGAACAGGATGGAGCTGGACAATGAGATGATGCAGCCAAAGGGGCAGCAAGGCCATCTGGGAGAGGGCTGTCCTATGGGTATGTGTGGCCACATAGAGCACAGGCACGAGGGGAGACCTGCAGCTTTGTCATGGGGGTCCCGGTGAGGCCACCCACCTCCTGGACAGGAGGACTGAGATGACAGAGACAGCCCACAGCCACAGCAGTGGAAAGCAGCTCCTGCTGGCCAATCTGGTGTTCCTGTGCCCGGGAGTAACATAATCAGTAGTGAGGAGCACAGCAGGGACTAGAGAGAATGACGGTAATTTTGCATCTCAAAAGGCCACCAATGCCTTTTCTCTTGTATTATCTGCTCTTTGATTTCTTAACTTCCTTTATGGAATTTTCACTCCACTTTGTAGAGAGAATGGCATAGCATGTTGGTGAGAACAAGGGTTTGGAGACAGGCCGGCCAGGCCTTCCCCTTGTCCTTGGCCAGCCACCCAAGCCCTGTGGGCTGAGTGTCCTCACCGGGAAGACAGAAATACCATGTCCACCTCACATGCTTATCACAAGGAGAGACAGTGTGGGAAGTGCCTGAAGAAACTCAAACAATAATACATTATCCTCATCGTCATAACAATCATCACCAATATCATCTTATAGCTTAAAGTTTGGATCCTGATTAAAATGCAATTGCCTTGGAATAAATAACACTTGAAATTGTCCTCAGTCATCAGCCTGGTAAATTAGAAAGACTGTTAGACTGGGTCGTAGTCTTGGCCCAATTACTGACTCGCTGTCAATTTATAAAAATGAAAGAGGAGCCAGATGGTCCCTAGGGTCTTCTCCAGGTGTGACATTCTCAAAGTCTATGCTATTGACTAGTGGTTCTCAAAGTATGTTCCCTGGGTCAGCAGCAGAAGCCTCCTAGAGAATTTATTAGAGAGGTGAATCCTCAGGTCCCACCTGGATCCACTGAATAAGAGGCTCTGGAAATAGGACCTAACAATCTATGTTTTAATAACCTCTCCAGCTGACCCTGATGCATGCTGAAGTTAACAAGTAAGGATATAGACCTCTGGGCCAATTAATTTCTGGTCTTCTCTTGAGACCAGGTTTAGAAAGGGAAAAAGTACTAAAGCTCTGGGGTCTGGGATTGGGGCGCTAAATGGAAGAAGGGAAGCCACAGAGTTGTAAGATCAAGGCTACTGAAAACAAACTTTAAGGGGAAATCACACTGAACATCTTCTTCCCAAAAAGTACTCTATTTGGTACTTCCCCACCCATTCTCTTCTTAGAAAGTTCAGGATAAACTTCCATGGTACAAATTGTGTCCATTTTCTACCCAAGGAAACTGAGGCTTAGAAAGAGCTGTGCCCAAGGCAACAGAATTAGCTATTGGCAGAGCTTGAATTTCTCCCCAGGTCTCTGTGACTTCAAATGGCCTTCCTCCCTGCAGCATCGAAAGTTCAATGTCAACACCCCCAAAGAGCCGCTTAGAGTCTCCTTAGCAACTGGCTCTGTTCTCATGCTGTTTTTTTCTCTTCTGCTTCCAGATTCTGGCTGAGCTTTTGCTAATGACATCTGCCTCCAGCACCTGACCCTATGGAGGCATTATGCCTTTTGGGGCCTGTGGAACTCTGGGGAGAAACAGTCTTTTTAGTAAACCAAGAAGCATCCTAGTGGGAGACGGATTCTCACATCTCCAAGGGAAAAGAAGCTGGTTTGGTACAAAGAAAAAAGGAAAGTCCTAACTTGGAAGAATCAATGGCTCCTTTCTCAAAATCTGAAATTGTACACCATCAGCAAAACTAGAGGCCATAAACAACCTTCTCAGCAGGGCAAAGGGACACATTGATTTTCAATGAGTTGTCAAAATTTTAAATTGTCCAAAGACCATGATAAACAATAATCTAATCTGAGTTATTCCCTGGGAAAAATTAAGAATGATTTAAAAGAAAGAGTAATTTGGTTTGCCTAGATATAAAATAGATTACAAAGGGAAAGGAACACAGAATGAAAAATACTATCTCAGGAAAATGAAGAAACCGAAGAACACATGAATTCAGAGTGCACAGAGGACAGACATCCCTGTGGTCAAACATCCCATAAAACACAGGGCTACGGCTGTGCGGACACTCTCTGTGTGCCAGACACACACACACACATATGCACACACACATGCACATGCACACACACATGCACACACACATGCACACAAGCATCCAGGGAAGAGCACAGGCTCCTTGGCCATGCATGTCCTGTTCACTCGCCTAGCAAGATGCTGGCATAGAGTTGATGATGGATAAATATGTGTAAAGTGACTGAATAAAAAGCTGGAGGATGAAAACTATGATCTGGGAACTTGGGCCGGGCCGGCCACGTGCCATTCGCCTCTCTGGGTCTGCCCTCCTCCTTCCTCCACGCTAAAGTCTCCTCCAGAGCCTCATGTTAATGGACAGCATCAAAAGGTACCCTTGGCCCCTAGGAGTCACTCTCTAAAATTCAAGAAAAAAATCAAGTACTCATAAAACAACAATCATAACAGTAAGTGCTGTTTGTTCAAGCAGATGTTCTCAAAGTCGAGAAAGCGCGAGGATCCCCGGGAGGGCACGCTGGAACACAGATCACTAACCTCCCATCACCCAGCTTCGGACTCACGAGATCTGGATAGAGCCCAAGAATGCACATTTCTAACAAGTTCCCAGATGCTGCTGCAGCTGGAGCAAGGCCCACCCTTTGATAACTGCCGTGTTAAAATACACTCTGCAAGGCACAGTGCTGATCCCTTTGCATCGCTTCTAATCGTTACAGCAACTCCGGTCAGACCCAGTGTTATTATTACTATTTTTCAGGAGTCAGTTGATTTGCCCAAGATCTCATGGTTGGCAAAAGATTAATCCAAGAGTCAAACCTGGTTCACAATGACGCAAACCCCATGCTCTATTCACCATACTACGCTGCCTTAACTGAGCATTTGACTTCACGGAGACCAGTTCAAGCGAGACTCATGAACGAACCTGCGCCCTGAGGCCAGGGTGGCCTTGCCATCTGAAGCAATCTTCTTTTAATGTCTCTTTAGCCATAAAGAGTTGTTGGGAACTGGCAACTCGGACTATGCTGGAAGGCGGGAGAAGCAGCAAAATTTCATGTGAGCATAATTAATACAAAAGAATATCCCTTAATGTGCTGGGAGACCATCCCTGGGGATTTATGTGGAAGAGCCTCATTCTCTAACTCCATTTGTGGCTAAGTATTCCTTTATGGCCTTTGCTAAAATGTCAGAGCTCACACAACAGCCTTAGAGCACTGTGAAGAGCTATAAAAGAGGTCACATTCTGACCCAAAAGATCCAAATGGACTCCCATCCCTCACGGCCGAACAAGCTCTGGGCTCTGTCTGTCAGGGTTTACAGCTTTATAAAGTCAAAAGCATCATAAAATTTACCACTAGAGGGGCCTGCAGGGGTGGTGGGTCAAACCCCCGCACGGCCCTGCTGGGCGGCCCAGGGATGACAGCATCTCTGTCCTCGCTGGACAGTCTTCTTATCACGTCCTCAGGTAACTGACTGAGGTCCGGCGTCTGGGCTGCACGCAATGGGCCCAAGTCCTCTCCCATGTGAAGGCTCTTCAAATATTGGGGACTCCAAACTCTACTGCTGAGAATGGAATTTCTCATTAAGCCTGGAATTTCTGTGTCCTCTTTCTGATCCTCAGCAGGCATCCTCTCCTCACTGTTCCTCTTACTGCTCCTGGTTTGAGTGAATCCGCCTCTCACTACCTTTCTGTTTCTCTCTCTCTCTCTCTGTCTGTCTCACAGACACACACAAACACACACACACACACACACACACGCACACATATACACACACCAGTTTTAAAATGTAGGTCCCAGAACAAACCTTAACATCCCCAAGTTGGAGAGTAGGGAGAACTATCAACTCTGTCAGAGATCCCATCTCAGTGGAAACTACAACTTCCACTAAAATACGTTTCATCTTGTTGATGATGATCATGGTATTAATCATAGTAATAATAATAAAACACAAGGATAGTAGAAAGAGTCAGATAATTTTAGGGCAAAGGATTTAACTTTTCTGAGTTCTGCATTCATTACTTGCAAAATGGAAATATCACAAAATGCCCTCAGTGGAGGCAGAGTGCATAAGCACACTGCTGCACCTAATTATTTCTTTATAAATGTTATTTTCCTGCCTCCCTTTCTCCCTTTTTGTTCCTGGACAAACAGCATCATACTAATAAAGTGAAAATAAAAATAAACCGAACAAAAATTGCCAACAATGTGGCTGACGTAATAAATCAAAATTGTTTTCACCAGCAATCGCGTCTTCATTTTGATGTAATCAAATAACAATTCAGTTCAAAACGCAAAAACATAAGTCATAAAATCCAAAGCAATAATGCTCAGTGGAACAAACAGAATGGAATCGGCCCACATTTACAGCCAGCGCTAAGGTGAAGCACATCAGACCCGGGTACAAAGCAATTACAGGGCAGAGAAAATCTGAAAAATAAAATCAGATTTAAGGGAAGTCAACATCCTCCCACTCCCTCTAATGAGGAGTTTGAAAATAATCAAAGTTAGCATGATGGCACGGATATTGGTTTGATTCCAGAGCTTACCCCACCAAATTATAAAAATCATAAAGGAAAGTAATTGAAGAATTCATAATGAGGTTTGCTCGGCAACGCTGAAAACCCAAAGCAAAGTAATTTAATAAGCGAGCACAGTGGGAGCTTTCCTTGATCTTTGGACTGCATTATCCCAAACCAATCGTCGGCAGGCAGCTTTAAGCAGCAAGGAGTTACGAAGAGGCCAACTTAGTTAATGTGTGGTGACTCGCATCAGCAAGACTGACTATGCCCGCCAGGACCGGGGCAGAGGACCCCTCCCCTCCCTGCACCCCTCATCTCTCCTCACTCTCCCTGCAGCTGGACCCCAGCAATTCTGCTGCTCACTCGTGGTTAAGAAAGACGCACGTGACTGCATTTCCACCCACTTACATTGCTCACTCATTGAACATTTATTTTGTTTGATTTTTGAAAGGGTCAGAGGCTTTGAATGTCCATGTGCTATGTCCCTGTGCCTGCCTCTGCCACAGGCCGGCCCTGGGGACAAATGAATAAGAGCCAGGCCCCACCCTAGAGAAGCTCCAAGTCTGGCGAGGCTGTGCTCTGGGACGCCCAGTGTGGTGAGGGGCACGAGGGCGCCCAGGGAAGGCTCAGGAGAAGTGAGTGCTTCCGCAGGAAGCAGTCTGGCAGGCAAAGAAAGGGAACAGTGCTCCGAGCGGTGTGGTGTGCACCGCAGTGCACAAGGGTGTGAAGGGGGAGGGAACCTCTCGGGTTCAGGTGACCGGAACACGGTGGGGGGGTCAGTGGCGGGGGAGCTGTGGCTTCATTCTGATCAGGAGTCTCACCCATTGCTGCAGAGACTCACTGGGTAAGGACAAGGGCGCCCGAGTGAGAAAAGCTCCACGCTGACTCCAGCTTGATTGTCAGCGAGCCCCTTGCCCTCCTGGGACTTTCGCTTCCTCACGAATGAGCTGCTTGTGCCGAAGCACAGCCGCGTGGATGCGTTGGAGAAACTTAACCCTGAACCCGGGCAGTCCCAGGCCTCTCTAATGGTGACCGTTATGATTCAGTTAATCTCCTGATTGTCCAGACATTGACAGGAGGCCCTGTCGGAGGAAGGCCGGGGTACTGTAAGAAAAGAAGGAAAAATCTTTTATTTTTGAAATAATATACTGTCCCGAATTGGCCTTTGTCTTCTCTTACAACTCAGATTTAGGAATAAAGTATCATGTCCACTTTTACATATTAACTGAGCTTAGCACTAGTAAATAAGTTGATGGATAAATGAATTAATAAATGCATAAAAACCAAATACTTTAAATAGTAAATCACTGCAGAAATACATATTTGCGGAAAGGGTTTGTATATGCATCACTTCTGAATATTAAACTACTATAGACCTCTAACCATGATCTTATTCAATATCCCCAAAATCGCCATAATTTTTTGTCTCACAATTTATGGTGGCAATGTTCTAATGGGTCTAGGGAAAAAAGGATTGGAAAGAAAATGTTTGCTGCTTCACACTAGTCCCCAGAATAATAAAGCAAAAATGCATGCACACACAAATACATAAAGTACATATGTAAAGAGAAAGAGAAAGAAAAAAAATCACAATGAATAATATGAGAAAAATACCAATTTATAAAAAGACTTCTATATAAGATAAATCACAAGAATTTGATGTAAAGAATCACCAAAACGTGATTCTTTTGATTCCAAAATTAATAACATAATTCATCCAAGTCCCACTTTTGGCAATACTCAGTAATATTTTGCCAAGAGATTTAAATGTTTATATATTTTTGACTCCATAATTCTACTTTTGAGAAGTAGACCTACAAAATAAATACAGTAACTAGAAAAACATCAGGCATGAAGATGTTCATTACAATGTTATTTATATGTGTAAAAAATTGGACTCAGATGACAATTGAGAAGGGAATGTTTGAATAAATTTTTTACCTCAAATAGTTTATATCTACTTGATGAAATATTCCTTATCCACTAAATGACTTTTATAAATTTTACAACAATGTTAGAAAAATACAAGTTAAAACATATTTTCTATAACACTATATAGAAATTCTTTTTTAGAAATTCAAAAAAGACTACACAGAAATACACAAAAAATTTCTTAGAACTGTATTTAAGTGGTGAACAAAGATGTTTGATTGGTTTTCTTCTGCTTATTTTTATTTCTTATGTCCTGGAATATTTTACTAGTGGCAACATATTACATGTAAATTATAAACATACAACTTAAAGATTTCATTTCAAAACTGGTTATTCTTTTAATGGTTGACACAAACTGGGGGATGTTTTAAGCACATTTGGAGTTGGGTGGAGCAGAGTTATGCATGTGAAGAAAAATCAGGTACATTTTACTTGACCAAGGCATCGAGGACTCAGGAGGCTGAAGCCCAAGACCAGGAAGGGACTTCGAAGACAGCAACCGTTAAGCAGTGAAAATACCACTGCCCTCATTCTCCTACAAGGAGTTACACATTTAGTAGATATAAAAGTGCATTTTGCTCACATGACTTTCAACTCTCTGCCTCTCTCTGATTTCCATTACCTTCCTATTTTATTTTCTGCTTGCCAGTTTTCTCCCACATTCCACACTTTTATCTTCAAAACAGAAAACAAATTAAGGTATGTGGATTATAAAATGTGTGTCCATGACAGCACTATCTTAGGAAGTTTCCTCCCAACCACTAAGCAGAATATATCCCTGCTCTGGGCATGGACAGACTTTTCTGCACCACATCACAGGCATGTACTGCCCTCCAGAACTCAACAGGGATACCCTGAAAAAAGGATTAAGCTTGAGACTTCATATTTTGAACTAAATGATAACAAATACACAAGACATAAAAATTCATGGGATGCAGCTGAAACAGTGCTTAGAAGGGAACTTACAGCTCTAATGCTCTAATGCTTACATTAGGAAAGAAAACAAGTACAGAATTAATGATCTAAGTTTTAACATTACAAAGCTATTACAGAAGAGGTAAGAGCAAATTATAACCAAAGTAAAACAGAAGTAAAAAATTTTTTTTTACAGAAGAGCTGAAATCAATAAAATATAAAAACAACAGTGAAAATCAATGAAGTCAAAGTTTTTTGTTGTTGTTTTGTTTTGTTTTGTTTTTTAACAGAAAAACCATGTTCACAGACTGGAAGATTCAGTATTGTAAAAATATAAATTTTCCCCAAAATGATCCATATATTAAATGTAATAGCTACCAAAATCTCAAGGGGCTATTTTGAAGAAATTGACAAGATGATTTTAAAATATAAATGGAAATTCAAGGGATCTGGGGTTGTCCAAACACTCTTGTAGAAGAAGAACAAAGTTGGATAACTCAAACTACCTGATCTAAGGAATTATAACACTAAAGTGATCAAGACATTTTTGTATTGGCATAAGAATAGACATAGAGATAAACGGAACAGAATAGAGAATCCAGAAATAGACCAATGCATCCGTGGCCAGTTGATTTTTAATCTAGGTATCTAGCCAATTTGTTGAGTAAATACAAGTCTTTTTAACAAATGGTACTGAGTCAATTTGATATATGTGCCTGTATATATATGTGTGTGTGTGTGTGTGTGTATATATTATATATAAAATAATATAATACAAATATTTACAATATGATACTACAATAAAAATCTTTTTGTAGACAATTTAGTGGGTATGAATACATATCTCATTATTGTTTTAATTTGCATTCCTTTGGTGACTATTGAGTTGAGCACTTTTTCACATGCTTATTGGTCATTCATGTACCTTCTCTCACGAAATGTGTGCTCACGTCTTCTGTAAATTTTTATTGGGGTCTTCATCTTTTCATTGCTGATTTATATTAGTCTTTTAAATATTTTGAATGTAAGTCCTTGACCAAATATAAGTGCTACAAATATAATTCTCAGTCTGTAACTTGCCCATTCACTTTCTTAATGGTGTGTTTTGAGGAGTAGACATTTTTAGACTTAAAATACAATTTATCAATTTTTTTAGGGTTATTGCTTTTTGTATCCTGCCTAAAAAAGTCTTCTCTACTCCAAAGTTGCAAAGTTTCTTCTAGAAGTTTTTACATTTAATTCTATGTTGCATCTCAAATTAATATTTTGTGTATGAGATACAGAAGTGGCCCAGATTCACTATATATACATAAAATACATATATATATAACTTATATATGTAAATTTTATATACATATAAATTTTAAATATGATAGGGTGGGTCTCCTGGGTCCTAAGGTAGATGTGTGCTCACAACTTCATGGGTAAGTCTTGTAGACATTTTGTTGGGTGAAGAAAGCCAAACACAAACACACATATTCTATGTGGTTCTATTTATATGAACTACAAGAGCAGGTAAATTTAATCTGTGTGTTGCTAAAAATCTGCAAGTAGTTGTCTTTGGGGAAGAGGAGAAGTATCTGGCAACACTCATATTGGTTAGAATGTCTAGCAACTGGAACTTACAAGTATGCAAGTAGTATGTTCCTTGTGGGCGTGTAAAATAGCATAATCACATTGGAGGTGGTTAGGCATTGCATACAACCGTGAACACACTACCTTAGGATCCAGGAATTCCACCCTTCCATATTTAGCAAAGAAAAATGGAAACACATCACCACAGAAGACTTGTACGAGAATGTTCATAATATTGTATTCACAATAGCCCTGAATTGGCAACTGCAGAAACGTATGTCAAGTGGAAAACAGATAAAAAATTGAGCTTATTCATACAATGGAATATATCTCAAAGAGAAAAAAAAAAGTGCTGAAATCCACAACTTCATGAGTATATCTCATAAACATTTTGTTGGGTGAAGGAAGCCAAACACAAACACATATATTCTATATGGTTCTATCTATATGAACTACAAGGGAAGGTAAATTTAATCTGTGGTGCTAAAAATATGCAAGTAGTTGTCTCTGGGGAAGAGTAAAAGTGTCTAGAAAGTGACAGAAGAAAACTTTTGAAGGTGATGGAAATGCTCTATATCTTGTTTTGCATGGTTATTACATAACTGAACTCATCAAATCGACATATGTGCATTTTACTGTTAGTCAATCATACCCCATAAAAGACTAAGTGCTATTTGTCTTTATTTTTTTAATATTATTTCCCTAACATATAGTGATGCTAAGAAAGTTTGCTGACATCTACTGCATCTACCGAATGTATTCGTGTGCTGCAATCCACACCAGACGCTTTAGCCCTTATACATTGGTAAACTCACAGCCAACCTGGAAAGGCTTTCTCCAGTGTCGCAGACGGTCCGGAGAGGTGAATTTGCTTATTCAAAGCCAGAAATTAAATTAGGTTGAAAGTGGAATTTAAACTCCCTTATCTTAACTCCTAGAAAGAAGAAGCTACTCAAACTGTTTCTTGAAGGGATGAATAAGTTCATAAGTGAATGAAGAGAGAGAAGATACCATCCAACTTGCAAAGTGGATATGGTGCCTTTTGAGCAAGCAGAAAAGGTATACAGATGAACGCTCATCCAATGTGAGTGGCTGAGAATGAAGGAGGTTTATAGAATCCCCAACCTGCATTGCCTTGGAAGCAGAGAAAGGGCAAAATTTGTGTCTTGCATCATGCCTGCAAGGCCCCTGCTGTTACTGAGAGCAGTGTTCTTGCTTTTCACTACACAGGGCTACCTAGTTCTCACTAGTCCCTTTTCAGGAGGGCCAGATCTGCATCCCTCCAAACTCTCTTGATCTTCAAATCTGGCATCCCAAAAATACAAAGAAGCATCATCCCATACAAGCCTCTCCCCATTCCTCAGCAGGAACTTCCACATGTCATGGAACCAGGATGCTGCCACATATATGGCCACCTTCCTCACCTTGCTCTTTCCAAATGGAGGGTGCTGTGGGGTGCCAAAGTTCCTGATCCTTCCGTGAAAGACTGCCGTCCTTTCCGGGGACCACGTTTTCTGCCACAGAGTATATTCCCTGACAATGAGCAGGGGCTGTCTGCAAGGAGAGCAGCCCTGTTACAGAGCGGGAAGAAGGGAACAAATGCAGGTTATGCCCACGTACAGTCTGATGCCAGGGCAAGCATTAGATCAGGAGTAAAAATAAATAAGAACTGTGGATCCGTTTTCTTCCTACATTTGCATTCACACTTTATGACCTCAGCTGTATTTACTGAGTGGAAAACACCACCTTCTGCTGTAACTGCTGGCCTCCAGAGCTACTTCCCTCTGAAAAATACTATCTCTAGCCACACGGTCTGAAACAAGCTACTCGCTTATTTATTCAAAGAACTCAATGAGCTGTGAAGATTGACATTTAAACTATTAACACTATATTCCATCTGACAGTGTTATTAAATATTAGGTCTGATTTATGGAAAGGCTTAGTCAATTGGTCGTCCAGGTCAGCCCTGCCACCGCACAGAAATTGGGTTATGCTGGATGTTGCTTGATGAAGTTGATCAAGCTAAAGAAAAAAAAAAAATCCCACCAGCAACATTAAAGTCTGATTTCTTGTGACAAAGTTATTATCATATAAATTTGAACCACTTGCCAGCTCAATTCTGCATCTCAAAGTTTCTCTAATTGATATTTTAGTAGTTTGAAAAATCGAAAGATAAAGCCATAGACTTAAATAACCTTTGCTATGACACATGGAAGGAGGAGTAAGGCTTTTAAAAATGAGAGCATATATCTTGCTACTTTGGTGTCAAAGAAAGGAAATAAAAGCACAAGTAAAGAGTGCACAAGGGGGAGGGGACACATTGAGGTATAGAAAAGGCAATGCCATCCTGTGGGAAGAGGAAGGGTTGGAGCAAGGTTTTGATGATGGTGTCACTACTTACTCGTGTCTGTGTGACCTTGGGCAAGTTACTGCATTTCTCTGAGGCTCAGGTCCAGTTTCTACATTATGGGGACAATAATAATCAAGTAGTATATTTAGGATGAAAGCATGAATGTATGTAAATCATCTGGCACAGTGCCTGGGACACAGAGGCTGCCCAGTAGATTTCAGAGGGAGGCCAGGCCAGGACTAAAGCCGGGTCTCTGCGCAGTGAGGGAGAAGTTTCTAGGCCACCAGAGTTAGACCTAGGGACAAGAAAGGGCAGGGCCCATATGCTATTAGATGGTGCAGCCAGAGCATGAGCTACTTGCTGGGGCTGCCTGTGCACTATGAGATGAGTGAGTCTCAGAGGCCGTGCCACTTACTAACGGGGCCTGTGACGATGACGTGCGGCTAGGCCCAGCGTCCCTGCATTGCCTCCCTGTCTAGACCAAGTCCTCAAACTTTTTCTGTAAATGGCCAGATAATAAATATTTTAGCCTTTGCGGGCCATATGGTCTCTGTCACAACTACTCAACTCTGTTGAAGTAGCAAGAAAGCAGCCATAAATAGTATGTAAATTAATGGGTTGGGCTATTTTCCAATAAAACTTTATTAACAAAAACAAGCTGTGGGCCAGATTTGGTCACGAGCCACAGTTTGTCAATACTTCGTCTAGTCTTTCCCCAGGCCTGACAGGTGCAGGTGGCTGAGAGGGATGAAGGATGTCTCTCTTTGTGACACATCTTTCAGGACCCACTGGGAGGGTTTCCTCCCCATGAGAAAGTTATCGAGACAAGCCTACCAGGAACCCCAGAGCTATTTCTCTCATCCCTGCCATCATGGGATCTAGGGAAGGTGATCTGCTAAGTGATGACAGGAACCATGCCCCCGGTTTGTCTGCCTCTACTCAGTCAGACAGCAAACAGATGACTCACTCAGGAACAATCCTGTATTTATTGAGCCTTACCGAGTGCCAGGCAGGTTTGTCATAAAAAATGTTTGCTGTAATCTCTTAATAAAAAAAATTCCAATTCCCTCCCCTTCCAAATTCTTTCGTACTCTTTTCACTAGGGCCCAGGAAGTTCTGCCCTTGTCCTTATCTAAGTGGCCACGGGCACGAAGGAGTGGGTCTCAGAGGTGGGGCAACCATGACATCACTTCGGTTCTGACACTGCAGAAAAGTGATCGCTCTTGCTAGGCAATTCCCCACCTATATTGGTTTCAACTCATTAACAGCCTTAGAACTCCCAAGGAAAAAGTAATAGCAGCTCTCCAGGGTTACCCTTGATACCAGGCTACTGACTTTTGAAGCAATTAGACATCACTCCACTACTGAGCTCTCTCTGAAAACAGAGACAAGTCACCAAAGAGCAACTGAAAATTAGAAGTGTGATTGTCTATCCATCACCAAGGAAGCTTCCAGGAGAAGCCCCTCAGTGGGCATCTTCTCACCTTTGCTGGGCTCCTGCACTGCACAGAAGTAGGCTCTGTTGGGATCCAGAGAGGTTGTTCCTCCCTGAATATTATTCTCAGGCCCATAATTCCCTAGTTGCTGGATTTTTCCTAGAGCTTCTGGATTCAGGTTGTTGACCTCACTTATGGCACAGCCATCTCCAGCCT
The DNA here is from genome assembly GCF_000956105.1 of Propithecus coquereli. Classification (NCBI taxonomy): domain Eukaryota; kingdom Metazoa; phylum Chordata; class Mammalia; order Primates; family Indriidae; genus Propithecus; species Propithecus coquereli. The sequence goes on from NW_012134858.1 coordinate 4,905,528, forward strand.
GGTCTGCCCCTGACATGGACCCAGGAATTTACAAGGTTACTGAAGCCATAACCTGGGAGTCGGGACGTGAGGGCAGCTCCACGGGAGCAGGGAGAGGAAGAATTCCAGACAAGCGTGTGGGTGCAACAGCCATCCAGGCAGACACAGAGCAAGGAAGATCTGAGAGCGAACCTGAGCTTTTCTTCTAGTAAAAAATGCAGCGCACTTCATTTTCTGACAATACTATAAACTCACTTTTATGAGACTAGTTATAAAACTCTTAACATTTGTCTAGTGCTGGCAGTCAGTTTTGCTTGTTTTTTATTTTTTGTGTGTTTTTTTTTTCTTAGAGATACAAATGCAAGAGAGAGATTTGTGATCACAAAGCCAGCGTGGGGGTTATAAAATGAAGGTGTCATAAAAGTAACACATCCTATGTACCGAAGAAAAGATTAGATTCTGCACCATGAAGCAATAGGCATTGATAAGGAAACATTTGCATCCTTCACAATTTTTTTACATTGTTTTATTCATGAGTAAGAGCCTAGATATCACCAGAGGGTGAACGGTTTCTTACGTGCCACCGATTGACTACATAGGATGACAAGGAGGCATTTCTCTAATGACCCATCTCCAGAGTGACCACCCTCCAGAGGGCTTTAAGTGTGTGTGCTTGCCTTGCTGAGGCACGCCAGGCTCGAGGAACAAGCGGGTCCGTGGAGGGCAGGGGCTGGCCCCTGTGACAAGCCAAACTCTGCCTGGCTTGGCCTCGACTTATGTATTTGGAAGAGCAGGTAGGTGAATGGAATAGGGTTTATAACAGCCCCTGCTTCGGGACACCCATCCATTTGTCCAGGCATGGGCCTCTGTTTTAATTAACTCGTTTATTATTTATTATAATAAGAAACTTAAAAAATTAAAAACTCTCATGCTAATCTAAACTTAACACCAGCCCTGACTCACATCCAACAACGTGCTTCTTCCTGCTGCTCTGCCTCTTCCATCTGTAGCAAACACTATGGAAAATCTTGTATTTCACCGTTACTCTGGATGTGTGTATGAGTGCATTTTATATATTTTTAAAAAGGTATACTGCTCTAGTTTATTTTCTATTAGTTGATCCATACGAAATTGATTTGGTTTTTCACGCAATATTATTCTGCTAAGATTCACCCATACTGTTGGATGAAGATGTAGTCCATCCATTTCACTGCAGAAAATATTTTCTTACACTGTTGAGGGTCATTGGATTGTTTCCAGGGTTTTGGTTCTGTAAGCAATGCTGTCATAGCCCTTCTCGTGTCTAAAGTGCAAATGGACATTTATCTGGGCTGGATACACTGAAGCGAAATTGCTGAGCCATAGGGTATGTGAATGTTCCATTTTTTAAGAGAATGATAAACTCTTTTCCAAAGTGACTGTACTGAGTACACTCCCACCAGCAATTAACCACCTGTTACTCCACGTCCCCTCCACCACCTCTCATTTTTGACCAATCTAATTGGTGTAGAACGATACATCCTTATGGTCTTGATTTGCATTTCACAGATCACTAATAATTTTGAACACCTCTTCATATGATTATCGGTCATTCGTGTTGCCTATTCTGCAAAAGGCCTGTGCAAGTCTTTTGCCCATTTTTCCATTAAATTGTTTGAGCTTTTCTTATCGATTTGTAAAACTTGTTGATATATTCTTCATATTAATCCTGTATTGCCTACGTGTTATAAATATCCCCTCTTCATTCTTTAAAGTGTCTTTTAATGAGAAGAAGTTTAATAAAGTCAAAAGTAGCTATCTTTTCTTTTATAAACAGCGCTTTTTGTAGCACTTTGCAACGAATCTTCATGAGATCCGGTGTGGACGGGTCTGCTGGCGCTCTCTGAGCGTCAAAGAACGCCAGGGGAGGGAACTCCAAGGCCATTTGGCCCAGGCCTTACATTCGCAAGAGGCCTTAAATCAACCTTGTATTCATTATCTCCAAATGAGGTCACTCCTCCGCCACAAAGATTCACTGTCAGGGATGAAAGGAGACCCTGCAGCTCAGGGTTAGAGCGCCACGCTTTGCGGGGCTCCAACTAAGAGGTTCTAATAAATTTTGTACACACGAGAATAACACGGCTACATTGCATTCTATTACTTTTGTTAAAGTATCACTTGGTTCAATGTAGACATTCAAAACCTACCACAATATGTATGTTTTGGATATTGTAAGTCTCTAAGGAGACCCCAAAACAGAAAGCTGCCCAGGTCTTTCTCGACTCTGAGAGGTTCCAGATGGGGAAAGAGATGTAATCCATTCACACTGTTGGTGAACTGTGAAGCTGGAATTCACACCCCGAGGTGTCAGGATCCAGAGCCTAGACACTTTCTGCTGTTCAACGTGGCTAAATGGCAAGGAAAAGTCACCCCAAGACAAGGGTTGCAAGAGAACACGTTCCCAGTGTGCACTCACTCCACAGAGCACAGCAGCAAGGGGACAAAGGCCATGCTCTGTCCCGACGCCCCCATGCTCCTAATGCAAGAAAGAGTGAGGCCTCTCTCCCTGGGCCCCCCTGGGGCACTCCTGGGAAGAGCTGGCCAATTGCTGAGCACCTTACACACCATGAAGAGCAGGGCGGCGGGCCCTGGTGTCCCCAAAGCTTGCTCCAAGCTATCCTGACATCCACTGCCCTCTGAAGGAAGGCCAAGCAGTCACCAAGTGGATGAGGAAGGGAGGGCAGGGGTGTGTGTGGGAGAGAGAGAGAGACTGCAGGTGACCATGCATGTGCGAGTGTGTGAGAAGGTTCCACAGAGGTGGTGGGGTGAGCAGAGTAGGAGAAGGCTGGGAGGAGACACTGAGGCAGCCAGTCTGCTCAGAGGGCAGCAGTGCCGGCCGGGGGCTGCACGTCTCTCTCACACCACTCACTAATGACCACAGGGAGAACAGCGGCCACATGTGGGGGTCACTGGACAGAAGGACCCCTCCAGCAACAGCATCATGACACCCACCTTCACCCCACCCTATTCCTCCTCATTGAAAGGGCCATACAGCAGCACCTGGTGGACAGGTGCCAAATCCTCAGCCTGGAACCCAGGGAGCCAGGGAGCCAGACCCTAACTTGGGGTCTGACTGGTCCTCAGCTGCATAATGGGATAATATGTTTAATTCTGGTGATTGTGGGAAATGGACTAAAATAAATGAGCAATGTCTAGACCACTGCTGAAGAGTGTCACAGCCTTTCTCTGCCCTTCCTCCCTCTGGCCCTGGCCTCTGTCCACCTGTCCTCCTGGGTGTTGCCTAGTACAGGCCCTGTCCAGGCTTGCTGTCCTCGCCGCACTCTTGGAAGCACATCTCCTCGCACGCTGCTCTTGCCAAGTGCTCTCACCGGGGTGGGCAGACCCCCTGTGCCACCAACCTCGGAGCCCATGAGGAGGGAGGTCTGAGGCTCAGGCTTAATCTGCCTGTTCTTCTGCAGTCAGCACCCTCTGGAAACTCAGAAAGTTCCCAATGAGCACACACTGATCCTGCTGCCCAGAATGGGTGAACGGGCATCCACCTAGAGAACGTGTGAAGACGGATTACCCTGTAGGTGACAGGCGACCTGAAGGCAGATGCCTATGGAGAGGTGTCTCCTACCTGGGCAATGGCCACAGAGCACACGCCTGAGTGCCAGCTCCCGCCTACCTTCCTGATGCCCTCCGAAGGACTGGACACGCAGTTGTCAGCCCCTCCGTTCTTGCTGATGGTTCTCCAGAGCTCAGCAAACGTGCTGTCCTGCTCCAGGGGGTTGGTGCCCTTGGCTCGGAAGTACTCATAGACAGCCGAATCCCGGACAGTGCCGTAAGACATCTCCACCTGTTTGGACAGGTCCTGGAACGTCCTGAAATGCAGAAAGGCAGCGAGGCATGGGTACGTGTCACGCACCACGCACCGCGGGGATACAAACAGGCTGCAAGGCCCTGCTGAAGTCAAGCCCGGCCATGGCCCACAGTCCATGTTCTTCACTCCAGAAGCCCAGCTGCACGAGTCCTTCAGCCCCAGAGAGACTTGCCGGAATCTCATTCTATCCCACTATGTTTCCTCAGGGTTAGATTAATTCGACAAGGTTACTGAGCACCTAAAACTAGATTCTATGCTGAAATCGAGGGATTCAGGATGAATAAGACATGATTCCTGCCCTCAAGGAGCTTATAGTCCAGCTATAGAAACAAACACATACAGAGAGAATCACAATACCAGAGAATCAGGGCAACACGAGAAGCTGTAGGCTGAGATCTCCAACTTAGACACCTGCGGAGGCTGGGCAGGAAAGAGACTCACGCTGGCAAGATGTGTGATGACCATGGCTGGCCCCTGCCACTCAGAGCTAGCACGGGAAGAAACCCACTCAGAGGCTGGGTCGGTTCAGAGGCATCCGCTCCAAAGCTTGCAGCTGCACTGGGGTTCCCGCCAATTACTGACTTTGAGTGCTCCTCACTCCTGCCCCCAACCAGTTTGGGTTTCAAAAATATAAAGAAAACTGGATTTTTATATGATATCTCCTGATTTTCAAATGTTGACAACTATTTAAAAGCTGATGAAGATTTAAAAAAGCACTTCGGGGGGCCTTGGGGCTACTGCAGTGGAAGAGGGGCAGGAGCCACGGGCGCACCCCACTGGGAGCGGAGGAGGAGACTTCTCTGGAGAAGGAAGAACAGCCAGAGCAGGAAGAACCGATTAATCTCTACAAAGTTCTTACTGGCCCCAGAAGGGCAGTACCGCGCTCAGAGTGTTGAGAGAATGTCGCATACCAGACAGAATTGAAAAATAAGAAAAGCCCAGTGGGGAGCCAGGCTGTCTCTCCAGACTCCTACATGCTCGCTCTATACTTATTTCTCTTGTGGAAATCTCAGTCTCTTCTACCAACCTGCCTCATCATCACTGCCTCTCACTGAGTCGCATTCCCACGGGAAGAGCTGATCTTCCCAACTGGATCTACACAAGGCTTCACCTCTGGTCTCATCCAGGCTGTTGTCCCCATCCCCACAGCACTGTGGTCAGTCCTGAAATGAGAAATCCACCCCCGATCCATGGCGGCAGGGAGGGACGCTCCCTCTGCCTGGAACCCCTTCATCTCACTCAGCCACTCTCACACCTCTCCGAGCCCCGGGAAGACCCAGCTGCCGCCTCTTCCTGTGAGAGCCCGGCCCGTCCCGGCCTCCCGGCACCCTTTGCAGTGTGCATGTTCCACGGCAGAGTGATCTCTTTGGGATTTCAGAGGGCAGCGTCCCAGAGCAAGGACAAGCAGGAACGCCGGAGCCCAGCTGCCCACCCTGCCTTCCAGCCCCAGCACCCTAACACTGGGGGCCTGGGCATGTTAGCTGACTTCTCTGTGCCTCAGTTTCCAAATCTGTTAAAAATAGGGAGAGAAGCAGAGCCTGTAGCAGAGGTTACTATGAAGATTACGTGGAATCTGTGTTCAGCTCTTAGAGCAGCATCTGGCGCAAAGTCAGTGTTCAATAGCTGGTAGCAACTGTTCTGAGCCAGGATTATGCATCTGGGTCCCCAGTAGACTACAGGATTTGGAGGACCTGAGTGGCAGCCCCTTCATTGTATCCCTGGACCCAGGGCTGACAGTGGCCTCCACAGAAGCACACAGAAGGACCAGCACTGCACGCTTCCTCCTGCTTGGGAGACACACTCCACACACTCCTTTGGTCCCTGCGATGTGGCCCACAAACAGAGCTCAGCATTCGTTTCAATACATTACCGATGAAAGGAAACATGAAATAATAAATTCAATGAAGAAATCTTTCTAATTATTGTTCATTATTTATATCTAATTGAAGCAAGATGTTCCTTCGCTTGAAGGGCCCCAAGGGTTGTAACTCTGTCGTAATTTGCCTGTAATGAAAGAAGGGGGGGATCTTTTTTTTTCCACATTTCTTATTTTTCTCATGGTAATACAAACACACACAAGGCTTTGATGAATGGGAAACATCAGGATGAATTACACAGTTGAGTCTAAATACTGAACTGCTCTAAATTACTGCAGTTTCTATGAGTGTGGAATGAATGGGTAACTGCCAGGGAGCTAGGGCATGACTGTTTCATCCCCACATTTGAAATGGAGATTTCCTCTTTCTTCTTGGTATTTATTCATGATGGTGCCCACGGCCAGAGGCTCAGGAAACATCTCCGGATAACAAGCAGGCAGCCCGAATGTTTATGGCTCCACATCCGTTTCTGCCCTACCCTAAAATGCCACCCCTGTCTTCTCTGTTCCTGACTGCTCAGACCCAGGGCCTCTCTCCATCCATCACCTCTCGCAGCTACAAATCTGCGCAGAGGGAACTGCCCCCCCCACGCCCCCCGTCTCAGATGCACGCTCTCCCTTTCAGCCATGGCTTCCAAGCTCACTAGCATGCCCAGCACACAGTAGATTCTACCGTCCTACTTTAGGGTGAATAAGCTTACAAAAGGCTATCTGGGGGTTTGCACGCAAGGGCCCAACGATGCATACCCCACAGCCACCATCTCCCTGGGACAGTCATCCTCTTGTCAGGTGCACAGTGTTGGAAGGGACACCTGGAGAGGAATAAAGGAGGACAGGGACAGGCCATCAGCAAAAGACAGATGTTGAAGTCAGATAGGACCCTTGCCAAGCAAGGGAGGGAAGCTTTGCCAGGAGGAGGCTGTGCTAGCAGCACACTCAATTGAGCACTTTTCTGAAGTCAGTCTCTTCAGCAACCACTGCCAGAAAGCATCCAGGCGCTCCCACCAGACAGATGAAGGAGACGTGCCCATCACAGGCGGGGTCTCTATTAATCTCAAATGCATGATGTGACACACTGAAGTCATTCACCCGGCTCTTTCATCAACAGTTCCAGAAAGTCTACTAGGTGAGGCACAGTGATGCTAGAGCAAAGAATGCACAGTGGGCGTCCTCGAGAGGTCTATAGTGGGGTGTGAGTGAATGCTCAGAGGAGTAAACCAGCAAGGACTACGCAGTGTGGGAGGGATGAAAATACAGGTCCGTATGGGGGATCCCGGAAGCACAGAGGAGAAACAGTCAACCATGGGCCGGAACCATGGAAAGGCTTCCTAGAAGAGGAACTATACAGCTGAATCATGAAGGATGGGTAGAGGCAGCCAAATGGAGAACCAAGGCCTAGGATGTTCCGGGAAGAGAAGGGATTACCTGAGAAGGCACTACGCATGAAAAGACATGGCCCATGTGGGACACACCCAGGGGCAATTCATATCAGCCAAAAAAGACACAGGTTATGGAATCTGGCCGCCCTGGGTGTGCATCCTGCCTCTGAAAGCCTTACCTGCCTGACAGACCAGTAGCTCTCCAAGTGTGGTCCTTGGAGCTGCAGCATCGGTAGCACCCAGGACCTTATGAGAAATGCAAATTCTTGATCCGCATCCCAGACGTAGCGAATCAGAAACTCTGCCGGTGGTGCTCAGCAGTCTGTGTTTTTATGACCCCCAGGTGATTGTGAAGCATGCAAGTTCCAGAACCAATGACAAAGGCAAGTCATTTAATGTCCGAAGTCTTAGTTTTCATAACTCTTACCTATCTTGCAGGGATGGTGAAGATTAATAATCACAGACATAGCCAATGTTTAATAAATGCTAGCTCTTCTGTTAGACTGACTATTTGTAGTTTAAACAGTGGAAGCAAGGGGCCCATGCGAAGAACTCATGGGTAACGGGTCAGGGTGGTCACACCTGGATGGAAGCAAGCATGGGCAAGTGGCCTATCTAAGCTTCAAGGCCCATGTGACTTTAGCCCTTTGTCTCCCCAGGGAGAAGCCTATAGCCCTTCTTGTGGTTTACACCTTGCTTCCAAGGTACATGCAAATGCTTCCCTGTCAGCTTGTAGTCTGCTGCCTTGTCAACAGCCACACTTCAGGCCCCAGGGTACCTGAACTGATGACCTGGGGAAGTTTGAACCCAGGATGAGCCTACAGACACCAAAGCTCCTCTGGCAAGCAATCTGGACCCTTGCTTTGCAGACCATGATGGTAACGGCCTAGTAGAGGCCTCCTGGGGAAAGTAGTGAGCACCTAGGCAAAGAACTGCTCGGGGACAGTGGCTTCGAAGGCATCAGCCCCAGGCTGCCCACTGGGGTCTGGATTGGCTGATGAAGTATCACAGCACAAGCGTGTGTACCTGGAGGCTTAGCCCACCTCTGTTTGCTGCCTATTTTCTTACTTTATCTTTTGATAATGTTTTGCGTTGGAATCTTCCCCTGGCAAAACCTACTTTCTCCTCCAATCTTACGTTTGAACCGGTATCTTCCACTCAACTGTGCTCTCCCAAAACTGGGTTTAGGACCAACAGAAGCTGCTTCTATCTCCTGGCCTGAGTTACTGATTTTGGGGGTCTCCCCAAGCTGAAAGCAAAGCTGACACTTATGAACACATCAGACTGTCTTGCAAAAGGACTCTGTAAGCATCCCTTGCCTCTGAGAGCAGTTTCCTCCTTCCAGTTGCACCCCCTGGAGGAACCACAAGGGCCCCTTCAGCCACGGCCAAGGACAGTTTCCGCAGCTCGCCACCACCTCCCGTGTTCCCCTCCCCTTTTTCCATAAATCAGTCTTACTATTTCCTAGATACGTTTTCATTAACAAAGAGATAAATGTGTTTGCAATATGAGAAAAATCAATAATATAGAACTTATAAATACATTTTTGCATGTTACAGAAATATTTACATTGGCAATGGAGATAAATACACTTGCAACAAGAGGAGAATCAATACACAGCACATGTAAAACAGATTTCAACAATGCTGGGGACGCCGTCATCACGGCCTGACTCATCTAAACCCCGAAGCCCTATTATGCTTCCTTAAGGAGAACAGAAGATGGTGGAGTGGCCCAAAAGACGCGGGAGGGAGGGGATACTCGTCCTCCCAACGTGAAGCTGCCTTGGCTGCAGCCCACAGATGCCGTCACCGTCACTCCAGCAGTCTCAGCTTTCTAGCTGATGCCTGGCGCTGCAAGAGACAGTGCTGCGCAAAGTCACCGGCAGTGCCTGGCTGGGGTTCCACAACCTGCTTCCAGAAGGCACTGTGATGCACCCCTTCCCTCCCCGCCCCCGTCTGCTGCCATGCCCCTCCCGGGTTTCTTTCCCAGGGCTCCCCCGTGTCTCCATCCTCTCTGATCTTTCTCCCAAGCAGCATAAGGCAGCCAGGTGTCTCCCTTCTTCATTCAGTCGCCATTCAAACACCCGCTTTCCCGTGCACCTGCTGAGTCAAGCACCGCTCTAGGTCCGGGGATGGGGCGTGAGCCGCACGAAGTTCCCGCTCCTGTGGAGTTTACATAGTGGAGCAGAGGGGAGAGGAACAGCAACGACGGTGACAACACCACCACAATAATTAGGTGATGCCACGGTCAGCAAATTTCCTGGAAAGGGACAGACTGTACATAGGTGGGCTCTGAGGGCCACATAAGACTCTGCAACATATTCTGTTTTGTGTTTTTGTTTTTTTCCAACACTTTAAAATGTTTAAACTCAGAAAAGCAGTCTTCGCTTGCAGGCTGTGGGGAAACAGACTGCGGGCCCAGTGTGGCCTGCGGGGGGGGTAGTCGGCTGCCACCTGCTATCACGGAGCAAGCGATGCACATGCTGTGAAGACGAATAGACGGAGGAAAGGTTGGACGAGCGACTGTATAAAGTGACCAGGTGGGTATTCAGCCACTGGGGTTGATGTGTTTCTGCAGTTCCTGTCCTTGCTCTGAGAAGAGCCGTGAGGCATGAGCGCGCAGAGGCGGGGCTGGGCCCGCAGAAGCCGGGCTGCGGGGAGCAGAGGCCGGTGCAGCTGGGGAGTCGGCTCCTAGCCTCTTCCGGCTCGAGACATTTGCCCAGGACCTTCCAGGAAGCCTGGAGGAGGGGCCGCGGGGTATACCAGGCGCTACAGTTTGAACATCTGTCCCCTCCAAAACTCTTGCTGAAATGTAATCCCCAGCGTGGTGGTATTGAGAGGTGACTGGATCTTGAGGGCTCTGCCCTTACGAATGGATTCATTCCCCACCTAATGGGTTATCACGGAGGGTGTGGAACTGGTGTCTTTATAAGAAGAGAAAGATAGGTCTGAAGTAGGACGTGACCACACTCAGCCCCCCGCCACCAGCAAGAAGGCCCTTGCCAGAGACAGGCCTTCGACCTGGGACTTAGCATCCAGAACTATAAGAAATAAATTCTTTTTTTCAAAATACATTACCCAGTTTCAGGTATTCTGTTAAAAGCAATAGAAAACAGACTAAGATAGCAGGGCTACTTTGTATTCAAAGCCTAGCTAGGGTGTGATTCTGAGTGGTCAGCAGAGTGACTGCAGATCCAGACACTGTATGAGGACACTTAGTGACCCCCAGGATGAGGCCCACGTGGCCCGTGGCAGGAAAACGCAGGCTTTCATAGGCCACAAAGCCCTTCTCTAAATTTGTGCCCGAATGTCAGCCCCGGAGGGCCATGCGTTGTACGCCCTCCCTCCTTAACCTTCCTTCCTGCACTTTGTTCTCTCTCCAAATCCCACTTCTTCAATTACTATTGAAACTAAAAGATACCCAAAATAGTCAATGCATTTCTACAAAGTATACTTCCATTCAAACAATAAATGTAAATAAATATAGAAACAAAAGTAATAGGAATAAACAGAGAACAGTTGTAAGACTTCCACTTCTTACAAATGTATTTCTGTAAAATTTGCATTTTTATTATTTTGTGAACAAAAGTGCTATCTGAATGATTTTAAATATCCATCTGCTGCCCAGCATCACTCTGGGCCTTGGGAACCCAGCTCCTTGCTTTTCTCTCTTCTCCACGCCCCCTCTCCTGGGGCAGCCTCCCGGTCAGCCAAGACCGCCGAGAGGAGGAAGCCTCTCTCCCGGCCCCATCAGATGCCAGCTGGCCACAGGGCTGCGAGGGGCTGTGGGTGCTGCAGCTTCAGTCCTCAGAGCAAGACACGCATGCCCAGACTGACCCAAAGGGCTCCGGGGCTCGTCAGGGCTGAGGCTCCCACACCAAGGCAGGCTGGACTTCCCTCACTTCGGCACCCCCTGCCTGGGTTCAACGCTAGCAGACTCACGGGGTGGCTGGCATGAGTTTCCGAAAGGTGGGCACATGCATCACGTGTTTCTGATTTGCCAAACTCAGCCTAGTCGATCTTGAAGTGAGCAGGGCTCGGTAACAGGAGCTGTGCAAATCCCCTGGATGAGGTCAGGTAACCATGGACCAGGTCCTGCGGTCCTGGCATGTGGCTCCATGTCCCCAGTCTTCACTAAGCCAAAGCTGGGGCCTCTACTGCCCTCTGTGCTCCAGTGCTGCCTCCTCCAGCCTCTTCGGGGGCTACTCTGCTGTCGGGGTGCCAGCCCAGCACACCTCCTGCTTTCTCAGGCCTGCGAGACTCCCCTCAGCCCCACTGTCTACCTGCCATGCTGTGCCGGCTTTGTTTAGGTGGCTAGAACCTCCCCAGCCTGGAGGGCTCGGCTCAGCTGTCACATCCTGCAGGGACCATGGATCTATGCCCGCGGGATCAAGCCCCCCGGGTGCTGGGCTTAGCCCTGTCCTGATGTTTACACTCTGCCCTCTGCGTGTTGCCCACCAGCTCCCTGGGGGTGGACTCCGTGTCTATCTCTGCATCCCCATCACCCCGCGTATGGCCTGACAGACAATGGGCTGAGTTCATGTTTTCTGGAAGACTCGTCTCTGGTTTAGAACAACTGTGCTTACAGCTGAAGGGCTGAACATGGCTAGGGGGAATCCAGGCTGGAGCCCAGCATGGTGAGGGGTCAGATCACCCCACTACCCTCCAGTGGGCCCTGGAATCACAGCCTCTACCCTTCTGTGCACCCTCGGTGCTGCCCGGCCATCTTCTAAATCTCCCCGTGCGGTTCATTCTCCCACTCTCAGATGACTCTCCGACGATGAGCCTGCTTCTCACTTCCTAAGAAGGGAGTGGCCATCAGTGGAGAACGTTACTTTTCTAAAGAAGTCCCTTTTCCAAAACCACCAAATACCCGCCTGCCCTCCCTTGAAAATGCTGGCTTTGCTTTTGCTCTCATTTATGTCTAACTCTGTCTCTGTCCCTTGGACCCCAGATTTTCTGGCCTTCTCAAAAGGCATTGCTCTTTCACTTGTTACCTCTATCTCATCGCAGAATTGCTCCTCTCTACAGATTGTTCCCATCGGCTTCAAAACACATACATCTTCCATCTTACAACAGAAAAATCCTACAAGATCCATCCTCCTCCAACCACCCTTCCAGTCCTTCCTCTGAAGAGCTATCCGTGGTCACTGTCCCCGTTACCCTCTCTCCCCATTTCTCAGGAACCTTCCTCATGCCACCTGCCTCCCACCACTGAAAGGAAGCTGCTTTTGCCAAGGTCATCAGTCATCTCCCAAATTCGGTGGCCAATGTCTAGTCTTCACTTTCCCCCCAGCAGCAGCATTTGATGATCTGATCACTCTCCCCTTCTAGACGTCTACCCTTCCCTCGAGTTCCCAGACATCACTGGGGCGCACTTCTTCTCCCATCTCGCAGACACCTCCGAGCCCTTCTCCATTCCTGGTTCTTCTTTCTCTTCCCAGACTCTGACTCTCGGGGTGTCCCAGGACTCAGGGCATGGATCTTTTCCCTTCTGTGCTGACAGCCCCTTTGCTGTGATTTCATCGAGTCAGTTGGTGGAAGATACGTCTATGCACCAGTGACCCCAATGGGGCACCCCAGCCTGACCCACCCCGTCCCCTCCAGGCAACTGCCCACCCGACAATTCCACTCAGATGGCTGACAGGTCCTCAGACTGAACATGTTCAAATTTTAGCTCTTAAATTGCAAAGCCCCAAACCTATCACCAAGGCTGCTCTTCCTCTAGTTCTCCCGTCTCAGTCAGACATCGCTCTATTCTTTGAGACGCTGTGGCCATAAGCCTTGGAATCACTACGGACTTTTCTCTTTCTTACAATATCTCACATGTAATTTCAGCACATCCAATCTCTTCTACCAAGGTAGTTCTAGAATCTGATCACTTCTCATCACCATCCTCATCACCCAGACCCTAACTCTAACCCTAACCCTCATCTTCTCATCACCCCTCTGCATCTTACCTGGATCTTGAGATTGTCTAAGGGTCTCCCTGCTTTCACCTTTAACCCCACCAGTCTATCCCCTGGAGGGCAAACAAAATGATCCTTTTGAAATCTATGTCAGACCATGTCACCCCATTGTTCAAAACCCTACAATGACTTCTCGTCTCTCAGAGGAACACCCAAAATCCTCACACGGCCTGAAAAGTCCCAAGTGGTCTAGACCCCAATATCTCTGCTCTCACTGCACTGGCCTCCCTGCCTTTTCACCTTGGGGCCTTTGCAGCTGTTTTTCATCCTCAACCTGGTACACTCTTCCCTAAGACCTCTAGTTGGCTCCCTCTCCCAGTGTCTTGGGTCTCTGATCAAATGTTACCTTCTCCATGACAACCCCATACAAAACACAACCCTCCTTAAATTACACGATACAAATAAACGTATCACAGCCTGATACGTAATGCCAGTTCTCCCCCTAGAATGGGACTTGGCTGTTTGCTTTGTTGCTCTATCACCAGCACCTACAACCTGGGTGACCAACGATCCCAGTTTGCCTGGAACTGAGCAATTTCCAGGGATGCTGGACTTTCAGGGTGCTAAAATCAGAAAAGTGTCAGGCAAATTGGGATAATTTCTCCCTACCCACCACAGTGCCCAGCTCATAGTAGACACTGTAATGAACAGGGGTTATATGCATGAAGTATAGAGGAATGATTAACCTTTTTCTTGACTTTAAAACACCTAGGTTGAAAAAGTCTGTTGCAAAAGTCTTCATTTTAGATTGACCAGTCTCCTTTCAGGATAACTGTGTGTCGGTCATCTGCTAAGAAGCAGGCATAGCAGTGGCTTGAAGCGCTTGAGTCGAAGAGCCCTTCCTTGACTTGGTTTCCTGGCCCCGAGCCAGGAGGCGCAGCACAAAGTTGTGTGGTTTAGAGTCAGCCCAGGAACAGATCACCAAGGAGCCCGGGAATCAGGCCTGGTTCTTCACAGCCTCCACCCTCAGGATGTTGAAACTTCCAGACCCAGCTTCCTCATGGATCAGCATCCACAGGCTGAGAGAATTCTCCTGGGATGCAGCCGCTGTTTGCCTCCCTGGCTCCTGTGTCCCTGCCACTCTGGGAGCCCTGCACAAGCCGCCCCGCCAGCCGGCAGCTCCTCCATGCCAAGAACACGGCTGGCTCCCGGCTCTCAACACCCGCAAATATTTGCTGCCACAAATCAATACGAAAGCAGGATGCACCATTAACCTTTAATATATCAGTGCGGGGACTCTTAATCCATTATGAGGCTGTCATAAATGTCACTGAAATGCAAATCGGAGCAGCAACCCTTCGGGAGGCTGTGAAGGTGCCTTCCCTCCCTCCTGCACAGCCTGCATCCCTCTCTGCTCCACAGAAACAGCCCGAGTCTCTTGTCTCCCTGTGCGGGTTTGTTTCCACCATCCCTCCATCCCTCCTCTCCTCCTTTGAGGACGTCTGCCTGAGCCCACTGCTGCGTCAGTTCCCCGGCAGTCACTGGACGCGCTGGAAGAAAGACACAGCAGGACTAACTTGAGGACTCCTGTGTCCTGAATGCTAACACTCCCTTCGTATTGCTTCATTTAACCTTGGCAATACCTTCTCCTAAAGTTATTGGAGGGTAATTACTGCTCTTCCCCCATTTCACAGATAAAGAAACCAAGACTCTGGGAGATTAAGGAGTTTATGGGAGGTCATAGAAGCAGTAAGTAGAAAAGCTGTCTTCACACTCAGGAGTGCTTGACACAAATCCTGTATGCTTTAGTGTCATCCCATGGTGATGTCAAGTAGCTCATAGCTAAGCAAGGGGGTGAACAAACAAGTCCATGGATGATTAGAAAGATCAGGCAAAATGCATGGCTAGCATTAAGCAGAGTCATGGGCACATGACGTTGAACCCGTCCCTGCTTGTCAGATGAGCCAGTGAGGGCCCACGCAAAGGGGGAGGCTTCCTGGGGAATGCGAGGCCAGGTTGGGACTTAAGGAGAAAGAGGGAACTGACATGTAGAGGAGAAGGGTGTAAGATGTTCTGGGAAAAGGTAACAGTATGTTCAAATCGCCGATGTGCATGAGACAGAGAAACCTTCTGGGAACTACTAACAGTTTACGAGGAGGGAGCAGAAATGGCACATAACTAAGCACTAAGAACGGGATTGAGGGACAATTGCCCATAAAATACTTAGAGCATAGTTCTAATGGAAGTTGTGTAGAAATGCGAAGATAATGGGAAAAAGAGAAACTGCCAACGTTCCCCAGACAATTAGGAAGCTGGAGAATGTGTGAGCTCAGCAGGTTGGCACGTCCTGCTCTCCGGATGGTGGGGAGGCCACCGCAGGAAGCATGTTCCATGTGTTTTAGGAGGCAGAGCTGAAGAGCGGCAGTGAGTACAGTGTGCACACAGGCATGCGTGTGCACATGTGTTCAGCCCTGGGTGTGTGTGTGTGTGTGTATGGGTTTGCGTTCAAGGGCCCTGGGGCAGGAGGTGGAGGGGAGACAGCGGGGGGTATTGCAAGAGGGACAGGACACCCTGACAGAGGGATGTCATCTGCCATGACTGTGAGTTCCTCAGTACTGGGATGGGGACCTCATAGGAGGCAGATCTGTGTGGCAGAGAACCCAACCACAGCAGCCGGTGCAGAGATCATGGCACATAAGACATCTGCCTGCCCGAGCTTGTCTATGGGTCTAAGCAGTCAACACTCATGGCACAAGAAAGTAGACCCAGCTGGAGAGAAAACACCATGACTAGCACAGAGGAGCCAGTTATTGAATAATGCAAAACCAGCTGTAATTAAATATGAAGCTACAAGATGCTAGCCATTTGCAGAAAGATGACTCTAATGAGGATATAGACTCTGCTGGAAAGGTCAGAAAGGGGAGCTGGGAGGATAAAGGCATGCTCTGTCACTGAGCAGTCTTGTTTGAGTTCGGCAGATGGAAGGAGCCCTACTTTGGGCCAAGTGCTGTTCCATGAGTTGGCTCATCTCATCTTCAGAACCACCCTCTGTGGTAAGTTATTCTTCCTACCTACGGATGAGGAAATTATGAGCTTTTCTGGAGCTGGTCCATGCCAGCACCAAGTTGAGCTTGCTGGGCTGTCTGGTGCTAAGCTTTTCTGGGCCTGGATCTCCAAGATGCCCGAGACATCTTCCCAAACCAGCTCCAAGTGGGGATGCTGTCCATACCATGGCGGTTCAGTTACAGCTGGTTTTCTCTTAGACAAAAGGCTCTTATGGTACTATTAGCAATGCCAGCTGCCAGCCACACCACCCCAGGGGCTCCACAAGCCACACAGTGTCGACTGGCACTCTCTCTGGCCAGTGGCAGAGACTGGCTGCTGCAGGTGCCTGCACTCCCCAGGCGGCATCAGCGGGAGCCGCCTGTGTCCCAATCAGAGCAACATTATCTACAGCTGCAGCGCCGGGATGCTGGCAGGACAGAGCGTGGCCCTGCTTCTTGCTCTTTGAGGTAATTATTCATCCCATTAACTTTTTAGAGCTTGGGCAAGACACTCAGGATAACTCTGTCAGTGTCCAACAATAAGCTGTCTCGTGGAGGAAAAACACCCAGCTACAGAACACGGGATAAAACACCACGGAAAGGTTGACGGGAAAGACCATGGAAGGACACAGGCATTTGAGGGCATCCAAATACACCCAGACCTGGTGCTAGTCCCTCTTCCACAGCATCCTTATAATAGCCCTGGGAGGAGCTTATCACAGGGCCCTGAGAGGCAAACCAAATTCCCTAGGAATTGGAGACTCGCAGCAACTTACCCAGGACCCTGCAGCTGCCCAGCACCAGAGCTGAACATGTACACCAGCTGTTCTGGCTGCAAAGCCTGGCTCCACACCTTGAACCCCTTGAGAAGCAGGAGAAAACTAGGGAAGAAACATGGTCCCATTCAGACGCTATCTTACTGGGAGTCCAGGGCCTGGGTTCTGGGCCCTGCCCAGGAGACACGCACTTCCCTGCTCTGAAGAGCACCCACACTGGAGTGGCAGTGCAGGGCAGGGGTTGAGAGCTTGAGCACCTGCATCCGGCTGTGGTTTTGAATATCACTCTACCACTTACTAGCTCTGTGGCCTTGGACAGCTACTTAACCTCTCTGTGTATGAATGTTCTCATCCACACAATGGGGACATTCACACATGGAGTGAATTCAGGCAAACAAAGCACTGGGCATAGCCTGTGACAAATATTCAGTAAGTGTTAGCTATCGTCACAAGCCTCAGTTATCCCAACTACTAACGAGAAAACTGTGCTATGTCAGTGGTCATAAACTGCCAGTCCGCGTGAGTGGCTCAGAAGTGGCTGGTTTGGCTAACATACTGTTTGTCTGTTTTGAATTTGCATCTTTTTAGCCTGGGCATTTCATTTCTGGGGCATCACAGGCTTAGCACTCTCTTTGGTCTCAGACCAACATTTACGTTCTCTGCTTATCCCTGCAAACATTTGCAATGGAAACCCCTGGACAACATGATCTGTCAGGTGGTCCTAGCTGTGCGATTTCATGATTCTATGAATCATGGAACTGAAACTAAAACTGGGCTGGAACTAGAAACCTTATCTTGTTTACTATTCTCTCTTCCAGCAAAGCAGCACCATGGACTGTTTCCTCTGAAAACTGGAATCTCATTTTGCAGTGTCTGCTGGGACTCACAGCTACCATGGGGAGGATCTCACAAAGAACAGACCTCTAACGATTAAAATCCAGTTTTTCAGTTACCAGGAGCTTTGCCCCTGCAGGGCGCTGGCAGCCACCTCCCCAGAAGCAGGGCCCCAGGGAGCTTATCCCCAAGTCACCCCAAGGCTGCAGCCACACTGCACCCAATGGGGCAAAGCAAATTAACCACCTTCAAAGGCATCAGCTCAGGCCACTGCAGGTGTCCCTGAAACATAATATTGTCCCCACTGTGCCTTGGGATGAAAGATAATGCACGAAAAACAGCCACAAACCCAAAGCAAAGCCAGCCCCTTCTCAGTGAAGCAAGGATGACTTTTAGCAGGCAGAGTTGGTGGTGAATTTTAGGGCGAAGCTACCTGCTGTTCTTCAAGAGAAATGAGCATTCCATGGAAACCTCAAAGGACTGTATGCAAAGATAGTGCTCTCTGTGCTTGCCGTCTGTCCAGATCGCTGTGTCTGCCAGACACACGGATCTCTCTCAAATGTCTCCTGTGCCACACTCACAGGGCATCTGGACAGGTGGGACAGGGGTTCTAGGCCTGGAACAGCAGGACCAGGCCGCACCTGGGGGTTTGTGCCCAGGTCCCAAGAGCCGCACGGCAGGCATTGCATTCTGACTGCCCGAGCGGATGAGCGACGTGTGAGCCACGCGGCTCACCGCCTCGGCCGAGCTTTCCTCCCTCCTCTTCTACGCCCGAGGCTCCAGTCCGGTAGACAGGCGGGATGCCTACAGTGGTCTGTACAGGCATTTCTGGCAACTCTCTTCAATGGTTCGGCCAGTCAGGCTGGAAAAGTAAAGTCAAAAGGACGAGAGGGCACTTGGCCTGAGGAGACCAGCAGGTAGGGAAGGGCTTGGATGCAAGGATGGGACGCTTCATGGGCCGAGTGACCGCAACAAGAGGAGCCAGTGAGCAGGCCAGGGAGCCGCGGCCGGGCGGGCCCATCCCAAGGGAGCCCCCTCCCTGCAGCCCGGCATGCACACCGTATCTCCCTCACTCCTCCCGCCCCACGCAGCCAGTGCCAGCCAGAGACGGGCCCCCTCCTCCTTCTGCACCACAGGACTCCTCCCCCAGGAGCATCCCTCCCAGCCCGTGCCCAAACTGAGCCTCAGATAGTCTTCTCCTGATGTTCGAGCGTAACAGGGAATCGTGGCTGAGCAGAGCAGAGCCGTGCCGTGCTGTGGGAGGCACAACAACCTGCCACGCAGCCGTGACAAGATTCTCTGCGGGAGGTTGTGATGGATTCTGACCATGACGCTGTCTGGACAAACCTTCACTGTTCCCCATCCCCCTCAGGAGGAAGAGACCCTCCAAATACGACTCTAGGCCTTGCAGGATTTGTCCCCACCTAGTCCCCAGCCACCGCCCTGATATTCCATGTGCTTGCCAAGGAAAGCTTTTGTTCTCCAAGCCCGCAGAGCTTTCCCTTGCCTCTGGTCCTTCTCGTCTGCCTCCTGGAACAGTTCTCCTTCCGAAACATGTGGGAACGCCTCATATCCCAGGGCTCATGCTGTGTATCCCCACCTGCAACATCCCGTTGCAGACATTCCCCAGTGTGCGTTGTGTTGCATCCCCCCAAAACAGGTGTGCTGGAGTCCTGACCCCCAGTGTCTGTAAACATGACCTTATTTGCAGGGTCTTTATCAGAGGTCATCAAGTTACACAAGGTCATCAGAGTGGGCTCTATTCCAATACCACTGGTTTCTTTACAAAAAGTTAGATGGAATGAACAATATTTGATAGCCCAACAAAGTGACTATAATCAACAAAAAGTTAGGGTATACTTTAAAATAATTAAAAGAGTAGAATTCGAATGTCCTTAACACAAAGAAATGATAAATGCTTGAAGTGATGGATACCCCAATTACCCTGAGTAGATTAATTCACATTGTATGCCTGTATCAAAACGTCACATGTGTCCTATAGATATAGGACATATAATACAACTATTATATGCCTGTAATAATTAAAAAGTTTTTTACAAAATGGGGAATTTGGACACAGACATCTGCACGGGCAGAATGCCACGTGAAAATGAAGGAAGAGTCAAGTAACGCAACTACAAGCCAAGGAATGCCGAAAATTGCCAGCAACCACCAGAAGCTAGGGAAAGGCCAGGGAAGACTGTCCCCCACAGCCCCCAGGAGGGTCCAGCTCTGCTAGGACCTTGACCTTGGACTTCCAGCCTCCAGAGCTGAGAGACAATAAATTTCTGTTGTCCAAGCCGCTGAGTTCGTGGTGCTTTGTTACGGCAGCCCCAGGAAACTAACGCAGCCCCACGTGCTCCAACAATCACAGACACTTCCCTAATCACAGCGCTTGTCTAGCTGCACCATATTGAGTCACTCTGTTCCTCTGAATTGCCAACTGCCACTCCATGAAGGTGCGGACCACGTTTGCTCACTCACCTCTATATCTCCAGAGCCTGACAGAATGCCAGGCATGTAATAGGACTAAAGGATCTCTTTAGAGATGTATAAAAGAGAGATGTAGAAATGTATAAAAGAATGAGTGAATTAATGAATGAATGAGATGACTTCTAATTATGGGCAACCCTTGCCATATGGTCATTATGTTGGTTACAAGGTGATGTCACTGCAGTACTGTTACCCCACCAATGCCCAGCCCAATCTGGGTACCAAACAGGCTCAGTGACTGCATGATGGGTGAATGAATGAGTCAATTAACCTGTGAAGAGACAAAGAGACACCTCCAGGAGTGTAAAAGGCACAGTGCCCCTCTAGTGTGAGTTCGCTCCTGGTGCCATGCTCCTGCCACTGAAATAGTCACTCAGTCTTGACACGCAGCAGAGGATGAACACAGAGGTGTTGAGAGGCCCAGGAGGGAGCTCCTCACTGGTAGTTCAAGACCACATCTTCTGTGATCAATTAGTCTGAGCGTCAACATGTAAGAGCCTCCAACAAGAGGAGCCATGCTGTTTAAAGAATGCCTACTACACATCAGGCACTGTAAAACCTTCATGAAACCCGAGACAGGCAAGTATGGACAACTGCATTTGACTAGGAGGAAGCCAAGGCATACAGGTTGGTAATTTATCTGTGGTCTTGCAGCTGGTGAGGGTGTAAGCAAAGATTTCTACCCAGCAGTGCCTAACTTCAAAACTCTCTTCCCTTGGAATTAGAGCATTACTTTGAGGCTAACCTTACATCTCAGATTTCACAATCTATGTTTTCAGTTCCTTATCTCTTGTAATGTCTGAATGTATTCATGTCTTATTATCCTGCATGGTTTGACGAGGCATTTTCAAAGTCCCAGCCAACCTTAGCTGTGCTTGGGGGACCCAAGCGATGAGCTCGGTCTCTTCACTGAGAGCCGAGTTTGAAGCCACAGCCATGAGTACCTTGGAGGTGGCGGTGACAGCGATATCAGAATCTGAGGTTTCATTCCCTTGGAGGAAATGAAATGCAGGAGGGCACAAGAGGTCCTCTTTCTACTTGGAGAATTTCCTTTCAACTTTTCAGCATGAATATTTTATTAAGTGATGTGTGTTAGCGAAAAGTATTGGAACACTGGCTTTAATTCAAACAAGCTTACATCTGAATCCAAATTCTGCTACATACCAATTGTGTTGACTGGTTCTCTGCCTCAGTTTCCTCATTTGCAATAATAGCTTAATGTGGTAAAAATTAAATGATGTAATTAAGTAGAGAGCACTTAGGCAGTTCCTAGCACATAACTGTATGGTACGACATTGAATATACATAAACACACACACACACACACACACAAGTATATAGTACATTGTATAACACAGTAAAATAATAGTAAGTCCTCAATACATGATACTCACTGTTCATATCATTATTATAACGATTTGTACTAGTGCTGCTATTGTAACTGAGGCAATCTCCCTTACAGGGTCAGGAAAACAGGTATGCCTGATGTATTAGTAGACTCCCTCTCTGTTGGGCAAATATACTCCAGTTTTCTTTCCACATAAGCAAACCCCAGAAGGCCCAGGGTCACACCTGGATGGTGACCAGCCCACAACACAGGCTCAAAGCAGTGGGCTCATGACCAAGGGCATCATCACACAGACCCAAACCCCTCTAAAGAACCACCCCGACACACACCCACTTTCCCCTCTTCCCATGGTCCTAAAGGGTTAACACGGTAATTAAAGCATGGGATCCTAATTCTTGTGATATTAATTAAAGTGAAAACTGCAGATGGTGTTTAATAACAACTTAGTCCCAGTAGGTTCCAGGCACTTTACCTAAATCAAACATATTATGAAGTTGGCATGAGAATCACAGAGCCTGGCCCTGTCACATCTGGCCAGGAACACATGTTTTCACCTAGAGTGAAAGGAGCAAACCATCTCTATTGCTTATGCAGATGTGGTCTTAGATTGCTTGACAGTCTGATTCTACCCCACCATCTTCTGGATCCAAAAATAAAGGAGTATTGATTGCAAAGATTAATAACAGAGCTTAAGAAGGAAAATGGTGCAAAACACCTTTTTTCTCTCCCTCTGTGATGTAAACGCCTGCCACCCCTGCAACCTAATTTTGTCACCCAGCACATGGGACTGTATTAATTAAAGTGACACTAAGGACAGGAAAATCTGAGCTCTTGGGGTGATGACTGGAAATACATAAATATGCATCTCCAGGCTGTCTCGGGAAGGAAGGCACGTTGCCAGGCAAGATCAGCATAATGCCACCCAGGGGAGGGCAGAGAGGGGTGTGCACAGCTCACCCCCGGAGGTCAAGGTTCTAGTTCTGGCCAACGCCTCCCACATGCAAAAAAGAAACTAGGCAAAGAGCAACTCTCTGATAGTTCACCTCTTTTGTAAAGAACTGCACCATCAGTTTTGTGACATCCCCTGATATGGTCTGGGGAGGAGCTAATATGTACTGAGTATTTATTATGCATTTAATCTCCAGGATATACTGGCAGAGATAGTGTGGTGCCATTCGGTAGGCGAGGAAACTGAGGCCCAGTATGGTTAGTCAATGGCTCAGCCAGAATTCAAAACCAGGTTTCACTAAAACCACTCCCGCACACTGTTCTGACAAAACAGGAGGCATGTGAGACCAGGATACAGTGAGCAGGCGTTTCCCAGGGGCCCAGTCCTGGAACAGTTCTCCTAGTGGCTGAGGGTGGGGACCTTCCTCTGGGGTCAGCATGACCCTGTGCAGAGCCACCCCTGCTGCTGCCTCTCCCCACAGCGGAGGGTGAACTGGGACTCTGACCCCCCTGCCCTTGCCAGGGAGATGCCTCACCCCCGGGAGGAGCAGGTCCTGGAAACCTTGAGTGGAGAAGTAAGAGATTTAGCTGGGGTTAGCTTGTAAGGTGTCAAGGGACGTTGGGTGATTTTAGAAATCTGCATTGTTTCATGTAGGTCAACTTAACTGTAATCAACAAATCAGTTTCAAGGGCCAACTGTGCTTTGTGCCCTGATTTCAGAGACTATAGCTCCCTCACTGTCCCCACTCACTGGGCACCTCCACCTGGACATCCTGGAACCTAATGCTCACCTGGTCCCAACTAGACCTCATGTGCCCACCCAGTGCCCTCCTGTCAGGTGCACCCTGTACACCTCATGTCAGGTGCATGCCAGGTGTGGGCTTCCCCATCCACCTGGCCCCTCACTGCAGCCTTTCTCCCTTCTGCCGCGTCCCAACAGGCATGAACCAGTTGAGCCCCTCAATCTTGCTCAGATCTCCCTCCTCCCCCAACGTCGGTGCTACTGCCCTAGTTCAGGAAAATGCAGAGAACATTCACTAGGCTGTAAAGAGAGAGAACTGCGCAGAGGCAGAGAGGAGCAGACA
The DNA here is from genome assembly GCF_000956105.1 of Propithecus coquereli. Classification (NCBI taxonomy): domain Eukaryota; kingdom Metazoa; phylum Chordata; class Mammalia; order Primates; family Indriidae; genus Propithecus; species Propithecus coquereli. The sequence continues at coordinate 4,929,063 of NW_012134858.1, forward strand.
CACAGAGAAGATCTGAGTCTCGTTAATAGTAGAAAAGCAGAGTAGACCCCTCCCTCCAGCTCCTGGTGCTACTGATCCGCATGGGGGTCTTGGGTGTAAATAAGCACCCACGTCTAGCATCTAGGGGGCCTGCCTATCCTTCATCAGCTGTTCTTCCTGGGAGAACTTTCCCTGGCGTCCCCTGTGACATCCAGGCTGGGGGAGGCCTCCTGATACGTAGCACCCCCTTCCTTACCAACGCCACACACACACGTTATGTCTTTTATTTACTTGCTCCCCTAATAGGCTTTTTCTTGAAAAAAGAATAAAGACAAAGAAAAGGAGATTATTATTGAGTGCTTACTATATATGGGGCATGGCTCTGAGTATTTACAGAACAACCCTTTTAAGTCGGGCCTATTACTCTTCTCAAGCTACAGAAGAGGACTCTGGAGCGCGGAAGGTTAATTAACTTGCCCAGAGTCACACGTCCATTAAATGTTGGACCCAGGGTGTGCGCTCGGACAATCTGTCTCCAAGCACGCACTCCTGTGCTGTGAGCTCGTGAAGACGGGCAACAGGTCTGGCTCTTCCCCACTGTGCCCCCTGAACTGAGCACAGCACCTGGCACGGGGGCGGGGTGGTCAACAAAGACTTTGGGAATGAATGAGAGGATGAGTCCAGCCTGTCTCATTGCCCTGCGTGTCATTACTGTCAACCCTGACAACTGGATCAGGCTGTCTGTCTCAGCTTGCCCCCTCCACAGGGAAAGGCACCTTCCTGCTTCTCCATGGATTCGCGCTGAGCCAGTGCTCTCACTGGGGGAGCACCCACGCCCCACCCTGCCTGAGCCCTGAACACAGGCCAGCCGTGCAGAGCTCACACGCCATCTCGCCAGCTGAGTTCTCTCCATTTTCAGAGGAAAATCCCCTGCTGACCTGCTGTGCACGGAGCCTGTTGTTATCATGAGGTAAGGTGCGTTACCGGTGTGAAGGCATGGGGCCTGTGTGCTCCACAGCCCTCAGACGTGGGCCGGGAGTGCTCCCACCAGGAGGCTCCAAGAGGGAATCCTAGGGAAGGAACCTCGGCCTCAGCACAGCCAAAAACAGAGACCAGAGTAAAAGAAAGCAATGCCGAGATTCCCTCTGTGCGTCAGCAGCAGAGCCCAGGGCTGTGACATTGTGTGTGCGTGTGTGGCTACCCCTGAGTAGGCGTCTGTAGGTTGACACGTGTCCCCTCAGTGTGGAATCTGAAGTAGAAAGAAGGACACGTGCTTATCTGTGACCCCAGACCGAAGCCTGTTTTCCTAGCGGGCTGAGCCAAGGGAAGCCACGTCTGCGATGTTCTAACCAAGTGTGTGAGACCAGAGTTAGATCTAAGTTACTGATAAGCTCATAAACTGTCCAAGCGGGAGGCAAGATTAGACATCTTCCTGTGTTCTAAAACCTCCTTATTTTATAGACCAGGAAAACAAGGCCCAGAAAAGACAGTCACTTTCCAAGGACACACAGCTGACGAGTAGGCCAGGGCTCTGGCCCACACTTGGTGGACTTTGATGACACCCGAGGGATCGCTGCACGACCTGGTGCTGCTCACAGGCAGACTCCGTCTCACTCTTCGGCAACGGCGGTAGACATCACTTCTGAAGGAAGGCCACCAAGATGCAGGCTCAAGTGGCACATCAAAGACTCACTCTGGCTGCTGTGTTCTCAATGGCTCATGCTCCCTCCCGTGAGTGCAGAAACTAAGTCGGGATGGTGGACTGTGGTCCAAGTGGTTCAGATCTCAGAAAGCCAGGGAGAAAATAAGTGACCCTGAGGACACATCAGCAACCACGGTGGATTAGCAGGGCAAAGCCAGGGCTTTGGAAAGCATCGCCCAAATGAGGAATCCCGCTGGTCCACGGGAGGATGGCACGTGGCTCACTAATCACAGGGTGCCCCACGCCCGGCCAGAACGAGCATGCGCCTGACCCAGCCTGGCTCGACGCTCATGTCCCAGGGCTGTTCCACGGCCATTCCCCAAATCCAGAGCAATGTCTCTTCCCTTGATCCCGCCACGTCCACTCCAGATGGGACAGTGAGGTGAGCAGAGGTGGGGGAAGGTGGGGATTCTCCTGCTTGCCGAGGGCCCGGGTGAGCCAGGCACTGGGCACAGCACTTCACAGAGAGCAGCCCTTTCCACAACCACTGCCAGCGAGAAGCTGTCGTTATGTCACAGGGGAGCAAACCGGGGGTCTGAGCAGGCTCCAAGGGCTCCCAGAGGTGTCATGGAGATAGGCACAAAAGACAGGTGATTTCCAACGTGGACAATTTTGCTGGGGACAACAAACAGCGAATCACGTAAAGCAGCGTTCACGCTTTCTGGACCCACGCCTCTCTCCCCAGCTCACGGCCCGTGTTCCATGCCGAGCTTCCCCGAGGCTCCAGTCTGCCTCCTGGCCCTACTCCTCACGGCCTGCCCTGCTCCCTGTGTCCTGATATGCCCTGCCCTTAGGCCAGACTGTCGAGGGGAGCACTGCCAGCTCCTGTCCCCACACGGAGCTGGTCCTGGCACCCCCTTCTGTGCCTTGCCCTACCTGGTAGCCACCTTTAATACCCAGGACGAACATCTGTGGGGAAGGCTGCTTTGAGGAATGACATTGTTTCTGTGTGTGTGTCACTTGAGGGGGGTTCCTTGATCCAATCCCACAGACTATGCCACAAGTTCCTTAAGGAAGATGTCTGAGAAAATGACAAAGCAGGTTACTTAAAATGTGTTTAGATTTAAACCTAAGGAGTGAAACTATTAGAATTCTAGAGGAAGATG
>NW_012134858.1:4932979-4954612 GCF_000956105.1 Propithecus coquereli
CACCTTTGTGTCTCTCACATAGAGGGAGCCCATAAACGCAACGAGTTCCGCATTCAAACTTCAGGGAGAGGAATAGCGCCCTTTCTGTGTCCAGCGGGGCCCCTGGTACAGAAGTACTGCAGAGCTCGGTATGACATTAACTCCGACAAACAAAATTGGAGGCATCAGCTTCAGTTGTTCACAAGAAGGACAGGTTTGGTTCTCCATCTGCTAGGCAAAGTCAGGGGCCAGGGTGGAGTCCATTGTCAGGAACTGCAGCGAGGTGCTCTGAGTGTTCTCAGCACCCTGTGGAGGCTGGGACCTGCGCGTGAAACTACGATGGGGAACTGAAGACCGTAGTCAGGCCCTGAGTTCGGAATCTGTGCTTGCTAAAGGGCGTTTGGAAAATTCTGCCTCTTGTCCTGCCTGTGACCAAGTGATTATCACTAGAAAGGCGGTGCAGTGCCCTAGGGATCAGCCCCAGCAGGAGGGAGGTGAGCCCAACCTGCAGGGTATACTGGTGGTGCCCAGTCTAGAGCCCTCTCTGCATGGATGTGCCCCGTGAGTGTTGACTACTAAAGGTGCAGAAGCATTGCCTTCCACCGACGGCAGCTGTCTCCCCTAGAAATGACCCCCTGACACACACACTCATCTCTTCTGCAGGAGGCAGCCCACAGTCAACCACTGAATGACAGGGGAGTGTTAAAGGCAGACCCCTTCCCTGATGGTAGGACCAACTCTTTGAGGAAACTTGCACTCTGGAGCTCCTGTGGGATCAGGCTGGAGCTATTACAGTTTCCAGCTGACACCACATTCTTGCTTAGCATCTTTTCCCTGCCTTACCCTATTTCCCTCAATGTGCTTCTCTTGAGATTCCCACCTCCACCCAATAAACCATTTGTGCAAGAATCCTCAGCTCAGGGTCTGCCTGCAGGAATCCCAACCAGAGGAAGAGGCCTGGAGCTTTGTGGTCAAACACACCACATGGAGATGTAGCTCCCGATGAGCCTCTCCTAGCCCTAGGCTGGTTGTTGGAAGCTGGGAGGGCAGAAAGCTATGAGGCACAGAACTGAGCATGTCATAGCACCCGTTAAATCCTGGAGGTCTGACTTGATTGATAAAGCTCCACATTTTCATGTGCTTGGTTCTTCGCATGCCTGCATTTCTGCTCTCCCCCAAGTCCTCAGGAGTCAGTCTCTGCAAGGACAGTTAATTTCACTTGCTCACCAGATTCAAGCACAATTAGTCACTGGACTCACCATTAGCTAATGGAAGGCAGAGCTATCAGAACCATCATTTTACCTTTGGGGAAGGAACAAAATAAATAAAGCCTTAGGAGAAAATCTGAACCCATGGTGGCTGTTGTTTGCATCTGAGCTGAGACACCAATTTGTCAGCCCCTGTGTTTGGACTGCAGATTCTAAGCTGCCTGATGAGTTTGGAATGCATGACAGATCTCCTCTGATAAACTCAGGGTCGGGCAATCTGGCCCCTGAAACAGCCAGAGCCTCTTAAGTGCTAAAGCTGGAATCTATTTCGAAAACAAAATCTCAAGTGCCATAGTGTTCAACAGGACAGGAGATAAAGTGGGACTAGGGCAGGTAAGTTTTAGTAAGACCAGAGTCCAGGTGTGATGGCTGCCGGAAGGCCAAGAATGGCCACCCAGCCAGTGTGCCCAGCACTAAGTGGCCAGCAAGCAGGGAGGTGGGCTGGCACGAGTCACCCCTGTGATTCACTTGAGTAGGAAGTGGGGATCGGAGCTCAGTAAGTTCCTGGACACAGCAAGAACTGAGAATTGAGAAGAGGGAAAGGAAAAAGAGGCAGTGATTCTAATGGAGCACCCGTCGTGTGCTAGACGCGTTCACGTAGCTGTCTCTATTAACCTTTCAGCAGCATGTGCAGAAGGGATTCACATTCCTATCTAAAAGCCAAAGGAAGCAAAGCTGAGGAGATACAAACCCACATCACTTGAGTACCAAAGTCTATGTGATTTTCCCCCACCAGGGTTTCACTCTCAATACTTTTCTGGAATCTTAGCTGGACGGGGCCTTCCCTGGAGAGAACGGAGTCGTGGGCCTGAACCTGCGCCTCCCCTAGGAAGCGTTTATGAACTCAGCTGTGGATGAAAAGCAGAATGTTGAAGGTAAATAAACTACAAAGAACTTTCCAGGGAGTAAGACCAGCAGGAGCAACGATGGGGAAAAAGACACGATCCATGTTTAATCTGGTGAGATTAAAGAGAAGTGGATTGATAGAACTGTACGTTGAAACACAAAACACAAGATGCCTGAGAGAGCAATGGTGCCAGGGCCTCCTCCGCCACCAAGAGAGCACTCGAGTCTGCAGAAGAAAGGATTTAACTAGGACACGTGCGGGCAGGACGCTGTTTCCTGTTCTTTAGTTACTGGGAACTCAAAGGTCAAGAATCCATTTCTCCACCTCCAACACTCCGCCCCGCACCCACACCCACGCTCTGAGTTGGCCGGAGCTGTGCCAGGCCTGAGTGGGCTTCCTGGGAAGAATGGAATCAACTGTAAGGAGCGTTTCAGCCGAGGGTGCAGTGGGGCAGGAAGCTCGGGGCCCTGCCGGACACCGAGGGAACCGATCACCTTCCTGCTGGCCAAAGAGCCCCAGGAGAAAACCTCAACTGGCATCATTCAGCGGAGAAGTGATTTTTTTAATATATCCTAAAGGAAAAGATCAAAGGCTGGACATATGTGCTACTTTCTCCTCCACGAGCCTCCTTCAAACACATTGAAAAAGAATTACGGCCCCAGGCTGTGCTTCCCTGTGGCCTTTTCTCAGGCCCAGGAACAGAAATTGTTAACTGAAGAGTAGACTTCTAGATGGTCCAGTGCCTGAAGACCGAGTCTGAAGCTTGGCTCCCTCTGTGGCTGGTGGCCTGCAGAGAGGTCTCGCGCCCCAGGTGGCCTCTGCACCTGTATTCCTGGTTCCCTTTGCCACTGGAGTCTCAAACTTATTTTCGTTTCCTCTGGTCGCTTTAGAGGCTTTGCCCCATCATCAGCCCCTCTTCCCCTTGTTTCTGGCTGCGATGGTAAGATCTGCCTCATTCTGACATGGGAACTACACACCCACTTCTCCTTGGACACCTCCCCCACCCTGCCGCCATCACCTCTGTAAGCTACTGCCTTCTCTCCCCTTCCTCTCAATAACGACATGTCCTCACTTCTTCAACTTTGGTTTATACACCTTGAAATTTAAATTACACCCTTAGCATGCAACTAAATTTCCCTCTCAATGGATAAAGGAGAGGGAACTACACTCAGCTAAGTCCCACGCTGCTGCTTAACACGCATTATTATAGGTAATCTACACCTGACATAAAACAGGCTCTCAATGCCAGCGACTTAATTTGTCATATAATTCAGTACTCTTTCTAGCCTTGCATGCCCCGTCACATCTAGGGGTAGAACATCCTCCTGCTGTGACTGTCATGGCAGTGATTCTCAGTGGTGGCAAGCGGATTTGTTTCAGAAGCCCCAGGGGATTCTGATACCACCCCCGACTGTATCCTTGCTTCTGCTGCATCCTGCAAGACCTGCTCCCCGGGACACCACAGCATCTCAGCTCCCCAGGCCTCTGCCCCACCTCCCTAACCACAGGCCTCCCTCACTTTCTTCTGCCATACTTCCAACGTGACTCCTGTCCAGGCCCTCCTGGGTTTTAGTCTGCAGCATCTCCACCGGGAATCCATTAACATCCACAATGATGAGCATATGTCTTTTCAAGGGACTCTTGAAGGCTCTGGGTTTAGTAGCCCTGGCTTTTCCCAGACCAATAGGTGCATGTTTCCAGCTGTTCCTCAACCCAACCCTAAGGGATCTGTGAAGTCCTCTTACAGAGGGAACAACTGAATTGAGTCTTTTGGAACAGACACAGACATCAGCGCCCTGGAGGAAAGCAGGCCCTTCAGGCAGAAGGCACAAGGCACATAACATAGGACGTGGAGGCAACGAGCCCCTGGTGTGTTAGGCAAAATGTGTGACTGATGGGGTAAGCAAGTGGGTGATGCAAGAATGTTGCCAGAGAAAATGCCACCCTGCCAACTAAGAAGTAGCTACAAGAGGAGCTAGTGATATGACCAAGGCAGAAAATGTCCACAAACTAACCTCTGGACCCACTGGCAAACTGTCCGTCAGAGTCACTGTGGGGATGTTAACATGCTCCAGTGCCTGCCACTAGGGCAGCCCCACTCCCTGCAAGACCTGGCATGAGAGCGCGGAGCAGGTGACGACTGTGATGGGCTTAGGGCGAGGTAGTGGGTCAGCATGGTGGTCACGGAAGGAGTCCCATGGCCCTGGGAGGGCAGCTCAAGCTCCGCTGCATACACTATCACCCAGCCATGCCAGGCCTACACTACCAGCCTGCTCCTGCTTTCAGTGCCCAAGCCTGCTCCTCCAGCCGCTCCAGGGAGGCCGTGGAGCTCCCGAGAATACTGAAGGGTAAACATGAGGATAGGGTAAGTGTGTGTGGAGTGGAAAGAGGGTGCAGAATGAGCGCAGGGAACTAGGCTCCAAGCAGATCCAGCAAGGCCAAGCTTGGGACCCTTAACTCTCCTCTTTCCAGGCCACATCCCACCAGCGCCCAAACTCTACGAGTCACCCTCTGCTGCATCTGCTTCCACAGGTGCCTCCTCCACTTGGACTGCCTCCTGGAGACCACACCCTCACCCCTTCCCCAGCCCAGAGTCTCTCCGGCTTCCTCTCCAGCTCATTCACACAATTCATCCCCCAAATGTGCCACCACGATCACAGCCAACTCCTGATCAAAACGCTCACTCAGCTGCCATTCAGTGTGCAAACCCTTGATCTCGTACTCAAGGCCCCCTGTGATGTGGCCCAACCTCCTGTCCAAGCTGGGCGCCTCTGAGCCTGTTCTCCCCCTAATCTGAGCCCAGGAAGAGAGCAAAGGAGCACTGAATGTGTTCTCTTGCACCTCCTCATGTCCAACACAGCACCAACATTTTAAAATGTATTCGATTTTTTTTTCATAATCCAAACAACCCTCATGAAGCAAATATTAGTATTTTCTTTATTTTTGGACAAAAAAAAACAAAGAAAAGAAACAGGCTTGGAAAAGTTAGGTTGCCCCAGGTTTCTTCATCTGCAGGGAGGGACTCGCGTCTTTCCCCACAACCCGAGACTCCTGCAGAGTGTTTCACCGCGCGTGCTCTGCCTCTTTACCTGGAACGCCCCGTGCACCGTCACTTGCTAAATCTGCACCTCCTTCACGGCCCGGCGCCTTGCCTGCCACCTCAGCTGAGGGTAATTATTCCCTCCTCGCTGCCTTCAACCCACGCACCTGACACGGAGCTCTGGGTCGTTCCACTGGCATTTCTGTTACTTCTTCTTTCCCCATGTTAGACAGCAAGTTCCCTGACACAGAGCCCTTTCCAAGGACCACAGTATGTGGCCTGCTCTCCCCACACATGCTAAGCACCGCGTCTACGCAGAACAGATGTTCAACCAGAGTTGAATGAATGGCGGGTGCCCCCAGGCAATTCATTCAAACACGTGCTCTCAGTGCAATCCCTGGCAGAGCTGACGCACCCTCAAACACCAGGAGAGCCCCCGTCCCCTGTCTCACGGCTTGAAGCATTCTTGAGTGGGGGAAGCAGCAGAGGGCTGCAAATTCTCGATGATAAGGACAGAAAAGACAGACTTGCCCTCTCAGAATCAGCGGCTTCTCTGCAGCAAGGGCCAAGGGTCCCAGCCAAGGCCTTGAGGATGCAGGGAACAGGTGATGCACTTATATGAGGAGTGGGCACAAGACAAGCCCCAGGACCAGGTCTTCGGAGAGCTGTCAGATAGCCGCGAGCAAGTCCTCATTTCCCAGATCTTCTGTTTCCTCCTCACTGAAAGGGGAATAAGGGAGTACCCGCCTCCCAGAGAGCTGGGAAGATGACATGAGACTGTGTTTGTAAGACACCACAGTCTAGCACAATGTGCGCAGCAAGTATGGTCTGTGGTCAGCAGGGTGAATGTTCAGCAACAGGCTCTCCAAAAATAAGTAAGTGAATGAACAAAATGCCCTGTGCTGCAGAGTTTGCTGATTTCTAGGGTATAAACACTCCCACCATAGCCAATTTTAAGCTGGCAATGTGATGTCACTGAGTTCGCGCCAGCTGGCTCCAGCACACCCCTGCCTGTGGATCACAAAATACAGGAAGAACTTTGCCACTCTCTCCACCTCCCTGTAAACACAGGCAGACTTATTTTCTGGTGGGAAAATAAATTAACAACTGTGACTTCCAATAGGGGCGTACAGGGGAGACAGAGACCTCAGGCACCCTTCCAGCGAGGCAGAGGCGTCCTGCGAGCCTGCCTGCGATGGCCTCCGCAACACAGCGTCGGGCGGGTTGAGTCACTGTGCTGGGGGACAGCCAAGCTCTCGGGGTGTAGGTGCTTGGAAAGAATCGCAAGCCTGCCTGTTCTGAGAATCCTCTTCAGATGTGCAAGAAGATCCGCCTTCTGGCATCCTTCCCCAGGGAAGATTACTCATGGCTAGACAGCCTTTCAATTTCGGTCAGTTTTCACTTTCCAAGGATGTGAGGAACATCCTACATTTCTCCTCATGATTCATTTCTGCTTTGTTTCTCTGTTTGCTTCAGCCAGTATGGCAGAGCAACCTTTTTTTTAAAATCATTTACTTAGGTGATATCTGATTCCCATGGCAACAGGCTAGGCCAGTAGCCCTCCACCCAGCTCACCACCACCCCGAGATAGCCAGCAACTATAACAGAGCTTCCTTCCTTCTATCACAGCCTGAAACTTACCCACCGAGAGAGACCTCCCTTTCTAGAAAGTTCCAGAGGCTTGTGGTAGGCATGCAGAGAAAAAACAGAAACACAAAATTTCACTGGACAAAAGCAAAGGTGATCTCCTCCTTCTACAGACACATTTTGAGAGATGTGTGAGTGTCAAAATAGACAGGTTGAGCTCCACCTCTCTCTCAACGACAATATGCCAGTCCAATTGAAGGGAAGATCTCTCTAGGCTTTATATGAGGAATTTTTGGAAGTATTGGTCTGACAAAGAAAATATGAACAAATCTTCACAATATTGTTTTGGCATGAAACATGGGCAGTGTCCTCAGGACTGGTGAGCTAAGACATGGCCCTGTGGACCATACAAAGGTCATGAAATCATCTCTAAAGCAAACATGTTTTCTCCTTTCCTCATTAGAAGTAGCAGAGATAAAGCAAATTGCCACACAATCCTTGTGACTCCAGCTTTTCATGCTCATTATGAACAAACATTTAAAATTGCATTGAAGATCTCTAGTAAAATCTGACATCAAAAAAATTTTAAAAACTGGAATAGTCCTATAAGTATTAAAGAAACTAAATACATATTTTGAAACCTTCCCACGTTGAAAACTTTTGGCCCAGAGAGCATCACTGTAGTGTTCCACCGAATATTTAAGAACTAAATCTTTCCATTCTTTAACAGACTCTTGCAGATGATAGACAATGAGGATTTTCCCTGTGATGAAGACCCTCAATGCTCATTAAACCTATTTCCTCTCACTAAACACAAAGGAATACTACATACATTCTGCAGCCTCCCTGGCAGTTTGGTTGGAGCCATGGGCCTAGATTCAAATTAATGGGATATGGGCACAAATTATGCATAAAAATTCCAGACCAGGCCATAAAACCTGAGTCCATGTATTCTTTCCCCTTTCATGGCAACCTCAGAAACCGCCCATTTCATGTGGGAACCTCACAAACGTATTATACATATTCTGGACTTCTTAGTCATCCCTATGCCAAGAGAAGCTGCCTGAACTATTAACATATAGGACTGTGAGGCAAGCCAGAATGAATTGTGTTAAGACATTTTTGTTATACTTGTTACCAATCACGGCCTAGACTTCATCTGACAAATATACATACCCCAATACAATTTATGAAATTGGCATAACTTTGATAACAAAATCTGACAAAATAGTAGGAGAATGGAAAATTACAAGCCAAACTTACTCATAAATGTAGACGTAAAAATCCTAAATAAAATATTAGGAAAATGAATATATAGCAGTATTTTTAAAAGATAAACGTTGTAACCTAACTGGGTTTCTTTAAGAAATGCAAAGTTGTTTAGCATTAGAAATATCAATGTAATTTGTCATATTAGCATATTAAAGTAGAAAAAAACTATGATCATTTTCATAAATGTAGAAAAAGTATTTAATAAAATGTAATATCTATTCACCTTAAGAAAGAAACACCCTCAGTATCATAGGAATGAAGGAATTTCTTGACTTAATAATAGCCATCTGTGGAAAACATCAAACATCATCCTAAATGGAAAAACATTGAAAGATTTCCCTCTGAGGCAAGAAACAAGATGAACAAGCCCACTGCATTAGTCAGCTCAGGTTGCCATAACAAAATACCATAGGTTGGGTGGCTTATAACAGAAATTTATTTTCTTACAGTTCTGGAGGCTGGAAGTCCAAGGTCAGGGTGCCCACAGGGTCAGGTTCTGGGGAAGGCTCACTCTGGCTTGCAGACTGCCACCTTTTCACTGTGTCCTCACATGGTGGGGGAGAGAGAGAGAGGCACAGATCTCGCTCTCTCTCTTCCTCCTCCTATAAGGCCGCAATCCTTTCAAATTAGGGCCCCACCCTTATGACCTCATTTAGTCTCAATTACCTCCTAAAGACCCTATCTCCAGATTCCTGCCACACTGGGGGGGTTACAGCTTCAACCTATAAATTTTGGGGAGGTCACAATTCAGTCCATAGTACCCTCTAACATTGTTTTTATTCAAATTGTACTGGAGGTATTTTTTAATGCATCAAGAGGGAGGAAAAAAACCCTAAAGATTGTAATAAATAAGCAAAATTCTGATTTTTCACAAATGATATGATTGTGTACATAGAAATTTCAAGACATCCTATGCTTAAATTATTAGAATTAATAAAACTGTTCAGAAATATAACTGGATTTAAAATCAATATACAAATCAGTTTCTATATATAAGCAACATAAAGGTACACAACAAAAATTTATAAGATATCATTTAAAATATTGTTAAAATGTCAAGCACCTAGTAATAAATCTAACAAAAGGTGTCTCTGGCTTTCCAATAAAAACATTGTTGAGATAAATTGAGAAAAAGAATGCTTAAGTAAATGGAGAGGCTATCGTTTACATGGATTGGAAGACTCAATATTATAAGGATATAATTTCTTTCCAAGCTAATCTGCAAATTCAACACAATCAAACTACCCGCAGTAATATTTTATAAAATTTAAGACACTGATCCAAAAATTTATATGGAATTGAAAAGATTGAAGAGTAACCAAAATACTCTTGAAGACAAATGAAGTTGGAGAAGTGGATATAATAGGTTTATTAAAAAGTAACAGGATTTAAAATAGTGTAGTATTTTATAGAGATGGTTAAATAGACCAAAGGGACAGAAATAGGAAGCCTAGAAATATCTCCACATACTTTATGACTAAATACCACAGTACCAAGGGAAGGGCTATAATTTTCTGATAGGAGAGCAACAGTGTTTGGAGAATGTAGCAGAAAAAACATACTATTCATGATAATACAGATGTTATGATATGTAGTGATATATCTAATAAAAGACGTGCAAGACATGTTAAAAAACAATATAAAACATTATTGAAGAAAAAAACTAAATACAAAGGTAGATATACTGTGTTCATGAAAAACAGGAAAACTCACATCATAAAAGTGCCAATTATCCCCAAGAATTTTGTGATTTTGCTTCCGTGAAATCTAAGAAGCTGACTTTCAAATATTAATATATATGAAAGAATAATGCTTCAAAGTCATTCTAGAAAGGAAAAACAAAGGTGGGTGTGACAAGTGCAAAAGTACGACAGTGCACAGGGAGAAACAAATGGATCGCTGGAGGAGAAAAGGAAGGCAGAAAGCATCTCAGGTACCTACAAAGCCTGCTTGTGTGACAGGAAACCGTGGAAGTCAGTGGCAACTGTTAAAACCCACGGACAGCACAAAGAGGGAACTTGAATGCATACATATACAGTTTTTAAAACCAGCCAAGAATTCAAGGGAACCCAGGATGGACTGTAGATAGTGTCACAAGAATCTAACTATAGCGTAAATGCATGACATCACCACCAAAGGGCATGGGGAAAATGAGCTAACGTAAATAATGTCAGAAAATAGTGTTTTCACTGGAAATTGTAAGGCTAAGGACAAAAGGAACTATTCCTAAACATTGTTCTAGTTGGTAAATTTGTGTCTCATGAAAGGATGGCTTATTGTTCCAAAATTCGTGTCCATATATACTAGGTTTGAACAAATAAGTAAATGGACGGTGGCTAGCGGGATCCAGGTTTCTGGCTGTTGCAGGAGGAAGTTACAGATAAGCAAGAGGAGAAAGCGAGGATGAAATACATCGTCCTGGATTGGAGTCAGAGACGACAGTATGAATTCATGTGTAGTTTAGTAAAGACACGCATGAAGAGATAAAGAAACAATCACACATGCATGTGCATTCACGGGTTAAGATACACACAGCTACTTCCTAGCTCTAACCTCTGAGAGGAGCGACAAGCTGTGATGCCCCACAGCAACGAGCATGACCAGAGGCTGCGCCTTGGATTCTAATATCGCTCTAAATAACAGGAACCAAGCTCCTTGGAGAGACAGTTGACCATAGGGCTGCAACATGGAATAGACAAGATGGGTTTGGAGCAGCTTACGGTGTCAAGAGGCAAGGAAGTGAAAAGGGAGGAAGGGGAAGAAAAGAATGGGAATGTGCCAGAGGGACTCAAGAGCCAACCCGAAAGAGCCCCCAAGGGCCGAAGCTGAAACAATTTGAGCAACAAAAGAAATATGGTAGTGCTGGATTGTAATTTGGAGAAGGAAATATTCACAAGGCTATACTGTTACAAATAGTGACAATAAATACACGGGGAGAGGAGAGATAAAACTCTCTTGGAGAAGAATTTCAAATAACTCATGCACTTACTCCCTCCTCCAAGAAGTGGAACTTAATATCCCCTCAACCCTGAATGTGGGTCATGCTTAATTGAACTGCTTCTAAAAAGTAGAATATGGGAAAGAGGTATAGGGACTTTCACATTGGAGAAACCTGGCAAACACGACCTTGACCAAGAGAGCAAGGTTAACGTGACCCATGGTTAAGTAATGTCCACCTCGTGCAAACCCGATTGGATACGGTGAGAATGGCATCTCTTCTCTGTGGTCTTCCTCCCCAAAACCCATAAACCCAGTCTAACCATGAAAAAAAATTAGGTAAACCCAAATTCAGGGAGATTCTACATTAATACATGACCAATATTCTTCAAAAATACCAAGGTCATGAAAAATAAGAAAAGTTAGAGAAACTGTCACAGACCATAGGAAAGTAAGGAGACATGATAACTACATGTAACATGGTATCCTGGATGGTCCTGGAACAGAAGGATGGGAACTGGTGAAATCCACATAAACTGTGGAGGCTAGTTAATAGTAATATACTAACTTGGATTGTAGTCATGACAAACTTACCATTGTAATATAGGATGTTAACAGCAGGGGAAACTGAGGAGTATGCGCGAACTTTCTGTATGATCTGTGCGACCTCTCTGTAAGTGTCAACTACCATCTTCTAAAATAAAATCTTTATTTAAAAAATCAGAGGAGAAACCCTGGACTCTCCAATAAATGACACTGTAAAAATTGTTTATCCATATAGGTTAAATAATATTCTCCAAATTAAATTCAAGATGGATAAAAGGCCAACACGTGAAAATCAATACTGCACAATTTTTTAAAATAAATTATGACCTGGAGTTAGGGATGATATTTTTAAACACACAAATAGAACAAACCCTAAAGGGAATAATTTATAGAGTTGACTCTATTAATATTAAAATCTTCTCACAAGAAATACACTGTAAAGAAAACAAAATAATTAGCTACAGAGAGAAAGAAAATGTTTATGTACATGTAAGTGTAAGATAAATGTAAGACTGATAAGATTAAAACAAATAATACAATTGAACAACAGCCTAAAATATGAATAGGAAATGTGCAAAAGAAGCCCAAATGGAAAGAAACTTATGAAAAAATGCTTAGCCTCACTTGCAATCAGGAAACTGCAAATTAATATATCATGTGATACCCATCAGATTTGCATAACTGAAAAGTGTGAAATCATCAAATATTCACAACACTGATAATCAATGTGTATTCTTACACACAGCTATTGGCAATGTAAATTTTCAAAACCACGTTAGAGAGCAATTTGGCAATATCTGATAAGATTCAATAGGCCCCTACCAATGAGCCAGCAATTCTATTTCAAGGTACATATCCCAAGGAACACATCCATGGGTCCACAAGACATATATGGGAGTCCACACCGCGGCACTGTTGACACTGGCATCTGGACAAAATACCGAATCAATCCAAATGTCAGTAGGGGGATAGATAAACATAATATGGTTGTACAGTTATAATATACTTCACTACATGGCATCTAAATAAATAGACCCATATGTATCAAATATTAATTGTAAAAAGCAACATATAGATGATTTTCTATTATGTGTACATTACATACAGTTCAATACTATTTATATATATTTTGAAGAAATTAAAAGATAATGAATATGTTAAATATATTAAAGATATAAGGATATCGAAAATAATAAGATATGAAAAAGTTAAAATATTCAAAATAATCCTATATTTTATTTACAGTTGCATATTATATGTGGTAAAATTGAGAGAGAGAGAGAGAAATAGAAACTCAATATAGTCTGAATTCATGTCAATAAATGCCTGAAGGCAGAATAGAAAAAAACAAAACTGGGTATAAATTCAAATGTGTATTTAACTGTATCTATTTAATGTAAGATTTTATTTCACAAAACATAATTTGAAGCAAATTGGTTAAGTAATATTTGTTACATGTGGATGGTGATGCATAAGTGTTTGTTATATTATTTTTTAAAAATTTTTCACGTGTTTAAATGGTACAAAAACTAAGATAGTTAATGAGATGTAAACTATGATAAAAATAGAAGTATTGAGGAAGCCCTAAATTCATTTATATATAGAACTAATATTTAGCAACTCTGGGTAACTATGGTTATGGAAAAGGAATATAAATTCATAATATTTTGCAATGTAAATATGTCTAATAAAAAATGAAAAGTAGTGGTTAGGAAAATAGGAGGATATTTGCTTGTGATAATCTCTTATCTCCCACAGTAGAGATTCAAATACCTGAAGCAAGTAGATAAAAGTACTCCAGCTTCTCCAGTTTTTTTAGATTTGACTTTGTAACTACAGAAGGATAATTTAGGAACTAATATTTCCTATATTAAAGAAATATCTATCAAAATTCAGCAATATCTTTACTTTTACTTATAGTCATTTTTCCTCAAAGTCAAGTAAAAAGGAATGTAATGATTTTTACTAAAAATAGGTTTATCATATGATCTCTTTTTTTCCTAGATTACCTCTCTCTATCCATCCATAAACAGGCAGAGCCAGAAACCTAAAATGGTTTTCTCCAAATAGAAAACATTGATTATTTGGGGAGAGGGAATAAATGTTGGTGATTATTTTTTATTTTTTTAATTTAAACTTTTATGGTAAGAATAAGAAATATGATTAATAACAAAAATTAATACAACTATTATTATTGTAAAATGTATAAAGCAGTAAGAATAAAGTACAACATGGTAGAAGCAGATGGCATGTGACAGGGGGTTTTAAAGAGAGGACGAAGTTGGAAAAGTTCAGGAACAATTCAAGGAAGGGCAGGCTTTAACCAGACCCGGAGGAAACGTGAAACGAGAAATTTTAAAAAGAACTGAAGAACTGAATGCATGTTGGGGGACGCGGGGAGCTAATCTGAAAGTACTCAGTTTACAGACAGTGACGTGGCTATGTTTAAACATGTAGGGAGCAGAGCACATCTATGCATGGTTTCAGTGAGGGAGGCGGCCATTAATGCCGATTCGAGACGTGTTGTGAAAGCACAAAGACATGGGTTGCTCAGAGGATTCACAGAGGATGGAGCATCAGAGCAGATGCTCGAATGGAAAATGAGAGTTTTGCAGGAAGAGGAAGGGAGTAAAGTATTGCAGGATAGAAAAATAAAATAACAACAAAAGCACAGAAAGGAGACACCCTGGTCTGACTGACACACCAGGTGTGTAGAAGGACTGGAGAAGGGGGAGCTCCACAGCAGGCCAGGGCTTTCGGTGGCTGCTGAAGGTGTTGGACTCTTTCAGCAGGATCGGTGGACAGACTTTCTCTGGGGGAGGAGGAGTGGGAAATCGTGTGATCAGACTAGTCTTTTACAAAGGTACTCAGAAGGTATTGGAAGAAAGAAAAGCAGAAAAGAATAGATTTAGACACATCCAAAAGCAGGGAGGAAGCCATCCAGGGTGTGAGCACCTGGTCCAAAAGTAAAGGGAGAAGGTGAAGATTTTGAGGAATATTTACGAGGTATTCTGAATCTCTAGGTGGCAAATGATGCCCTGTGGGAAATGAGGCCAGGCTGGAGTTAAGGGGTGACTGAATGGCCACGATAATGATGCTCTTCAACTAATGTTGGTAGACTGGTTTCGGGTCCAGCTAATGAGCTCAGCGTTGAACAAGTAGAGTTTAGGTGCCTGGCCTGGACCTGAGTGCCAAATGTCACACCCTCAGCATTTGGCAGTAATTGAAATCTTCACCATGGGTGACACTGCCCAGGAAAGGCAGGGAGTGAGCTGAACAGTGAGAGGATATATAAGCTTGGAAATAGGCCAAGTCGGGCATCCCCCATCCTGTACTTAAGTGGCTGATCATTTTTAGGCAGCCCATCATATTCCATTTATCCATTTGTGGGTTTCAGCACTTTGTTCCACCTTGTTGATATCATTTTGAATTTTGATTCTACCAGTCAACATATTAGCCACCCCAGGCTTTCCGGTTTAAAATGGTTTCTGTCTAGCACTCGCTACTCTCCCAAATTCCTGATAAAATAACTATCAAAAAAGATAACATATCACACCATCACTCAAAAATTACAACTTTGTAAAATAGCAAATGTGCCATTTCCTTACAAGCATTTTTTTGGAACTGGTACAGAAAGTCTAAGAAGAAAAGAACCAGACATGAAAAGTCAACAGGATAATATGTGAAGGGAAATGTTTAATAAAATGAAGAATTGCAGGGGAAAATTGAAATTACTCAAATGAAATCCACATGGACAGCAGAGAGAATAGAATAAATTGTATGAAGGACATACTTCAAAAGCTGGTTCTGAATCCACAGTAAGAGAACAAAGAAATGAAATGAAAGTGAAAATAAAAAGACAATAGTTACAGAGGCTAGGGAGCAGAGCGCCACGCTTGGAATATAGGAGTTGTTGAGATACACGTAAGTGACTATAGTGGTGTAATAACCAAAGTTATAATTAAAAAGAAATCCTCGAATACAACCAAAAAACCCCAAAAGACAAGAGCATGAAAATTGGAAGAATTCACTACCGTCCAAGGAAGTCCAATAGAAAGACACACATATTATTTGTACACATGCTAATGAAAATCTGTCAAAAATGTCCGATAGGAATATTAACAAAAATGGAGGGGGAAGAGATTCAAAAGAAGAAAAATAAAGCAAATTATTTCTCTCTTGTGGAGTCCTATATGCTAGAGAATATAAACTTAGATTCCACCAGTCAAGTTATCCTTCATATATGAAGGACCAAAAATGAAACAAAGCTGCAGAAATGTAAGAGTTTAGAAAAGAAAATGCCTATGTTCTCTTGTTGAAATAGCTATTGAAAATAAAATTCAACCAGTCAAGAGTAAAATTGATAGCAAGAACCTAAATACAGAGAAACTATATATAAAATGATTCTCAGATTTTCCAAAAACACTATCAGCAGGAACAACACCCATCTTATCAAAATTATTTTAAGGAGAAAG
This sequence comes from Propithecus coquereli, assembly GCF_000956105.1. NCBI lineage: Eukaryota > Metazoa > Chordata > Mammalia > Primates > Indriidae > Propithecus > Propithecus coquereli. The sequence continues at coordinate 4,948,931 of NW_012134858.1, forward strand.
GTTTTAGCACATCACCCCTATTTGAACTGGCCATGAATTCAATCTGCAATAAAATAATTATACATTGAAATATAATCTCATATTTTTGTACTTTTATTTTTGAATTTTTTCTTTTATTGATTTGTCTAGATTTAATTGTTTTTAATGAATATACATTTTAATAATAAACTATATAAAACATATATGTCCTTCAAATTTTATATCATCTGTGAAATTGATTGTCTTTGGTATCTTAATGTAAGTCTTTGATTATTGTTGAAAATAATGGTTCCAAGGTCAGAACTTTATGACATTCAGCTAAGCAACCATCTGCCAAGTTACCCCAAAATTTATTTTATTAATGTTCTGGGACAGTTTAACCAATTGCACATCTATTTAATCATGTATCACATTTTCCTTCTTATCCACAAGATTACTATGTAAGACCATCAAATGCACTGCTGAAATCAAGATACATGGTGCATATAGAGTTATTCTGATTTGCCAACCTCGTAAGTCTATAAAAAACAAAGAAAAACAAATTGAAAGAGTTTAGTATAACCCAGCATGATTTGTTCTCGGGAATTGGATACTATCTCCTAGGGATCACTTTCTCTTTTCTAAGTATTCACACATCTCCTTTCAAATAAATCATTTATAACTGTTACCACAGTTGCACATCAATCTCACTGGCATATCAAATCAAAAATTCAACAATTCAACTGTTTTTCAAAAAGTTAGATATTTCACCATCTCCAATACTCTGATGCCAGTTTGATTTTCAAACATCAATAGTTTACAGGTATACATTATATCTCTAAATTATTCCAGTGTCTTGGAATAGTTTTCTAATTGAATCTCGAAGCAGCTTTTAAAAGTCACCAAGGGAATGATAGATTTATTTATTTATTGAGGACTAATTGAATGCCAACACCATGTTGGCTCTTATGATATTTAATTTAATTAACTGACCTAATCCCCTATTGAACTGGTAGGATTGTGTCTATTTTGGAGGTGAGAAAGCTAAGACTCAGATCCATAAAGTGACCATCTAAAATCAAATAGCCAGCAGGCCACTGTGCTAGCACAAAAATAAAACCCAATAATTTTTATGGCAGCAGTGATTCTGTTTTAGTTTATTGTCTGTTAATGCCACCCAGTATTACTTAAGCATTGACCTTCTCTTCTACTAGGGTTTAAAAATCAATTCCGCCAAAACTTTACTTTTGCTTTCTTCAGCATTTTTCCCCAATTGAAGCTCATTCTGTCACTTGGCCCTACTAGGATGTGCTCTTGAGGGGATATCCTGATTTGTCTTAGTACCCTGTGCACTAATCTTCCAACTTCTGCGCTTGTCTTTTAGCCATCTGAACCCCCCTCCCCCATGGAGAGCTCCTGGGCATCTGCCTGCTGTCCCCTCCTCCCTACCACTTATAATTAGACTGCTACCATTTCATTATTAAAGCCTTTCCTGGCCAGTGTGGTGGCTCACGCCTGTAATCCTAGCACTCTGGGAGGCCGAGGTAGGAGGATTGCTTGAGCTCAGGAGTTTGAGACCAGCCTGAGCAACAGTGAAAACCCATCTCTACCAAAAAGAAAGGAAAAAAAAAAAAAACAAGCTGGGTGTTGTGGTGGCGTTTGTAGTCCCAGCTACCTGGGAGGCGGAGGCAGAAGAATCACCTGAGCTCAAGAGTTGAGGTTGCAGGGAGCTACAATGATGCCACTACACTCTACCCAGGTCAACGGAGTGAGACTCTGTCTTAACAAAATAACCAAACAAGGCAACTGAGCACCCCTCCTCACAACCCCCCACCCCTTCATACAAACAAAAAGACTTTCCCCTCTGGAACCATAGCCTGGGACCTCATAATGTGTTCCCTTTTCTGAAATTTTTGGGACTCTGCTTTCCTGTAGGCTGAGCTGTCAGGTTATGCCCTGCTCTGCCTTCTATTTCTACACTAAATCCAATGTCTACTACATTAAATTTCAAATTTCTTTCTCCCAAACTTCCCATTACTTGCATTATCAACAAATTATTTTCTTTAGCACATGTTTAAAATCTAAACAGCTCCACATAGCCCCAAATGTGCCATGAATATTCTGGCTGTTTTCCAAGACACTTGCCCAGGGCTTGTTAAAAGATAGATGGGTCCACGGTTACTAAATACCAAAAGCAATGACCACGTCATTGCATCTAAACCACCTTGTTTCCACTTCAGAGGATTCTGGAAAAGGGGTCCCACTGCACACTGGGTGTGCTCACTTCCAGCTGTCCCTGCGTCCCTTTCAATAGTTTCACATCACACTGTGCAGTGAGCTGCTTTTGAGGCAGCTCGTTCTCAACAGCTGCTGTGCTTCTCCCTGGTTCCACCATCAGCTCCGTTTATGCCACTTGCTCTCTACACCTGCCCTTTTCTTCTCCTGGCTTGCAAAGCCTATTTTTACTATCCTATAGCACTGACTCTAGATGACCTGAGTCTCTCAAGTTCTGTTGTCCGTTGATTCACGAATTTATTCAACCTCTGCTAAGTGTTAAGCTAAGTGTCAAGCCCTCTGCTTAGCACGGAGAATCCTAATACAAACGGGACATGGTTTCTACACAAAAAGAAGTCACAGTCTAATGAAAGAGAGAACTTATAAATGAATAATAAAATTCAATTTAATAAGCTAAATGATAGAAACACAAAGAGAACAAATAAATAAACAAATAACATTCAATTGAAGACATTCTATGTAGGAGCTGCCATAGAAAAATAATAAGGAAAAGAAAATCTTAAGATAAAAAAATCAAAACAAAACAAAAACAGCATCCTGAAAAATTCAAACTGTCGAACTAACAACGTGCAGGAAGTACCTGTTCATTGAGATATTCCCCAAGGCTCAGCATTCGAAGCGCCACAGATCGCGCGTGTAGCTATAAAAGCAAGGCTGGCAGGGTGGCCGTGGACCAGAGAAGATGCTGAGCTAAGAAAGCTCCAGCTCAACCTGAACATTAAGGGAACCCCTAGAGGTTTACACACAGGGACTGACTGGATCGGAATTTATTTACAAAGATTTTTCTACTGACAACATGGAGAAACATTGAAGGAGTGAAAAGAGAAGGACACGGGTAAGTCAGGAGGCTAGTGCAATACACTGAGTGGTCGTCAGGACCTGAGTGTGACACAGAATGTAGAAATGACATGTGTTTGAGAGATTTAGGAGGTAGAATGGATAGACTCTATCGACAGAGTACTTCTGGGGAGTATGGAGCAGGCAGATATTTAGAATGGTCCCAGTTTCTGCTTAGTTAAAAAATATTAGGGAGGAGAGAGAGCAGGATGAATGGGTGCAGCACAGGGTCTTTCTATACAGCGAATCTACGAGATGTGACACTACGATAGTGGGTACGTATCGTTATACATCCGTCAACACTCACGGGATGTATAGCACAGACAGTGAATCCTAAGTAAACCGTCACCTTCAGTTAATAATAATGTATCAATATTGGCTCATCAACTATAATGAGTGCACCACACTAAGATGTTAATAATAGGGGAAAATGGGGTGAAGAAAAGATAGATATATGGGAATTCTGTACTTCCCACTGAATTTGTCTGTAAACCTAAAACTAAAACTTCTCAAAAAAAATAAAGTTTATCAATTTTTAAAAAAATAGGAGGTGGGAGAAACACCCATTTGGGGTTTCCCAATATGTTGAACATATCAACTTTAGGTTAGCCATAGGGGAAGGCAATCTTTTGAACACAGTCTGCAGAGTGAGCCTGTGGAAATTCTGTCTCCACTTCCATAAGAATTTGGCATCTGCTTCAGGGGGGTGGACCTGATGCCTTTGATGTTACTTTGACAACGGGATGCTGCATGTGACATAGAGAAGCGGGCATGCACCCATCACAGGAGTTGTACAACACATTTGCCCCTTAGGAACCTAGCTTTCCTGATTTATATAATTCTTAGCAACATATGTGCACTCATAAGCCTGAACGGGAATACAAATTCTACACCCAGGTTGTGCATATGGATGACTTATCACGGCTATAAAACGTGCATGCTATCAATTCATGAATCTCACTGTTCAAATGTGAACCAATACATAAACTGCAGACTGCATTTCACACAATTCTAATGGATCTCTGAATGCGGGAGCAATAGAAGAATGAAAAGCAAAAAAATCAAAAGATGTGGAAAATCTCCAATTTGACCTTTAGAAAAAGGCGTCCTGTCAACACTTTCCCCAGCAGGACACTGATGTGTATACCTGACATAAGCATTTGTCCTCAAGCTAAAAATAAATAATTAACAAACAGGAAAAACCAAAGACAAACCAAAAAACCCACTCCGGCTCCTCCTTACACGCAGCGCTACAAATGGCACGCAGCCCAAGGAATAGGGAGCACAGAATACATGCCTTCAGAGTTTATAAGAGACTTATGGTTTCCCAGCTATTGCAGACATACCTCCGAGATGTGGAATTCATCACCTCTCAAGGATGTTTACTCAACTTTAGACAGTTCTGAAGCCAAGAACAGAGTATATATTTTCCCCTCTGAGCTAAACTTAATCTTGAATTATCCTACCCAAAGTTCTTAATTCTCTCTATATAGACCAAAAAGTACAAGTCTGCCTTTGGTAATTAATTCGTTCAATTAATATATGTATAGGGCATATGCACTGTGTCAGGCATTGTGCTAAGCATTGGTTATACAAGGAGAAAAGAAACTGAGTCCTTGGATCCATGAAGTTTATTATCTAGAGGTAGGAGTGCATATTAAACAAAAAGCAAGCATATAAATGCACTACACAGTTGCACACTATAGAAATTGCTAAGAAATAAAAGCACTAGGGCCTAAGGAGGAGAAAAATAGAGAAGGATGATTCAGATGTATCCAAGAAGGCCATTCTAAGGCAGTGACATTTGAGCAGAGGCTTGTAGGGTGAATCAGAGTTGGCTAGGTAAAAAGTAGAGAGAGAAAAGAGTGTTCCAAAAATATGAACTAACTTACGTGGAGGCCACAGAGCTGAAAACTACCCATGATGTTCAAGGAGCAGACACAAGTCAGGGAAACAAGAGCACTGGGGGATGAGATTAGATAAACCTAGAGACAGGGCATGGAGGATGCCCCATTATTTTATAGAAAGTCTCGAAATCCAACAGTGCTTGTTTTCCAACTTCATTCTTCTTTTTAAAAATTCTTTTCTCTATTCTAGATCCTTTGCATTTATGTATAAATTTTTGAATAATCTTATTATTTCCATTTTCTAAAAAAAGTCTGCCAACACTTTGATAGTGATTGCACGGAATCTATAGCTCAATTAGAGAGATTTGCCATCTCAACAATATTGAGTTTTCCAACCCATGAATATTGGATAGCTCTCCACTTATTCAGATCTTCTTCAATTTTTCTCAGCAACATTTTATAGTTTTTACACATATTTAATTAATCAATTAAGTTAATGATTACACATATTTTTAAATGGATTCCTAAGAATTGTATGCTTTTGATGTTATTGTAATTATTGGGTTTTTATTTTTATTTTGTTTTCCAACTGTTGGTTGTCAGTATTTAAAAATACAATTGTTGGCTGGGCGCGGTGGCTCAGGCCTGTAATCCTAGCTCTCCGGGAGGCCGAGGCAGGCAGATTGTTTGAGCTCAAAAGTTCGAAACCAGCCTGAGCAAGAGCGAGACCCCGTCTCTACTAAAA
>NW_012134858.1:4954674-4960344 GCF_000956105.1 Propithecus coquereli
AGGATCACTTGAGCCCAGGAGTTTGAGGTTGCTGTGAGCTAGGCTGATGCCATGGCACTCACTCTAGCCAGGGCAACAGAGTGAGACTCTGTCTCAAAAAAATAAAAAAAATTAAAAAAATTAAAAAAATAAATAAAAATACAATTGTTTCTTGTATAGTGACTTTGTTTCCTGCAACTTATGAAGATTTATTTATTAGATTTAATTTTATTAGAAAGTTGTTAGGATTTTCTACAAAGACCATTATGCCAACAAGAACTACAGTTTTACTTTCTTCCTTTCAAGTCAGTCTGTCTTTCATTACTTTCCTTCTTGTTGTTCAGGCCAGGACCTCTGCTACAATGCTGTTCCTCATCTTGGGGGTGTGTTGGGGGGAACAGTCAAGATTTCATCAGTAAGTATATTATTAGTAGGCAGTTCTCAGTGTATTCACTTTATCAAGTTGAGGGAGTTTCTTTTTATTTCTTTTCGATTATTTTTAATCACGAATAGGTGCTGAAGTTTGTCAGATGCTTTTCTGCATCAATGGAGATGATCACGTGACTGTTCCCTGCTATTTTGTTAATGTGGTGAATTACATTGATAGATTCTCAAATGCTGAAACAAGCTTGTATCTCAAAGATAAAACTTCACTTGAAGATAATGTATTATCTTTTGTATATATTGCTGGATTTAATTTGTTAATACTTTATAGAGGATTTTTACATGTAAGTTCATGGAACATATTGGTCTCTAATTTTCTTTTCTTATACTATTGTTTTATGCTTTTGGAATCAGGGTAATCCCAGTTTAATTAAATGTATTAAAACAAGCATATTCTCCTCTATTTCATAAAAGAGTTTGTGATTGGTATTATTTCTTTGAACGTTGGATAGAATTCACCAGTCAAGCCATCTGGACCTGAAATTTCACAGGAGGCAAAGTGTTTGCTTACAAACCCAGGATCTTGCTTTTGAAGAAATTTGTTCATGTCCTCTAAGTTGTTGTGTTTATTGGTATATAGTTATTCATAATATTGTCTTATTAGCCTTTTATGTTTAAAAAGTATGTAGTAAAATCCCTACTTTCATTCCTGATATTGGTAATTTCAGTTTTCTCTCATTTATTTTTCTTAATTAGTCTTCTTAGAGTTTATCAACTTTATTAAACTTATCAAACAACCAACCAACCTTGAGCTTTGCTAACTTTCTGTGTTGTTGTACATAGTCTATTTCTTTCTTTCAGATTATTGAGTTAGGCTTGTTCTTATTTTTCTCTTCTTAAGGGGGAAACTAAGAATCTTGAATTTAAGCAAAAAATGTTTTCTGTTTCTAACATAGGCATTTAAAGCTATAAACTTTCCTTTAAGCATGACTTTAGCTGTATTAGCTAAATATTTAAAAATTAACTAATACTTTTTCTAAATACTTATTAACAGTATTTAGCTAATGCTTTAGCATTATTCTTCCTGAATTCTGTATTTAAATTTTACTGTGGATTTTCTAGGTTGTTTATTTTTATTCATTTTTAATTTAACTTAATTGTAGTGATAGAACCTACTCTGTATGATTTTGCTCTTTTGAAATTTATTGAGCTTTAACTCAGTGGCTCAACAAATTGTTTTTCCTGGTGAATTTTTTGCACATACTTAAAAAATGTGCATTCTGCAATTTTGGGGTGTAGTGTTTGTTCCATAAATGCCAATTATGTCAAGTTAGCTGATAGCATTATTTAGCTCTTCTCTAGCCTTAATGGCTTTTTGTTTACTTGTTATGTCAGCAACTAAGAGAATAAAGTTAAAATTTTAGATTTTTCCATTTTCACATTACATTCGTCAGGTTTCACCTCATAAACTTTGATGCCCCTTTATTAGATGCATACATATTTGGAAGTAGTGTCTTTCTGGTGAACTTGCTTCTTTTGTCGTTATGCAACTCTCTAACCCCATGATACTCTGTGGTGTACAGTCACTCTGTCTGATATTGACATAGCCTCCTCAGCTTCCTTATGCCTACTGTTTGCATGGTATTTTCCTTCCCTCTCAATCCATCTGTGATTTTTTGTTTTTAAAATGCTTGTACATAGAATATTTTTTCCAGTTTTTATCTTTTTTTTCAATTTATTTCTTTTCTTTTTTTTTAAATTTCAGAATATTATGGGGGTACAAACATTTTGGTTACATATAACACCTTTGCCTCGCCCAAGCCAGAACTACGAGCATGCCCATCCCCCATACAGTGAGCTCCGCAACTCATTAGCTGTGAGTTTACCCACCCCCACCACCCCCCTCCCACCCGCCTGGTACCCAGTGAATATTACTTCCATGTGAGCACCTAAGTATTGATCAGTTAGTACCAATTTGATGGCGAGTACATGTGGTGCTTATTTTTCCATTCTTGTGATACCTCAATTCGAAGAATAGGCTCAAACTCCACCCAAGATAATATAAGAGGTGCTAATTCACCATTGTTTTTCATGGCTGAGTAGTATTCCATGGAACACATATACTACATTTTATTAATCCACTCATGTATTGATGGGCACGTGGGTTGTTTCCACATCTTTGCAATTGCGAATTGTGCTGCCATAAACATTCAAGTGCAGATGTCTTTATTATATAATGTCTTTTGTTTCTTTGGGTAGATGCCTAGTAGTGGGATTGCTGGATCAAATGGTATTTCTATTTTTAGTTCTTTGAGTTTCTCCAAATTACTTTCCACAGAGGTTATACCAGTTTGCAGCCCCACCAGCAGTGTAAGAGTGTTCCTACCTCTCCACATCCACACCAGCATTTGTTGTTTTGGGACTTTTTGATAAAAACTGTTCTCACTGGAGACAGATGATATCTCATTGTGATTTTGATTTGCATTTCCCTGATGATTAGAGATATTGAGCACTAATTTCCAGTTTTAATAGTTGGCAATGATGGGAAGTCTAGTTCCATACATGTTACTCCATCATGGCATGCAGAGGAATTCACACAGTATCTTTTTCGTGAGTACCACTACTCTGAACCACCTTCCTTTTCCAGCCTGTGGTGCCCTAAAGGCAGGAACTGGTATGTAGCTCTGTTAAAATATATTTTGTTAGATAATACTTCAGGCCATCAGAATTTTATAGATCTTTTCTTTTCTAACCAGAGACACTGCTTTCCAAACTTTAACATAAATTAAAATCACTTGTAGATCTAGTTACATATAAATTTTTATTCAGGAGATCTGAGATGAGGCCTAAGATTCCACTTCATACCAATAATGCTAGTTTATGTGCCCCACTTTGAACAGAAAGGATTTATAGTGCTCGTTAACTTGCCAAGAGTCGTTCAGGTCTTCTATGCTAGAGGTTACCAGTTTGAATGGTTGGATGGTGCTAGTTGGGTATGTGAGGGTATGAAACCAACAGATGTTAAAAAAACAAAAAAGATGAAACCAAAGGCAATCTAAAGAGCGTAAGCACCACTCAAAACACCAAATTAAAAAATTTAAAACACTCGTGCTGCCAAAAGACAAAGCATTTGAGACAAATTCACATCATATCCAACTGTTTATAATTCCTGTTCAATGTCTTTGTCCATATATTCATTTAAAAAATGGCATCCTCACATCTAAAATGCCAACGATCCATGTGTAAACAGAACCTATGCTCAGTCTCCAAAGAGCAATTGATGCATCATCACTCTGCCCAGTTCATGTTCTCCCCAATTTATCCAAAAAGACATCTTTTAAAGCCTTGACATAGGGGTTATTAAAACCTATATATATTTCTATTTATCATAAAACATTCACTTTTCAATATGCATTTAAGTTTCCACCATGTTCTTTTGAATTTTGATAGCTCATATCTTTTCAGCACTTAATAATATTCCATAGTCTGGATGTACCACAGTTGATTTATCCATTCATCTACGCTTTTTTTTTAAGAGACAGGGTCTCACTCTGTTGTCCAGACTGGAGTGCAGTGAAATAATCATAGCTTACTATAGCCTCAAACTCTTGGACTCAAGCCACCCTCCTGCCCCAGCCTCCCAAGTATCTGAGACATATCACTATGCCTGGCTAATTCTTTTTTTCATTTTTTTGTAGAGATGGAGTCTTGCCATCTTGTCCAGGCTGGTCTCGAACTTCTGGCCTCAAGCAATTCTCCTGCCTTGGCCTCCCAAAATGCTGGAATTACAGGCATAAGCCACCACACCTGGCCTCCATTCACCTATTAAAAGACCTCTTGGATGCTTCCAAATTTTGAAAATTATGAATAAAGCTGCTATAAACAGGTTTTTGTGTGGATATGTTCTTCACTCATTTGGGTAAGTACCAATAAGTGTAATTGCTGGATCATATGTTAAGAATATACTCAGTTTTGTAAAAACTGCCAAACTGTCTTCCAAAGTGCTGTATCACCAAGAATGAATGAGAGCTCCTGTTGCTTCACACATCCTCACCAGCATTTGGTGGTTCGTGTCAGTGTCTTGGAGTGTGGCCATTCTGATAGGTGTGTAGTAGTATTTCAATGTTGTTTCAACTGGCATTTCTCTAACGACACGTGGTGCTGAGCATCTTTTCATACACTTGTTTGCCATCCGTAAATCTTTGCTGAGGTGTCTGTTTAGATCTTTTACCCATTTTTTAAATGGTCTGTTTGTTTTCTTATCGTTGAGTGTTAAGAGTTCTTTGCATATTTTGGATGCTGGTCATTTATCTTATATGTGTTTTGCAATGATTTTCTCCCATTCTGTGACTCATCTTCTAATTCCCTTAACAATGTCTGTCACAAAAGTTTTAAATTTTAACAAATCTCAACCTAATCCTTTTTTTTCTTTTATGGATCATGCTTTTGGTCTTGTATCAAAGAAGTGATCACCAAACCCAAAGTCATCTAGATTTTCAGTTTATCATAAGACTATTACAAATAATGATACAACATTTAAAATCAAAAGTTTACAGCAAATTTTATGTGAATAAAGATTATTTCTTTACATCAAGATGATTAGAAGAAAAACTACCTTGGGATAAATTAGGCTTCTGGTGAATTCAGTTTTTGTATTTTCTCCTCTGAAATGGTGTGGATTTGTGGGCAGAAGACAAAACTTTCATTATAGATTGCCTGTCTTAACTTAGCACAATAATTTATCTGTAGGAAGCATTTGCTCATTTTAATTTACAAGTTTGATGTTTCCAATCAACAGATGAACACAATCTTAAATTACTATTTATATCAACCTCTCCATTTTACAGAGATAGAAACTAAATGTCAGAATGGTCAGTGACTAATGCCATGTAGCCAATTGTTGGTAATTGCAAAATGGACCTGCCTAACTCCTAGACTACCATCTTCTCTCTCACATTCCCAATCACACTTCCTCCCCTCAATCCAGGACTCCAAATCTCAAAGCTGTTCCTTTGACTACCAAGGCTCTTGTCAACAACAATAATGAACAACAATAGCATCTAACATTTATGTGGCCACTGCTATGTGCCAGGTAACTTTGTAAGCTCTAACACATGCTGGCTAATCCCTACCCCCTCCCCAGTAACCCTGTGAGATCGATGCTATTCTTACCCCTATGTACAGATGAAAAAAGAGAAATACAGAGAGGTTAGGTGATTTTCCTAAAATCACACAGCTAATAAGTGGGGGAGAGAGGATCTGAATCCAGGCAGTTAAGCCATAATGTCTATGAGCATGACAACTACA
>NW_012134858.1:4961924-4964094 GCF_000956105.1 Propithecus coquereli
TATTAGCAGAGTGAGAGGAAAAAAAAATAAAGGGGAAATAAAAATATGCAAGTAGGATTTATATAGCCATTAACATTACAGAAAGGCATACGAAAACTAAAGAAAATCTAATCAGAAATGTGGAAGACGAGATGAGGAACTGCCCCAGAATAAACAGGAAAAGGGAGATGGATTGAATATTATCTAAGAGCACAACAGATATGGAGGACTCATAGTACCAACATATGAAAAGTTAAAGTTCCTGGAAACAAGATAAAGACAATGGGATATAAATAATAAGGAAAGACTTGGCAGATGACAAAATTACTGACCTAAGGTACAAGTTTCTTTTTGCATATGAGAGAGCCTCACAGAATTCTAAGCATAATTAATGGCACATAGACCAACTCTTTAATAAATACTGGTGGAAGTTTTTAAATTCAAAGACATTAGTAAGGTTAATTACAAAGGAGAAAGCACAAGAAAGGAGAAGTGGAAAAGGAATAGGAGAAAAATAAGGGGAAACAGAGAACAAAAAGGGAAGAAGAAAAAGTAACAGGATGAGGGAGAAGTGGAGGGGGAGAAAAGGAGATAAGGAAAAAGGTAGAAAAGCAGGGGAAGAAGAGAAGGAGGAGAAGGAAGAGGAGAAAACAGGGAGGGGGGAAGTGCGAAGGAAGAAGGGGAGGAGAAAAAGGAAAAGGAAAAGTAAAAGAAGAGAACGAGGAAGGCGAAGAGAAGGAGAAACAGAGGAAGATGGGGAGGAGAAGGAGGAGAAAGAAAGGAGAGGAAGAGGGAGGAGAAAGAAAGGAGAAGAGGGAGAGGAAAAGAAGAAAAAGAGGGGGAGAAGAGAGAAAGATGTACGAGGGGAAGAAAGGAAGGGAAAGAAGAGGGGGAAGGAAGAGGCAAATGCTACTCCACTGCATTACACATGGGAAGAAGGCGATGGAGCAGATTCTACAGAATATTAAGGAGGAAAGTTGTGACACAAGAGTATTATACCCAGATAAGTTTTATTTCATGTGTAAAGGCAATTTAGAAAAAGATTCTCAGATATTGTGCCTTAGAAATTATACTACACTTATTAGATGTATTGCTCAAAAAGCTACCCTAGCTGATCAAAAATTCATCCAAATAAAGAAATAAACAATGACTAAATCATAGCATAAAGAATCATTTAACAAGTGTAAAAACCACTGGAACACGGAATTCAGTTCAAATAATGACTACAAATATGGATAGAATAAAACTAAAGAATGTGGATGCCAAATATATCTTAGAAAAGCCATAAATGATATAACTAAGAAAAGAAAGAACCATAATAAACTGGGCCTGAAATTCTACGAACAAAAATTATTAAGTAGGTGGTAAAAAGAGAAGAGATAAAGATATTTTAGCATTATCTTCCATAAGAAGAGATATGAACATATAGTTTTACTATTGATTCTAAAGGAGAAATAGAGGTGTTTGTATTTTTAAGCGTAAAGGAAACCTCTGGAGTGTAAAAGAAAATACTTAACTCCTCGTGGAGGGGGAGGAGGACCATAGTAATAATAATGGTAATAAAATGCTAAACACCATGAAAACAATTTAAAATGCACAAGTGGACATGACAGAAGATCAAATATAATTATATTTTAATAACTGTCAACAGTTAAATATGCTCCTTTAAAAAATAAGATTAATAAAACTGGATTAGAAATCTAATGCATGCTAATTATAAGAGAAATACCTAAAGCACAGTGATTCAAATATGGTAAATATTTTTCAGGTAAACATGTAAAATAGTAATCAAAATGAGTTCTATCAATATTCAATAAAGTAGGATTTAAGGTATACAGCGTTAAATTGGAAAATGACAATTTTATATTGGTAAAGGATAGAATCTTAATGAAGTTGTAGGTTACAAAAGTGCATAAGGCAAAACTTGATAGACACGACAGAGAAAAGTTGGATTCGAAAGCATATAGACAGGCATATTTATCCTTTTGATAAATGAATTAACCATTGAAATGAACGGAAATGAAATGAACTGAACCATTGAAATGAAAAGTGAACTTTTCCGTTTACTTAAAAGTTAGTAAGTGATTATATCAGGTGCTTTCATGCGCCATATGTCACGTCATGTGCTTAGCATTTATTGTGTCTTCCGGTCCTCCTAACATCTTTTGTGAGCTAAGTAGGCATCCTCTAA
>NW_012134858.1:4965089-5013403 GCF_000956105.1 Propithecus coquereli
ATATCTTCAGAAAAATGAAAATGAAAACACAATATGCCAAAATGTATTGGGTGCAGAAAAATTAACAGTCCTAAGAGGAAAAGTTACAGCTAAGTATATTTATTAATACATTGAAAAGGAAGAAAGCTTTCAAATCAACAGCCTAACTTTACACCTTAAGGAACTAGAAAAAGAAGAACAAACTAAACCCAGAACTAGCAAAAGGAATAAGATAATAAACAAAAGAGCAGATATAAATAAAATATAGAATAGAAAAATAGAGAAACTCAACAAAACAAACACTTGGTTCTTCAAAAAGATAAACACAATTGACAAACCCTTTAGCTACCTTGACTAAGAAAAAAAGAGAGAACAGTCTCAGTAACTAAAGTCAGAAATGAAAGAAGGGACATTACCACCAACTTTACTGAAATAAAATGGGTTATAAGAGAGTATTATGAATAACCGTATTCCAATAAATTGGATAACCTAGAAGAAATAGACAAATTCCTAGAAACATACAACTTACTGAGACTATATAATGATGAGAAATAGAAAATGTGAATAGACCTATAACTGGCAAGGAGATTGAATTAGTAATCGAATACCTCCCAAGAAGGAAAACCCAGCACCAGATGGCTTCATTGGTCAATCCTACCAAACATCAGAATAATGAACACCAATTCTTCTTAAACTCTTATAAAAAAGAACCAAAGAGGAGGGAACACTTCCTAACTTATTCTACAAGGTCAGCATTATTGTAATACCAAAGTCAGACAAAGATACTAAAAGAAAGGAAGACTACAGATCAATATTCCTGATGAGTCCTCATCAAATTTCTAGCAATCTGAATTCAACAGCATATGAAAAGGATTAAACATCATTACCAAGTGGGATTTATTCTTGGAATGCAAGGATGGTTCAATCAGAATTAAGAAAAAATAAAAACATTATCATTTCAATTGATGCAGAAAAAAAATTGACACTAGTAAATACCCTTTCATGATAAGAAAAAAACACTGAACAAACTAGGAAGAGAAGGAAACTAGCTCAATATAAAAAAGGGCATATATAAGAAACCCACAGCTAACATCATAGTCAATGATGAAAGACTGAAAACTTTTCCTCTAAGATTCGGAACAGGACATGGACTCTCACTTTCATCACTTTTATTCAACATAGTGCTAGAAGTACTAGCCAAGTAATTAGGCAATAAAAAGAAATAAAGGACGTTCAAATTAGAAAAGAAGAAGTAAAGTATTACCATTCTCAACAACATGATTATATAGGTAAAAAACACTAAAATTACACACACACACACACACAGACACACATCCCTGTTAAAACTAATAAAAAAATTTAGCAAAGTTACAGTATAAAACTGAACACACGAAAATCAGTCTGTTTCTATACATTAACAATGAAATATTATATCTGAAAAGAAAATTACAAAACAGTTCCATTTACAATAATATCAAAAAATAAAAATCTTAAGAATAAACTTAACCAGGGAGCCAAAAGATCTATACCCTGAAAACTACAAAATATTCCTGGAATAAATTAAAGAAGACACAAATAAATAGACATTTTGGGTTCAGGGATTGGAAGGCTTAATATTGTTAAGATGACAATACTGCCCAAAGTGATCTACAAATTCAATCCAACCTCTACCAAAATTTCACTGTTACTGAAATTTTCTATTGAAATAGAAAAATCCATCCTAAAATTCATAGGGAATCACAACGGGCCCGACACAGCTGAAGGTCTCCCACTTCCTGATTTCAGAACATACTCTAAATCCATGTAATCAAAGCAATATGTTACTGGTATGAAGATAGATATGTAGATCACTGGAATGGAATAGAGATCCCAGAAATAAACCCTCTCATGTGTGGTGAAATAATTTTCCACAAGGGTGCCAAGACAATTCAACAAGGAAAGGACAGTCTTTTCAACAGATGGTAATGGGAAAACTGGATATCCACATGCAGAAGAATGATGTTGCACACTTACCTTATATCACACAAACAATTACCTCAAAATGGATCAAAAACCTAAATGTAAGACCTAAACCTATAAAAATCTTAAAAGAAAATATAAGAGAACAGCTTCATAACATTAGATTTAACAATGATTTCTTGGATATTACACCAAAAGCACAGACAACAAGAGACAAATAGATATTTTGAACTTCATCAAAATTATAAACTTTTCTGCATCAATGGACATTATCAACAGAGTGAAAAGGCAACCCACAGAATAGGAAAAATATCTGCAAATCATATATCTGATAATAGATTAATATCCAGAATGCATAAACATTCTACAACTTAATAACAACAACAACAAAATGATCCAATTAAAAATTAGGCGAAGGACTTAAACAGACAGTTCTCCAAAAGAGATATGCAAATGGCCAATAAACACATGAAAAAATGCTTAACATTTTAATCATTAAGGAAATGCAAGTCAAAACCACAATGAGATACTACTTCGCACCAATTAGAATGACTACTATTAAAAAAAATCAGAAAACAACAAGTGTTGGCTAGAATGTGGATAAACTGAAATCTTTGTGCATTGCTGGTGGGAATGTGAAACGATGTAGCAGGTGCAGAAAATGGTATGGTATTTCCTCAAAAACATTTAACATAGGATCACCATATGATCCAGTAATTCCACTTCTGGTTTTGTACAACAAAAAATTATAAGCAGGGGCTCAAACAGATATTTGTACACCCATGTTTTCAGCAGTATTATTCAAAATGGCTAAAATGTGAAAGCAATCTAAGAGTTCGCTGACAGATGAATGGATAAACAAAATATGATACATACATTCAACACAATATTATTCAGCTAAAAAGGAAGGAAACTGACATAGGCTAGAACAGCGGTCCCCAACCTTTTTGGCACCAGGAACCGGTTTTATAGAGGACAATTTTTCCACCGAACCAGCGTTGGGGGCAGGAGATGGTTTAGGGATGAATCAAGCACATTACATTTATTGTGCAGTCAAATCTCTCTGCTAATGACAATCTGTATTTGCAGCCACACCCCAGAGCTAGCATCACAGCCTCAGCTCTGGCTCAGATCATCAGGCATTAGATCTAGTTCGCTCACATGTGCAGTTTACAGTAGGTTTGAGCTCCTATGAGAATCTCACGCCGCCACTGATCTGACAGGAGGTGGAGCTTATGCAGTGATGCCAGCAATGGAGAGTGGAGCAGCTGTAGACACAAATGAAGCTTCGCTTGCTCACCCACTGCTCCCCTCCTGCTGTGAGGCCTGGTTCCTCACAGGCCACGGACTGTTTCCGGCACACAGCCTCAGGGGTTGGGGACGGCAGGGCCAGAATATGGATGAACCTTGAAGACAGGCTGAATAAAATAAGCCACTCATAAGAGGACAAAGAGTATATAATTCCACTTAAATGAGGTACTCAGAGTAGTCAAATTCCTAGAGACAGAAAATAGAATGGTGGTTTCCAGAGTCTAGAGGAAGTGGGCAATAGGTGCAGATTTATTCCTTGATAGGTGCAGATTCTCAGTTTTGCAAGATGAAGACTTTAGCGAGGGGGTACACATGGACACAAAGGGAAGTAAAAGTCATTGGAAATCAAGGGGGACAGCGGGGAGGAGCAAAACCTACCTAACAGGTACAGTGAATACATTCGGGTGATGGGCACACTTACAGCCCTGACCCAAGCATTACAAAAGCAATCCATGCAACAAAAACATTTGTACTCCTTTAATATTTTGGAAAAAAAAGATGTGTTTAGGAGATGGATGGTAATGATGGTTGCAGACAATGTCTGCATACGTAGTGCCATGAACTATACATTTAGAAATGATTAAAATAATAGATTTTATGTTATGTATATTTTACCACAATTTTACAAATAAAAATTTTAAAAATAATAAATGTGTATTTTAATAATATCTTCTAATATCTAAAGTTGTTTTAAAAATTAAGTTTATTCAATAAATAAAAACCAATAACAGTTTAAAAACTAAATACAGAATCCTATCCATTGAATAAATTTGAATTAGTAAAATTACCTCCTAAAAAGGAACACATCCAAGAGTGTCATTAAAAAAATTGGGGGTTGGGTATGGGTGGAACAGAACTATACAGGAGCATAGTTTTGTATGTTATTAAACTAAAGTTAGTATTAATCCAAAATAAGTTATTATAAATTAAGATGTTAATTATAATTCTCAGGGCAACCTTTACATACACACACACACACACACACACACACACACACACACACATATAAAGAAACGAGGGAGTTAAAATGGTAAACTCTACTTAACACAAAAGAAGGCAGTAATGGAGAAAATGAGGAACCAAAACAATATAAGACATATAGAGATCAAATAGCAAAATGGTAAAAGTAAGTCCTTCTTCCTTATCAGAATTAAATTAAATATAAATGGACTAAACTCTCCATTTAAAAGTAGAGATTAGCAGAGTGAATTAGAAAACATGATCCAACTATATGTGATGTACAAGTGATTCACTGTAGATTCAAAGACAACTAGACTGAAAGTAAAAGGATGGACAAAGATACTCCATGTAAATGGTAGCCAAAAGAGAAGATAGGTGGCTATCCCTATGTCAGACAAAATAGACTTTAAGTCAAAAACTGTTATGAGAGATAAAGAAGATCATTATGTAGCGATAAAAGGGTCAATTTGCTAAGTGCACCCAACATCATAACACATAAATATATTAAGAAAATGTTAACAAAACTGAAGGGACAGACAGCAATACAAGAATAGTAGGGGATTTCAATACCCGACTTTCAACAATGGATAGATCATCCAGACAAAAAATCAATAAGTAAAGAACACACTTGAACAACATTATAGACCAAATGGACCTAACAGACATACACAGAACATTCCGTCCAACAGCCACAGGACACACATTCTTTTCAAACCCACATGAAACATCCTCTAGGACAGATTACATGTTAGACCACAAAATGAGTTTAACAAATTTAAGAAGATTGAAATGATATCAAGTATTTTTACCGTCCACAATGCCATGAAACTAGAAGTCAACAACAGGAGGAAAATTGGAAATTAAACAACACACTCCTGAACAACCAGTGGGTCAAGGAAGAAATCAAAAGGAATATCAAAAAATATCCTGAGACAAAAGAAAATGGAAACACAACATACCAAGTTATGGAATGCAGCCAGGGCAGTTCTAAGATGGAAGTTAATCGTGATAAACACTACATTAAGAATAAAGAAAAATCTCTAATAAATAACCTAACTTTATACCTCAAGGAACTTAAAAAAAGAAGAATAAACTAAGCCCAAAGTTGGTAGAAAGAAGGAAATAATAAAGATCAGAGCAGAAATAAATAAAACAAAGACTAGTAAAATAATAGAAAAGATCAATGAAACCAAGAATTAGCTTTTTGAAAGGATAAACAAAATTGATGAACCTTTAGTTAGACTATAATAAAAAAGAAAAGGCTCAAATAAATAAAATAAAATTGTAAATAAAAGAGGAGATAACCGAAATAAATACAAAGGGTCATAAGAGACAACTAGGAATAATTACACACCAACAAAATTGAATAACCTAGAAGAAATGGATAAATTCCTAGAATCATACAACCTTCCAAGATTAAATGTTGAAGAAATAGAAAATCTGAACAGACCAATAGTGAGTAAGGAGATTGAATCAGTAATCAAAAACTTCCCAACAAAGAATCCTCGCTTATCGCAGGGGACACCTGGAGCTGGCACTGTCCTGTGGCTTTGGTCAGAGAACTAAATGTTGGAATGCTCACACTGTCACTGATCAATAATGCTATTTTGTGCACCTGGGGAACTGGGGAGGATGCAACAGACACTAGCAGCATAGTTTAAAGTAAACATAAAGACTTATGATATGCACCTGGTACCTGGCTAGAGGTTCACATCATGGCTGGTTGTATAGTACATATGTACCAGGGACGTCCTATGTGATCAGCTTCCTTTAGAAACTCTGGACTCAAGACTGAAGACTCTGAGGCTCAGCTTAGAGTCATCCAGGATGAAAGCTGATTTCATACACATGAACATCAGTGAATGATAGGCTTCCTTGGATAGATGCATCTCACAAGTGTCTCATCACTGCAGCTTGCAGTTGTAGAGAAAGAGCATGCATGTAACCCTCACCCAGGAAGCATTTGGAAGATTGTGCCTCTCTGCACTCTGCCAATACCTATCTTGGTTTTCCACTGGTCTTGTTTGATATCCTTTGCTATAATAAACTTTAGCTGCCTGTCTTAAAAAAAAAAAAAGAGAGAAGCCTGGGACCTGATGGCTTCACTGGTGAATTCTACCAAACACTTTTAAAAAATTAATCCCAATATTTCTCAAACTCTTTCAAAAAATTGGAGGGAACACTTCCAAACTCATTTTATGAGGCCACCATTACCCTGATCCCAAAGCCAGAAAAAGACACTAGAAGTAAAGAAAATTACAGGCTAATATCCCTAACATATTAATAGACGTACAAATCTTCAACAAAATACTAACAAACTAAATTTAACAGCACATTAAAAGGATCATATACCATGATCAAATGGAATTTATCCATAGGATGCAAGGATATTTCGACATATACAAATCAATAAATATGATATTCCACATTAACAGATTGAAGAATAAAAATTATATGTTCATCTCAAAGATGCAGAAAAAAATACATTTTAAAAAATTCATTCTTTTTTTTTTTAATTTTTATTTCAGCATGTTATGGGGGTACAGATGATTACGTTACGTATGATGCCCTTACCCTCCCTCCCCGCCAAGTCCGAGCTTCAAGTGTGGCCCTTCCCCTGGAGGTGCGCATCGCACTCATTGTTTGTGTGTATGCCCGTCCCCTCCTCCCCCTCCCCCTCCCCCTGCCCGACATCCAATACATGTTATTCTTATATGTGCACTTAAATGTTGATCAGCTAATACCAGTTTGATGGTGAGTACATGTGGTGCTTGTTTTTCCATTCTTGGGATACCTCGCTTAGTAGAATGTGTTCCAGGGCTTTCCAGGAGTATATAAGAGGTGCTATATCACCATTGTTTCTTAAAGCTGAATAGTACTCCATGGTATACATATACCACAGTTTATTAATCCACTCATGTATTGATGGACACTTGGGTTGTTTCCACATCTTTGCAATTGTGAATTGTGCTGCTATGAACATTCGAGTGCAGGTGTCTTTTGCTCAACATCTCTAATCATCAGGGAAATGCAAATCAAAACCACAATGAGATATCACCTATCTCCAGTGAGACTGGCCTTTATCAAAAAGACCCAAAACAATAAATGTTGGCGTGGATGCAGAGACATAGGAACACCCATACACTGCTGGAGGGACTGCAAACTAGTGCAACCTCTGTGGAAAGCAATATGGAGATACCTTAAAGAGATACAAGTAGAACTACCATTTGACTCAGCAATCCCATTACTGGGCATCTACCCAAAAGAGCAAAAGTGGCTCTATGAAAATTCATTCTTTAATGATAAAACTTACAACAAATTAGAAATAGAAGTCATGTACCTCAACACCATATATGACAAGCCTACAGCTAACATGCTAAATAGTGAAAAGCTGAAAGCTTTTCCTCCAAGATCAGGAGCAAGACAAAAAGGCACCACATCTATTCAATATTGTACTGGAAGTCCTAGTCAGAGAAATTAGGCAATAAAAAGAAATAAAGGGCATTCAAATCAGAGAGGAAGAAGTAAAATTGTGTCTGCAGATGACATGATCTTCTAAACAGAAAACCCTAAAGACTTTACCAAATAAGTGTAGGAACTAATAACTCGTTGCAGTAAATTTGTAGAATACAAAATTAACATATAAAAATTAAGTATGTTTCTATACACTAATAACAAACTATTTGGAAAATAAATCAAGAAAGGAATCCCATTTAAATTAGCATACAAATTAAATTCTTAGGTATAAATTTAATCAAGGAGGTGAAAGATGATATGTCTGCATGCTGAAAACTATAAAACATTGGTAAAAGAAATTGAAAAACATGTAAATAACTGGAAAGATATTCCATGTTCATGGATTGGAAAAATTAATACTGTTAAAATGTTCATACTACCCAAAACAACCTACAGATTCAGTGCAGCCACTACCAAAATTCTAATGACATTTTTCACAGAAATAGAAAAAACAGTCCTAAAGTTGCTATGGGACTACAAAAGATCTCTGAATATTCAAAGCAATCTTAAGCAAAAAGAACAAAGCTAGAGGGATCACATTACCTAATTTCAAAATACAGTTAAAAGCTACAATAATCAAAACAGTATGGCATTGGAATATAAACAGATACATAGACCAGTGGAAGAGAATAGAGCTCAGAAATAAATCCATGCATTTACAGTCAACTGATTTTTGATAAACTTGCCAAGAATATACAATGGTGAAGACAATCTCTTCAATGAATGGTGTTGGGAAAATTGAATATTCACATGGAAAAATGAAAATAGACCTTTATTTCACACCATATACAAAAATCAACTCGAAATGAATTAAACACTTATGCATAAGACCTGAAACTGTAAAAATTCCAGAAGAAGAAATGTTTTTAACATCAGGCAATGATTTTTTGGATATGACCTCCAAAGCACAGGCAACAAAAGCAAAATAGACAAATGAGTTTGCATCAAACTAAAAGTCCTATGCACAGCAAAGTAAATAATCTACAGAGTGAAGAGACAACTACAAAATGGGTGAAAATATTTGCCAACCATACATCTGATAATGTGTTCATATTCAAAATATATAAGGAAATCAAGCAACTCAATAGCAAGAAAACAAATAACTCAATTTAAAATGGGCAAAGGATTCAAATAACATTTCTCAAAACAAGACATACAAATGGCAAACAGGTATATGAAAAGACGTTCATCACTAATCATCAGGGACATGCAAATCAAAACCACAATGAGGTATCACCTCACACCTGTCAGAATGGCCAGTATGAAAAAGACAAAAGATAACAAGTGATGTCAAGAATGTGGAGAAAAGGGAACCCCATACACTGGTGATGGGGATGCAAATTGGTACCGCCATTACGGAAAAATATGATAGTATGGAGCGTCTCAAAAACTTACATATAGAACTAACACAGGATCCAGCAATCCCACTTCCTGGTATATATCCAAAGGAAATGAAATCAGTATCTTGAAGAGATATCTGCACTCCCATGTTCACTGAAGCATTATTCACAATGAACAAGATGTGGAATCAACCTGTTTCCATCCACAGATAATTAAATAAAGAAAATGTGAGATAGATAGATGGGTATGTATGTGTGTGTGTGTACATACAACATAATATTATCCAGCCTTACAAAAGAAGGAAACTCTGTCATTTTTGGCAAAAAATGGATAAATCTAGTGGACATCATGTTAAGCCAAATAAGCCAGGCAGAGAAAGACAAATACTGCATGATCTCACTTGTATTTGGAATCTAAAACAGTTGAACTCACAGAAACAGAGGGTAGAATGGTGCTTGCCAGGGACTGTGGGGTTGGGGAAATGGGGAGGTTTTGGTCAATGAATTATGGAATTTCAATTAGGTATGATGAATAAGTTCTGGAGATCTAATGCATAGTATGGTGGCCGTAGTTAATAATACTTCATTATATACTGGAAATTTGCTAAGATAGTAGATCTTAACTGTTCTCATCACACACAAAAAACAGTGATAACTATGTGAGGTGATAAGATATCTTACTTAGCTTGATTGTGATAATCATTTCATAATATGTATATTATAGTGTATATGCATATGTATATGTAGTCAATGGAAGAAGGATAGTCTTTTCAACAGATAGTGCTGGAGCCATTGTGTATCCACAGACAAAAATACGGCGGTGGGGGGCTCAACCTAAATCTCAAAGTTTATACAAAAATTAACTCAAAGTTGATTGTAGACTGAAATGTAAAATGTAAACTATAAATGTTTTAGGAAAAAAAAAACAAGAGAAAATCTTCAGGGTCTCAGGCTTGGCAAAGTCTTGACATCAAAAGAATACTTCATGAAAGAATAAGTTTCTAAATTGAGCCTCATCAAAAATTAGGAATTTTTCTCTGTGAAAGATCCTGTTAGGAGGTTGAAAAGACAAGCTACAGAGTGGGAAAGAATGTTTCTAGACCACACATCTGACAAATAACTAGTATCTAAAATATATAAAGAACTTTAAAAACTCAACAGTGATAATCAAATAATCCATTTAGAAAATGGGCAAAAGATAAGAACAGATATTTCACTGAAGAGGACAGATAGATAGCAAATAGGTATGTGAAAAAGTGTCCAATATTATTAGTCATTAGGAGAATGCAAATTAAAACCACAATATGATGTCACTCTATACCTATCAGAATGGTGAAATGAAAAATAGCGACAACACCAAATGTTGGCAAAGACACAGAAAAACTGGATAATACCTACATCTCTAGCACAAATGTAAAATGGTCCAGTCACTCTGGAAAGTAGTTTGGCAGTTTCTTACAAAACTCAACAGGCAACTGTCACAAGACCTAGCAACTGCACTCCTGCGGATTTATCACATGTAAATGAAAACTTACCTTTATGCAAAAATGTGCACACAAACGTTAGTAGCAGCTTTATTCATAATTGCCAAGAACTGGAAACAACCCAGATGTCCTGCAGTGGACAAATGGTTAAACAAACTGGGGTACATGGGGTACTACTCATCCACAAAAAGCAGTGAGGTATCTACATGCACAGAAACCTGGATGAATCTTGAAGGAATTGTGCCAAGTGAAAAAGCCAAAGCCAAAAGATACAATTCCATTTATGCAACATTTGAAATGACAAAAATTTCAGAAATGGGGGACCATGCATGGTCTCCAGGGGTTGGGGACAGGGTGGCAGGGGAAGAAATGTAATGGAGGTGGGGGTGGTTATAAGAGGGCAACGCAAGGGACCCTTGTGGCGATGGACCTGTTCAGTATCTTTACTGTGGTGACAGATACGCAAATCCACATGTGATAAAATTGTATAGAATGAAGTGCGCACTTACGTGCATACATACACACAGAGGTGAGCACAAGGGGAGAAATATGAATAAAATCAATCGACTGTATCAATGTCGATACCCTGGCTGTGATATGATACTAGAATTTTGCAAAATGTTATCCTCAGGAAAACTGGGGCAAGGATCCTAGGAGACCTCTGTGCATTATTTCTTGTAACTGTATGTGAATCTATAATTACCTCGATAAAAATGCCAATTCAATAAAGATACTAGACAATATCATACTGAATCTTGAATCCTAGTCAAGGAGTTAGAACTCTTTTAAATAGACAGTTGAGAGGCATAGAAGCTGGTTGAGTATGGACAGCTTGATTAGAGCTGTGGACCAAAAGAACCACTATGATCGTAGTGAACATGATGGATTGAAGGAGAAGTTACTAAAGGCAGGACCTCAGAAAACCACGATGAGAGCTCACGTGAGAGTTAATACTGAAGCCAGTAATGCACCCAGTGAAGTACAGAATAGATCCGTGCCTGTGGCCACTTCAGCAACCATATATCCAACACACGTTCACTTTGTTCAAGTTCTTTTGTAATTTACACTGTATTTGAGAATCTGATAATAAAATAAAGGCATTTCCAACAGTCATTTCACTACATTAAACTCACTCTATCATGCCATAATTTTAACATTTTGTAAAAATGAAGACAATTTTTAGTCTTTGGTTTCAATAATTTTATAAATGTAAGTGAAATACGTTTTCTAATCATTATGATAACCGGCATGTCCTTAAAATCATTTTAAGGTATTTAAAGATTGGAAAAATACATTAGACTTCTGGTTTTAATTAATTTTAACTAAATGTTTATAAAATTTTTATTAAATGAGTTTGTAATCAATGTTTAAATGTCTGAGAAAATATAATTTAATTTTAATGTCTTGATTTATTAGTTTTGTAGGCAGCATTGCAATTTTAGAGAAATATTATTTAATGAATTTATACATTTATGTAATTATGCAAGAGCTAAAACACAACAGGAGTGAAGCTCTTCTCCATGCACTAAAGATTCTGGGAGATCATCAATTTGCAGATCCATGATGTGAGTCTGTCTCTGCCCCCCAGGCTTTCTCCATAACACATGGCTGCCCCAGACAGCTTTGTATCCTTGTTAATGCCTCTCAGGGCTGATGGTTCCAGTCTAGAAGGAGAACTAGGCTTACCTTATGGGGTTGTCCATCCTGGACACTGTAAGGAAGGCAGCGAGATTGGCTGTGTAGGAGGAGCACACGATGAGGGTGAAGAGCCACCAACTGCCCATCACGATGCGCATGGCCACGGAGTTCACGGACGATTCACCACCTGTAGGAGGCAGGCAAGGCAGATTGGCCGGGGGCCTCTGCTCTCCCATCTCCATGGAGATGCTCCACCCTGTGGCCAGGCACACAGGCCGCCACTGGCGATGGGCTGGGGACCAGGAAGTGACTGCCAGCTGGTCTAGGGGACTGTGCCAATTCTGGGAAGGGTCCTAAAACCACCAATCTTGGAAAGGGACGGAGGACCACAAAATATGGAAAAGTTAGGATTGGCCTTCTACCTATACAAGTTCATTAATGCACCATGGATAGAGTTCTAAATATCAAAATCTTCCGATTAGAAGATTCTATCTCACAGTGGTAAGAACTTCTAGGGCTGCAACTCAAATTCACATAGAATAGACTTAGGAATTCTGTAAATATAGAATTACTTACTACCTGGAAGGAGCCCTAACTTTCTTTTAAACCTCAAAATGAGATGTACCATATCATTTTTATTAATATTCAGCTCTCACTCGACAGCCTTTTCCCCCAGGATTTTCAGAAATCATTGCATGTGGCTTTCGGTCAGAAGCTGCCTCTTTGAGGCCAGTTATTTCTCCCTGGTCCCTTAGGTGGTAGCAGAAGAAAGCTTCTCACTGCCTATTCTCCTTACATAACCGCACAAAGCTTTTGCCACAGTGCAAAGAGGGCCAAGACTCACATTAGGAACTTCGCAATTTGCTGTTTCCAGTCAAAATTGCCCAATCCTGTAACTCACCACTGGATAGAAGAGCTATCCAGATGCCTCAGGGGCAGGAGAGTTTGTATCTCAAGCATGGCTGGAGTACCGCTTAGATGATTGCAACACAATTGTGATTTTTTTTCCCCATTAAGTCTTCAAATTTAAGCAAGGCTGAGAGTTTCATTTGACAATCTCATGTGCAGAGCAATCCTTCTAAGGTGGGAGGGGAGAAAGGTGCAAAGCAGAACTCCAAAGTTAATTTTATCTAAAGTGGAGGATCAGAATTTAAAGTTGAGTTCCTTGCTGTTGTTTCATTTAATTTCTGTCTGATATTCTCCGAGAATTTGGGCGCAACGTGATATTAGTGCTGTCCTAGAGATTAGACAAGATTGCATGTAAAATGACTTTGGTAAAACGCGTCTGAGAACTTTGCCAACGGATGAGGCTTCCGGGCCCCTGGCGCTATTCAAATATTGGGAAACCAGGAAGGTACCTTGCTGCACGAAGGCTCCGTAGACGATCCAGATGGCGCTGTGCAGGGTGGCAGATGCGGACGGCCGGGGCTGGGCAGCACTCTGAGCCCTCACGGCCTGTATCCTGTTCAGCACGAATATCAGCACGCCGACCACAGGGATAGCCGCTGCGATGCAGGCCCACACGGCGAAATCAAACGGGGCAAAAAGGGAGAAGATGCTGATTTTCTCCTCGGGCTTCTTGATTAGAATCCCCACCGAATAGTCCATGTACCGCTTGCTGAAGTCCACAACGCTCTCCCGCTCCGGGGTGATGGTGATGGCAGAGACGGCCAAGTCTGCTCTCTGAAAGGCAAACACGCCATCGGCTACGGCAATCCTCAGCTTACTGCGGGGTTCCAGCCTGGGTCAAGGTCTACCCTCTGCCCTTCGAACTGTTCTGTTCAGGGAAATGCATTTGAGAGCTGACACCCTGTGGACTCTGAATATTGTAAGGAAAACACAATGCTAAGCTGTCTGTTGCTACCTCCATCACCCTACAGATTTCTCTCCCCACCCCTAACACTCCTGGAAACCGCTTCTGGAGGAAAGTGTCTAGCAGAGCATCTTCATTCCTCTATGAACTGTAGCTTTTGCTCACTTTCTTACTGTTCCCCCTACCAAACTTGAGCTTCCTCCTTTTTCTTCCCTACCCTCCACCTGCCACCATGAAGGCCCTTCTATCTTTTTCTGGCCTCTCTGCATCCTTCCTACACACCAAGGCCACAGACACACGCCATTTGCCCCATAGAGCCTCTCCAGACTCCACTAGCCCATAAAACCTCTCTCTTTTCTTAAAGACTTCAGAAGTTGGATGGCGAGTTGTAATGACTGTATTGAATCTCATTAGCATATCAGTCCCTGATGGTTTTACAAGCAGCCTCTATGCCAGAGAGTAAAATAATCCAAGAATAAAGGGGTCATCTACCTATTTCTGTCTTCTACCACCTTTAACTCATGGCCTACAGACACATGAGTTGATTCTTCCTATAGTAAAACCATGTTGTCAAGAGTCTCTCTGGCCAGGCTTGGTGGCTCATGCCTGTAATCCTAGCACTTTTGGAGGCCAAGGCAGGAGGATCGTTTGAGGCCAGAAGTTAGAGACCAGCCTGGGGAATCATGAGACCCTGTCTCTACAAAAAATTTTTTTAAAAAAATTAGCCAAGTGTGGTGGCACGCATCTGTAATCCCAGCTGTTTTGGGAGGCTAAGACAGGAAGATCACTTAAACCCAAGAGTTTGAAGTTGCAGTGAGCTGTGATGATGCCACTGCACTCTAGCCCTAGCAACAGTGCTAGATCCTATCTCAAAAAAATAGAATAAAATAAAAAAGAGCCTCTCAGGACGTACTATACTGTGACCTCAAAATTATCTCCCCAAACTTTTGCTTTCCAAAATGGGCTTTATTTTAAAAACAGAGATCACACTAAGATGGATCTAGACTGTGGGATGAGGTTGAGAGGGTCATGCCTAGACAGGTGGAAGGCAGGTAATAATGGGGCCTGGAGTCCCCTTAGACCATAAGAACACTGAAAGGCACAGTCATCGTCCTGATCTTGGCTCTTGGGCCCCCAAGTGGGAGGCATCAGCGCAACCAGGGTTGCTTTAGAATGACCAATTGTAACAACTGATCCAACCCACCTGCTCAAATTGCGGAAACACACATAGAAGGATTTTGTAAAGTTTAATATATGGGCTAGAGGCAGATAGACTGATGTACTAAACTGAAATCCAACAACATATCTAGAGTAAAGAGAAAAGAAATGTTGCAGGTGACCACATCACAGCTCTCCTCTTACACTTGTCACATCTGCATCTCTGGTTCTTGCCTCTCTTCTCAGAAACCCAACCTCCAGGATCCTAAAAAGGATTAGGGCAGTTTGGAACATATTGAAGGCCTGAGAAAGAGATTTAGTGGAGCAAGATAGGTATATAATATAGGGTGGAAAGAAATCGATTTATACAGCAAGGCCCAAAAGAGGCACAAGGGAATTGACTCATGACACAGGTGGAGGGGTCGGCCTGTGACAGTGGGAGAGGCTGATGGGGGAGGGAGGAGGTGACCCTCCCTTCTGGAGGGGGTGCAGGTGCCTGTAGATGTGAATTTCATAGGAAATAGAAATAGAATTTCATGCCCAGAAGTCTCAATTTCTTTCCCTGATATAGAAGTGCAATATTTTTTTGTTTTTTAATTGAGAAGGATAGAGGATTATCAGGTAGCTCAAGGAAAAAGATAAACTTAAATAGTCTCTGAGAGACGTAGCAAAGAGGCCCAACAAAGGACAAGAGACTCAGGCTCTACCGAAGGTCCAGCTGACATTGGAGACCTCACATACTTCCTATGTCGATCTGGACAGATTTGTAATTTTCTTCTCTAATTGCATGCAGCAACCTGGACATCAGGGTCGAGAGGTTAGATAACAGAATCAATTCGGGGTTTAGGTGCAAGAACACAGGGACTCACAAGGGATGAAGGGGACGGGGGTGTTTCTGGTTAAACACCCACAGAGGGCACATGGGCAGGGAAGGCTGCAGCAGCAGGAAGGCACAGAAATATAAGCGAAGGGAGAGCCTCAGATACAGATGCTACACAGAAAGAACCAGACGCAAGAGACCACATCTCGCATGACTCCATTTACAGCAAATGTTCACTAAAGCAACTCTGTAGAAAGAGATTCATGGCTGCCCAGGGCTGGGGGTGGGAACGGCATTGACCGTACATGGGAACGGGAGATCTCAGTGGGTGCCGGAAATGTTCTAAACCTAGATCACGACAGCAGTTGCACAACTTCATACCTTTACCAAAAATCATTGACTTGTACATCTAAAATGGGTAAATTTTGTAGTATGTAAATTTCATCACCATA
The DNA here is from genome assembly GCF_000956105.1 of Propithecus coquereli. Taxonomy (NCBI): domain Eukaryota; kingdom Metazoa; phylum Chordata; class Mammalia; order Primates; family Indriidae; genus Propithecus; species Propithecus coquereli. Next base: position 4,981,520 of record NW_012134858.1, read on the forward strand.
AAGTTGTTTTTAAAAAAAGATTGAGAGAAATTTGGAGGCATGATGGGCCTAGTGTTGCCTTTTTAAGTTTAAAAAGCAAAGAGCTTGTGTTATAGGAGGAAAGGCTCAGAAGAGTAAGAAGGACAGGAAGCTGTGGTCATGGAGTGGGCTAGTGGCGGTGCCGGGTAAGACACTGACAAGATGCACGTCATGGACGCTGGGGGGAGCAGGGCAAAGGTCCCCGCCGATGAGGAGGTCCAAGCACTGGGAGCCAGGGTTGTCCCCAGGGATGGCAGAAATGGTCAGAATGGTGGAAGCAGCAATATTGTAGAGGAAGGGTTTGAGTCAGGTGCCACCATCATAAACGATCATGGGGAAATGACCCAGAGATCACGAGATGACGAGGAGAGGGACGGGGCGTGGTGAGTTGGCTTCATGCCGTGTGCTTCAATGAGGATGCAGATTCTGCAGGAGGGAGGAAGAGTGGTGATTTGAAATGAGTGTGAGGAGCTGGGGAGGCCACTCTACCCACGCAGAGTGATGCAGACACACGCACACACTCATTCACACACACACGTTTCACACTCACTGTGGTCTGCCAGGGATGGGAGAATAACCTCTCACCAGTAGCCCCCCGTTTCAGCCGACGGTGGGGTGGGTCTCTTGAAGGGTGTATTACAGAGCAGGCCCAGGGGATGGCTTTGGAGGAGTGAGAGCAATGGGCTGGGGGGGAAAACAGCACGCCAAGGAACAGGAAGGTCAAAGAGCAGAAATGGGTGTAGCAGGGGGTTTGGGGAAAAGAGGCCCCGGTGTGTGGAGAATGGTGGCTGTGGTCCGTTGAGCTGGCCCCACGGTTCCAGCTGCATCATGGGCCAAGTTGCAATATTACCCCACACACTAGGGTGCCCCTCCCTGCGGACCTGCTTTGGGGACCTACCTTACTGATGAGCTCCCCGATCATCCCGTTCCAGGAGGTGTTATGGAGCTGGTGACCATACCTGCCGTCGGGGGCCTGGTAAATCTCATATTTGAAGCCCAGAGCCTTGGCCAGTGCATCCAGGACATCTATGGAGAACCCTTTGTAGCGCTTGGGCTGTCCAAGGATGTTCTCAGCCACCATCACGAAAGGCTCTTCCTGAGGACAACAGAATGAATGTTCTTCAATTAAATAACAAGTTCAATAATGCATATTTCCAGGGTGTTGTCGGGGAGATCAATCTGATGAATCCTAACTTTAGAACATTTGTGTTCACTCAATTAGGACTAAATTTAGGACAAATACTAAACTTCACTGCCCTTTTCTAAAGGCAGTTTACGGACACTCAAGGTACTGTGAGCAGGATGATCTCTCCCACCAGCAGATCGACACGGAGGATGGAGATTTACTTGTCCTGCGTTATGTTAGCCCAAACCCCAAACCCCAGCTCCTAGAATAACATGGTTTGCTTCTATTTCTTCATCTGTAGCATTCGTGAGGAACTAGGACTCTGTCCTTAGGAAACACCATAGTTCAACAAGACCCACATGAGAAATATGACACTTCTCACCCAGGGTAATAAATGCCAACGGAGCTCTGTGATTTTAGATCGAGGGAAGTGTTATATCTATCAGGTTGTACTGGGAAATGAATGCTGATTAATGGGCCAAAGCCAGACTAGAGGTCAAAGGGTAGGACAGGATTCAAACCCACAGTTCCTGAGTCCAAAGCCAGGCCGCCTTCACACCCATACATGCTGCGCTGTATCACACGCAGGGAAGGCCACCACCTAGAAAACACCCCGGCCTTCCCCACCATTCCCCTGCTTTCTTGTGTGAAACTAAGCAAGAAGGGGCTTTTTGGCAAACGGCCATGGGGAATATGGATAGATCTCATTAATTCAGTTTTGTTGGGAAAATACAAGCCTTCTCAGTGGTGTGCACACAGAGAATGCACAAATGCTGCTTTCAAAGGTTTCTGAGCCAAGGAGACACTAGTGCCTGCTGTGACAAAAGGGAACATTTGGACATGTCTGACCCAGGCAATAAGAGATAAATCTAAAATATTTCCTACAGTTCTTTTAAAAATGTGAAAAAAAGAAATTGAAAGGAAGATGCCTCTAAGGTCTCTTACAAATGGGAAAGGTCTATGATTCCAGGATAACCATGCAGAAAAATCGCATCTACCCAATGGTCTTCATTCTGAACTTGTGCCACGTGGCCCGTCAGTGGTGCTGAGTGCTAGAAGAATGTCCTCCTCCAGCACCTTTCTAGAGACCTGGCCACCAGCACAGCTCTCCTAAGGACTAGCATGAGGTCAAGAGCAGTTTACACACAGGAACAGGTGGAGAAGCTGGGCCCCTCTAGCACTCGGAGTGGATCTGGATGACAGGGCCTTGTCTAGAGCAGCTCAGGGAGCTCTTGTGGAAGGGCTCGGAGACCCTGGGGCAGAATCTCCAATCCTACTCTCCCCTCATCATCCTCACTATTACTTAAATGAAAGGCTTTAATGAAAGCTCCAACCACTCCTCAAGACCCCCTTCTCTCCAAACCCTGCATTACATAGAAAGCAGCCACTGACTCAAAGGCCTGGATGGTGAAGCTTCCAGAATATCCCCATGATCCTACCAAGACAGTCACCACTTTGAGAGTCAGTCCTTGGAGGCGGCTGCCCATGGGCCTCTCTTGCAGGCTGCCGTTCAGGCCCTTCTCTGAGTCCCACGTAGCCAGCTGCAAAGAAAAAAGGGAGTGTGAGGGATGGAACAGGCCCTGTGCATTCCTTAGGACCTCGTCTCCTAAACTGGGTCCTGAGTCAGGCAGGGAGGTGGACAGCAGAGCTCTGGGTTTCCCAGAGGACCAAAGCCATCTTAAACCCTAAAGAGAACAGAGATGGAACAGACGAAGGCGGCCATCTCCTCCGTCAGCTTTCCTGGATCTCCAGAACTCGGCACCCCCCTAAAAGAAAATCAAGTGGTGAGAACATGTCTCTAGCAGGAATGTTTATGTCCAGTTTTATTCTGTCCACCCACGGAGGCCAAGTCACTGTGTATCCCAGAAAGTACCCTCTTTGTTTAACTTACTCCTATGACTTGCCCGGGTCACAGGGTACTTGAGTTTAGCCATTGTTGTGTCCATGAGCAGGATGAGGCTCAGCAGCAGAGCAGGTAATGCAGACCCAAGTGCACAGCTCGTCTTGCACCCGGTGACTATCACAAGCAGGGCCAAGAGCCTCCTGCCTGTTTTCACTGTGATGCAAGCTCTATCATTTTCCCTGATACGCAGGTAGAGGCTAGTAACAGAACAAATGTGCTTTGGATCTGCTATATTCTCCCATGCCTGCAGGGTGTGTCCAATAGCTAGATGCATCTCTGACTGACACCCAAAAGTGGCCAATGAGACCCTAGCCTGGCTCAGAAACAACAGAGACACAGTTGTCCTTGGGACTGCTTCCCCTCGCTGCATCCATGCAGCATTTGTATGACAACGGCAAGACTTTTGTCTGGTCAATGATTCTCAACCATTGATTGGGGAAACAGAAAAAAAATGCAGACACTCAGCCCCATCTCAAGCCAACTAAGTCAGGACCTCAGGGCCTGAGCGTGGGGAGTGATAATGCTTCCCCAATGACCCTAATATCGAGATCAAGGTTGAGGGCCCCTGCTCATCTAGGTCTCTGGGCCGCTAACTTGGCTGCAGATTAGGATTTCTTAAGAGGGCTTTTAAAATATACTGAAGGCTGGACCCCACCTCCAGAGATTCTTATTTAATTGGTCTGTAGTGGGCTAGAAATGGATATTTTAGCTCCCCGGGTGATCTGAATGCACAGCCAGACTGTGAACCACTGCGGTAGATTAAAGCAGTGATTCTCAAACTATGACATGCACACCAATCACCTGGGGATTTTGCACGCGCTTACTCACTCGGGAGGCCTGAGGTTATTCACGTCTAACAAGCTCCCAGGTGACGCCACTGCTGATGGCGTGTGGACCACCATCTAAATAGCAAGGGGTTAAAGGATCAAACTTCCACAGGCAGCATCTACTGTTTGTCAAGGAAAATCCAAGACCCCTACTTAACCCAGACAGAAGAAGTACCCCTCTGTGGAGACATGCCACTGGGGCCCTAAAGGAGCCACCAAGTGCTCCACTTAAGGATGCTTCTACTCCCTCAGCATTTCCCACAGTCCTGACATCTGCAGCAGGGTCTGCACACTGCGCCCTGACCATAGGCCACAGTTCCAGGACCTGAAGGCCCATTCCACCTGGAAGATGCTAAAATCTGAGGCCTGAAGCAAAACCATCAGAATAAGGTATAGAGTTCTACAGCCAGTTGGAAAGGAACCTGCAGTCTCTTGCTGTCACTTTGGACATGATACCCACCAGCACCCACTCCATTCTAAATAGGATGCTTAGCAATGATAAATGAGCAATTTAGTTAAAAGCATCATCATGTACACCAAAGAGCCCCACCACCACCACCACTACTAATTAATTTGGAGGGGGTGGCATTGCAGCAAAGAACAGGTGAAGATCTACCCAGAATTCTGCTCAAGGACATCAAAGATGCCAAACATACCACATTCTGGGAGTTGGTACAACAAGAAGGAAATAGCATAGCTGTTTCTCCCTTGGATCTCAAGAAATAGTGCTGGGACACACAATCTATTCCTGCCTCTGGACTAAAATGCCGGTCAAAGGGAAGAGGACAAACTCAGATGGATGGAGTTACAGGGTTCACTGCCTGCATTCTTTGGATGCTCCAACGTGTACTCAGGAAGCAGGAATGGGCATGTACGTGGCTGCCTGCATCCCCATGACTGCTTAGCCCAGGCATGGAGCTACTTAACCCTGACATGTGCTTATCTGAGTGACAACACAGTGCCTGAAATGTAGGAGGCAGTCAACAAATATTTGTTCAGTAAATTAAATTTCACTAAGATTCCATTTTCTTATCTATAAAATGGAATGAAAATCTCTCTCCTGCCTACCAGTGAGAGGATGTTCAAAAGAGAAAATAATCTTGAAATAATCTATTATAAAATACCTTAATTAAGAATCACAAAAATAAAGAATCAGGATATGAAACTGTGTGTACAATACAACCTTAATTATTTTTAAGCAGTGGTAAATATGCGAGGAGATACCTTAAAATGTGATACATGGCTATATGTGTTACAAATAGGCAGTGGAATTATAAATAATCACTATTACCTTCTCTGTGCTCTTCGTTTTTTAACAGGTTTTTCACTACTTTAATAGGAAGGAAAATAGGATTTTGATAAAAATAACTAGCATAGATGATTAGGCAATATCCCATCACATGTCCTTATATGACTGAAAACTTAATGTCGGAGAAATAATTGCAGTGAAATTATCTGTCAGTATGTCAAGGCCAATCTGAGAGTCGGAAACCATTAAACCAGTGCTCTGGCTCTAAGGAACTCTGGCCTGGGAGTGGCTCGTCTCCCAGGCGAGGCATGTTGTTGCTAGTTTTACCCCATAGCATGTCCTGTTCTGAGGCCTCTCCGAGGTGGTGCAGGGCTCCACAAACCTGTAGGGTTGGAAGACGGGAAGTGGCCACAGCCAAGGCACAGATCCATGAAGATAAGCAATTTTTCTTCACTAAAAAAGAGGAACAGCACCAACTCATTTCACCAAATATTCAGACAACCTGAATGCCAGAAGGTGCTTTAAATCAAAGTGGAACTTCATGAGAGGAAAAATAAAATTCCTCAAAACTTGTTATCATCCTTATCTTTTTGTCTAGAAGTGTTTAGAACGTAAAGGTTTTTTGTCTGTTTGTTTGTTTTATTTTGTTTTAATACAGATTTCTCTCTCCCCGGCCTTTAGGCATCCTGTTCCTAGACAAGGAAAGAAAAAATAATTCAAAGAGAAACCAAAATTCTGCCTTAGAAACACATCAAAGTGCAACCGTGATCCGGGATCCAGGGCCATCGATGTTGGGCAGGAAGGTTCATTATTCCCTCACACCAGGCTGAAGCCCGTGCTCCAGGCGGAGCGAATCTTCCTATGTGCACGGAGCCATGTGCTCTTGCCCAAATCCCACGGCCAGAGTGGTAAACTGTCACCATATCCGGGTGAGACCATCCCTCTGAGCTCCTGATATATAAGACCAGAACACAGAAATGCACAGTCCAAATGAAAGATTCCGGTGTAATTTTCTTTAAAAAGTAAAAGGACGCCTTTAAATGGATTCCCCGCCTTGTAGCCAGCCAGGATTAGGAAAGACTGCCTCCACTGCATCCTGAGGGCGCCCGGTGCTCTGCTCCCCATCCAGCATGCTGGAAAATGTTGCAGTCAATAAAAGCCAAATGAGGCTGATAGGCTTGATAAATGGGAAACCAGAAAAACCTTTTACCCAAAGAAGTCCTGACACTTAGTCGTAGGGCTGCAGACCATTTCATTCGTACATGAGCATGTCTGCTCTCACTTCCTCTTGTATTTTGCAGACAGCATGTTTTTTGTGGGATCGATGAATTTATGGCCACAGACACCCACTTTTGACAGCTGACCTGTCAAGATCAGTGCCTGAAAAACTAATTTCCAGCACTATTAAACAAAACAAGTACTGCTGCTATTTGATAAGACGGCCATGGTTTTCATTCGTCGCCGAGATCTGCTCTACCCAGACCAGAAATGCGGATGGAGCCAGAGGTTACAGCACAATCATCACTTGAAAGGAGATATATGGTCTCAAAATCTGATTATGACAAACAACTGTTCAAGAGATCAGCCAGTTGGAGAATATATTTCACAAACCACTGGTCTCAGGAAAATGTATGTCCTGAATCCATCAGGGTATTCTCCATGTTAGTGTTTCTGAGTTGTAAGATGTGGGGATTTAGGATTTTGTGGCCCTGTTCTTAATAAATGCAGACTATTAACCCTAAATGGGACAGGCCTCCTTTGGAACATTGGGCTTTGTGATCTGCAACCCAGTTATAGAAGTGGCTTAAGGTGTCATCTCTTTTCATGGGGAGGGAGGAAGGAAAGAGGAGGAAATCCAACTGCTTTATAATAGCCCAGAGACAGAACATGACCAATTTCATACAGAGAGCCTTGCCCATTCCTGGGGAGGGAAGGAGGGGTAGGGGAGGGAGAGAAGAAGTGAGAGAAGGAGGAGAGGAAAGAAGGACTTAACCCCAAATCTCATGTTTAACAATACCCGACAAGATAATAGATCAATAGCCTATACTGTCACACTTTCACAGCTAAGTGAGGAATATTTTATTGGTAAGCTTGTCTCAAGAGAATACTGGAAACAAGAGGTGAAGATTTTATGACCACGTTTATCTGACCTCACAACCACAGCTGAAGCCCCATGAGAGCTGTCCCCTTATCAACTAGTGACTGCCATCCACTGAGAGCAGATGGCCCTGGCTTCAGGAATGATGGCCATAGTGGGTTTATCCTCATGTCAGTGCCATGGACTTTTCTAAAACAATAAGTCATTTGTTAGTTTTTTTTTTTCCTTTGCCTACTTGTATTGGAAAATAAATGGGCTCAATGTATGTTTCAAAGGATCACAGCCTTGGGTGAGTGTGGGGTGAAGGAGAACCCACTATCTTGAATCAGCTTGAATTGGACATTGGGCCAGCACTAATTTCAGACGGTTGATTACAAGTCGTAAGCTCTGGCTAAAAGCAGGAACAACATGGTTAGACACAAACACAGCATCTCAGAAGGAGAGTGTAGAGTCTGAGGGTAGAATATCATTATCTTATAATATTATCTGAGGGTAGAATATTATTAGTTGCCAGGGTTCCTGAGGTACGGTATAATGTTACAGTTCATTTTGGGAATTCCAGCACATCAGGGTCGCTAGGGCTGGGCCTCGAAGGGTGTGAATCACAGGAGTTGGCAGCCAGTATCAGGTTCATGCACCTACCGAGGAAGGGCTAGGACCTCTCCTGAAGCTCCTAGACACGCCGTGCGGGAAGGGGTGGTTCTCACTCTGAGATGGGAGAGATGAAAGTCGCATCTCAGTAAGGACCAGTTGCACAGGAATTGGGCCTTTGGTGAAAGTTGTACTATCTTAAAAAAAGCCTCACGAGAACTTGCACTAAATGTCCAGAGGATAGAGCTGGAAGAAACTGGAAGAAAAGTAAAATCGGCTGGAGGGCTATCACACATAGGGCTTATGAAAAACCTTTGGCAAGGATGAGAAAAAGATGCTTCCCCAGTGGTTTTGGAGAGGAAGATAATGAAAACTGGCAGAAATGCCTTTGGCCCTGGCAACAGATCATTCATGGCGGAGGCAGTGAAAATGCCCAAGCCTAGTCTCTGCTACTGAAACTCCAGGGCGGGAGGGGCTTGCTGGGCTCACAGAGGGAGAGAAGGACGGACCAGCTCTGATAGTGCCAGCCGTGGAGTCTTTCTGTCACATTAAGAGCGAGGATGGGGACAGCTCCACTTCTGCTTAAGATATATAAAGCAGAAAGAGGATGTTGTTCCCATTGTAACAACAACAACAATAAAAGCCAGATAACCAACAAAACCATAAATATTTTTTTTAAATTTAGCCTATAAGAAACTTGTGGTCATCAGACCACCTGGTGAACTGAATTTCACAAGGTAGGAAGTCTCTCCAAGGACAGGACATAGCATCTATGGCACAGCATGGGACGAAAGAGGTGGCAGTTATAAAAGTGGGTAAGAAGAAAAAACTCCTGAAATTTAACAGTCTTAAAGGCCAAGTGTGTGCCAGCAGGAGAAGGAAGCCCCGGGGAGCAACAGGCTCAAGGGAGGTCACACCCAGGCATCAGCTCTCCTCCTCCAAACCCGCACTGGGGGAGCGGGAGAAAGAAAAACGTAACAGCAACTAAGTGACCAGACAATCTCAAATGTATGTATATCTAATACAGGACTTGTATCAGGTACATGTGAAGAAAACTCACGACTCAATTATAAGAAAAAAAACCCAGTTTTTAAAAATAGAGAAATGACTTATTTTTTCCAAAAAAGACATGTGAAGGCCAATATGCACATGAAAACATATATGTTCCACATCATGAATCATCAGGGAAATGCAAAATAACATCACAAGGAGGTATTATACCACTAAACCTCACTAGGACGGCTAAAACTCCAACACTGACACTACTAAGTATTGTTGAGGGTCTGGAATGCAAACTGTGCAGCCACACTGGGAGACAGTTGGACAATGTCTTATAAAGGTAAACCTGTATCTGCCATGCAGCCCCTGCCATTCCACTCCTAGGCATTCACATGAGGCAAATGTAAACTATGTCCCTACAGAGATCTCACAGAAGCTTTCTTCACAGTGGCCAAAAACAGCAACTCTCCAAGTGTGGATCATCTGGTGAATAGCTAAACAAAATGTGGTATATTTATACAAAAGAATACAATTCAGCAAGAAAAAGCAACAAACTACTGACACATGCGACAACCTGGATGACCTCAAAAGCATTACGCCAAGCGAACGTGGTCAAGAGACCACATACTCAATGATTCTGTGGATAAGGCGTTCTCACACAGGCAATGTTAAACCACTGAAATAGATCAGTGGCCGCCTGGAGGTGGGACAGGAGAAGAGTATCGAATGCAAAGACAAAGCAGGGGGCTTTGGGGGAATAGAAATGTTCTATATTTTGAGTGTTCTGTATACACACCACCGTATACATTTGTACAGCTCAAATAGGTGGATTTACTACACATAACTGCATCTAAATAAACTTGTTATGTATATAACGATTTTGAAAATGATACAGCCATGTGCTGGGGTGGTGGATAATGGTATTAACATGTCATATGACCCAACTATGACCTTCTGGCAAGGGTGATTAAGACTCCCAAAATAACATTAAGACCGACATTGGTACCCTCAGGTAATCGTACTTTAACTACCTGGAGCGTGTGGTATCAAATGGCCGAGATATTATCTATCAATCTTGAAGAACTGGATGCATCTTTAGAAGGTTTTAGGAAGAACATAAGTACAGTTTTACCTGCAAATAGTTCCATGGTGTGTGGAAAAAAATAGGTTACAAAATTATGTATGGTATAATCCGAATTTTTTAATGCTTATTTCTTTGTGAGATGGTGCACGTGTATGCCTGAGACACAAAAGCGGCTGTTTCTGGAATCGAGTGGAGCAATGGGATTACAGGGAATGTTCATCTCTTGCATGACACAAACCTATAACGTTTGAATTGTTTTACAGACAGGAAGCATCGCCTTTGTAATCAGAAGAAAAACAATGGAGCAGTTTTCATTTTGAAACTGCATTCCAATCTAGCTTATGACTGTAATGTTGATTTTGTGTCCCTCTTTAATTGTTTTAGGTGTATTGGTTTTGTCTCTCTTAATAAACTGCAAGTTCTAGCAAAGGCAGTCTCAGCAGCAGAACAAGCCAGGCCGGAATTCTGTTTCTTCCACTCGTGATCAAGGGGACCTCTGGAAAATTACTTGAACTGGTCATATTTTTCCTCCTAGCTCATTTCTTCATTTGTATTTTTCACTAAATACTAGTTATTGTTATTAACAATACATTTTTTTCTCTCAGGTCTCTACTATGCTGAGGCCCATACTAACAGCTTAAGAAATTCTTGTTACATTGAACTGACTACAATTAATGGCCCTATATACACTATGCATCAGTCTGAAGTCTGATAAGACCCTTAGGACAGCCAGTTCTATGAGTTCTTACATTGCAAAATGTGTCAGGTCTCTTCCATTATATTCTCTTCAAACTTTGGGCCATCTCCTCTTCCCTTGTTCTCTGACTCCTGGTCATCCTTTGATTATCATTCTAGAAATATTTCCTTGCACCTCCAAGAGTAAATGTCTCCCTTTGGTGAGCCCACAATGCCCCGACCATAGCCCTGTGGAAATGCTTTTCACAATATATTAAGACTCTTTTTCTATCTATTCACTCATAAACTACATCTCTGTAAAGGCAGGGACTATCTCTTCTTCATTTTTATTCACTCAGTACAATCTTATTAGAAAGATTTATAAAATTGATCATCCCCTGGCCACTTCCTCATTAACTGGCTGGAATTTCACGCTTTCCTCAAATTCTAGATCCCAGGTTATGCCTCAGTTCTGAAGCTCTGCAAAAGGCTTTCTCGCTTGGTGCTTATTTATTTACAGTGGTTGAAAGTTCCTGGGGGGATTTTCTCTTTGCATGATTTTGTGTTGAGAATTCACATTAAGACTTTTAGTCATGGAAAAGTGTTAGCAAATGAGTGATTTTTAAAACCCCACTTTATAAGTCTTTACCTCTAGGTCCTGGTAAGCGTGTGGTCTGTGGACCTGGAGCATCGTATCTCGGATCCATCCCACATCTACTGAATCAGGGTCTGCATTTTAACAAGATTCCCAGGGAATGCACAGGCACAGCTAGGTTCGAGAAGCACAGTTTCTAGATCATACCATTATTTCTTACCGAGGAGTTTTACGAGCTGCCTTATCTATCTCTCGGTTTCTCTCTTATTCACCTGCTTTCTAACACCCATCCCCAGCAGCCCATTTTCTTTCTTGCTTTTTCTTTTTCTTTGTTTTTAAGAAAATTGCTTTCTTTCACTCTCCTTAGAATTCTCGACTGGCTTTCTATTACACTTGAATTATCCTTTCCATGGCCTGTAAGACTCACCGGGTCTGCCCTTCAAACATATCCTACCCGTCACACTTTCCACCTTGCTCACGACACCCCACCAACACTGGCCACCTTTCACTTTATCTCTCAAGCCAAGGTCCCTCCTGCATAGGAACTTTGTGCACACTCTTCACTTTCCTGATAAATCACATTTCTACCATTCATAACCCATGCTTGGCTCCTCCTGATCTGGTGGGTCTTGCCTGATGAGTTTTACTCTTGATAAAGCCTTCCCAGGTCACTCTTAAGTTTTAATATTCTCAAACACAGGACTTTGCTATGTTCTTAACAGCTCTCAAATACTGTAATTGTGAAAAGCACCTTCCATGACAGAGATCATGTCTGTTTTGTCCACCATCATAATCAGCTGACACAATTTCTGGCCCACAGCATGCATTTAATGAATATTTGTTGAATAAGCAAGTAAATTAGAGGATTATTCCAGATCAGCAAACTCTTCTGTAAAGGACTAGACAGTAAGTATTTTTTTGGGCCATATAGTCGCTGTGGTCAACTACCCAATGGGGGCAGCTGGGTTCTAATAATCTTTTCTTACAAATTAAGTGGCAGGCTGGAGTGGGCCCAAGAGTCATAGTTTGCTGATCCATGAATGTCAATACCTTCATTTCTATTGTTGCCTCTGCCTAGAAAATTCTCCCTCCAATTGCACTTCCCAAAGCACTACCCTTCTTTCAAAGTTCAATTTGTCATTTTTAAAAATCGTTTAACTGCCATGTTTTCAGGAAACCCCATTTTATCTCTCCAAACAGAAGTGACAGATCCTCCTGCATCTTTAAGCATTATGCTTACCCTTTCTCAGGGCACTGAGCACATTCACATTTCCCTGACAGTTCCTGTAGCAGATTGTATTTTCTAAAGATGGTTGTGACAATATTCCCCATCCCACATGCTCTTCTATAATGTGACTTCTCCATCTCCTAGCAGGAAGGGAAGTCTAATTCCCTTCACTTTAAATCTGGCCTGAATCTGATGCTGCATGTCTTTCAGGCTAGGTCAGAAAAGGCCATGCAGCTTCTACCTGGTTCTCTTGGGATGCTCACCCTAGGACAAAGCTTTTCAACCCAGACACCATTGACATTTGGGGCCAGATAATTATCTGAGGGTTGGGGGGAATGTTCTGTGCATTGCAGGATGCTGAGCAGTATCCCTGACCTCTGCCAACTAGATGCCAGGAGCTCAACCCCCCATCCACTGCTAGTGTAACAACCAAAAATATCTGCAGACATTGCCAAAAATCCCCTGAAGGGGAAAATTATACAGCCTACCCACACCACCACTCATTGAGAACCACTCATCTAGGAGAATCCAGCTGCCGTGCAAAAAGTACAACCACCCTGAGACCACCATGCTGGAGAGACCACCACACTGGAGAGACCACATGTGGATATTCCAGTCAATAGTACTATATGAGTCCAGCCTTCCCAGCGCCTCTGCCAAAGCGCTAGACATGTGAGTGAAGCCACCTTAGAACCTTAAGACCAGTGCATTAGCCAGTTGAGTGTCAATGAGTGACCTCAGCTAACATCGGAATAATCACCAAGACAAGCCTGACCAAATTTCTGACACACAGAATCCATGAGATACAATAAAATTATTGTTCGTTATAGTAAAGGTTGGGTCATTTGTTACGTAGTAATAGAAACTTAAATGGAATTTGTTACCTGGAAATATGGAGTTACTATTAAAAAAATAAAATATGTGGGATTAGCTTTGGGACTGTGAAGAGGAGGAAACTAGAAGAACCTCAAGGAGACTTTTTGGTGGAAGCAAAACTCAAGAAAACTTACTGTAAGAGTTTAGTGGGAAATACTAGAAGCTAGGAAAAAAGCTACCTTTGTTACAGTGGCAGAAAATTTAGGAAAACTTTCAACCTACAGTAATATAGAAAGTAGACAATCTCTTAATAAACTGATGAATCTAACTAAGGAGATGTATCTAAAGGTAAATCTAACTAGGCAGGATTTTGGACAGCCCTTTGGTTTCTCTTAGCCACATATGACAATGCATGCATGGATGCACAGATAGTTCATAAATTAACGGAAGAAGGAATTCTGCTTTCAAGCGGAAATTAGAGAAAATAAATAGAAGCCAGGATTTGTTGGATTCAAACTTAAAGCTATTTCTCATCCTCAGTCTCTTCAAGCAGAAAAATTCCAAAATAAGAGAGGTGCTCAGTGCAAAGATCAACTCCTGCAGACTACTTGGAAAATGCAGATCCATGCAATGAAGAGTCTGAGTGTAAAATCCTTTCTTAAGACTTCATAAATATTTAATGTTGTACCTTAGAGACCTTTCTGAAAGACAAAAGACTTCCCACAATCTTAAAAGTGACTATCACAGACGCTATCTGTTAGACAGTAGAACTTCCAAGAATCCAGGGTAGTCTATTTAAGGAATGCAAGGTAAAGAAGAGCCCATCTCAAAGAAATGTGTAGGTGTGGCTTTCATCTGGCATGGTCAACAACCAATAAACTTAATTTAAAAACCCACGCAGTTTTTAAAGTAAGTGTAGTGGCCAAAGCACAGCCAGGTTAGACTAAATGGTTCAGAGACAATGCGGAATGAAAGAGACTTTTAGATCCCTGAACTTCTACGGGCAGGAAGCAGCTGGGAAAAGTATTCAGCTACAAACAGTCTATTTTTTTTTATGGAAAAGTAAGGATGACTTAGAAGGAATCAAGAGCTCAAAGGGTGGAGTCAAGAAACAGAAAGTCATTGCCTGGAAGCAGTAACAGGTCCTAATCGAGGAGTTAATGACCTGAGTCCAGCTGGATGTGAGAATCGCTATCGACCAGTGATCACCACGTGCTTCCCAGCTACTCCCTCCTTACGGGTGGGAATATTTAAGGCAGTTACCCTATTACTGACTTACCTTTGTATATTGAACATAGGGGAGTCATATAACTTGTTTTCTTAGATTGAGGTCTTCAGATTGAGGAATATACGTGGGGAGCTGTATCAAAGAATCTGTATTCAAGGAGCTTCATTTGTACCTCAACCTGACTTAGATGCAAAGATGCCCAGTTTTGAGTCAATGCCATAGTGGAATGAGACTTAAGGGTTCTTGAGGGAGGGAGGAAGATTAGTTTTCATTCGAGAGGGGTGTGGATCATGGTGGCCATAAGAAGCGCTATTGCAGATGGTGTCTTCCAAGAGTAGCAACAACATCTACCTCACGTGCTCTTCCAGACTGTGACTTTGTTACTCCTCCATCAACATACAGAGTCTACTCCCTCCACTCCCCCCTGAAGCTTGACTGGTGTCACTTGTAATTTATAAACTGTGGTGGAAGTGGCACTTTGTGACTTTAGAGGCTGTATTCTAAATAGCCATGCAACATCCACTTGGTTCTCTTGTCACCTTTGCTCTGGGGAAGCCGGCTACCACGCAGAGATTCAACAGCCTGAGACCACCGTGATGAAGACATTCCCTAAAGAAACACCTAACCACATCAGGCTTTGCGTAAACAAGAAGCAAATATTTATTGTATTAAGCCCCTGAAAATAATATAGTCTAGCCTACCTTGACCATAATCCATCTCTCACACAGGAGGAAGAGTGACATTTCAGAAACATAAATCATTTCATATCACCCCTTCACTTAAAATGTTCCATTGGCATCCATTTAAAATAAATTCCTAAGCGTGACTGACAACATTCTACATGATCTGACCTCTGCCTAGATGACATCGTACCCCTTCCTCCTAGTTATCTAAAGCGGCCACAGTGGCCCTCTTTCTGCTCTTCTGATATCCCAAAACTATTCCCAGCTTAGAGCCTTTGTATATGCTCTTCCTCTAGAAACATTTTTAACCCAGAACTACTCTTAGTTGGCTTCTTCCATCAGTCAGTCTTCATTTTCTTCAAACGGACATTTAATTGCTAAAATTTTTATAGATTTATTATCTATCTTCTCCCACTGGAATATAAGCTGTATGAGGACAGAGTACTTTTTGGTCCAGTACCCTTAGAACTCAGTAAAATGCCTGGCACAGAACAGGCACTCGAAAAAAGCTGACCATTATTGTTACCATTATCACAAATAATAAAGATGTGCATACCTGTTTTTACAGCTAGCTGAATCCCAGCATAAGCATCTATCCTTGGACAGGTGACTGAGGTCTGGGAGAACCCTAAAATAAGATCCCATGGAGTTCTCCCGCAACCAAAATTCAGAGAAGATTCAGTTATGCTCAGAATTACAAGACTCTCCTGACACATTATCAGGTAAGAATGTGGGCATCTGACCATCAGCTATGATCGGTTGAAAGGTGTGATACTCTTGATTTAAGAACAAGGCTTTTGCCCCAGCCTCACCGGCAGAACAACTTGCTTGCAACGTAAAACGTGGAAACACTGAAAGAAAGGAAACCAGAACAAATACATCCACAAAAGAGAATATGCAATTGCCTAACAAGCAAGGACATATGTTCAATCTAATAACACAGAAAAGGCAAGTTGTAGGGATACGCTATTTCTTGCTTATAAATTTTTTTTTAAAATGAAATCCCTAGTGATGAGACTGTGAAATGACCACAATATTAATACAGGGCAAACTGATACTCTGCGGACGGCAACTTAGCAGTACGCACCAAGAGCATAACAAATATACTTCTAATTAATTATTTGTTGATTTTTATTTTTTAGAGATGGAGTCTCACTATGTTGCCCAGGCTGGTCTCAAATCCTGGCCTCAAGTGATCCTCCCACCTCAGCCTCCCCAGTAGCTGGGACTACAGGCAGGCACCACCACACCCAGCTCAAATATACCTCCTGACCAGTAATTCTAGGGAACTTTGCTAGGGAAGAACTTCCATACATTAATGGCAAAAACAAAACTTACGCACAAAGGTGATCATTAGAGAACTAAACACAGTGGTAAAAACAAAAAGGAAAAATCACCTGAAATCCAATTATATGAGAAATGTTAAGTAGTTATGATCCACCTCCTGGATATAGCATTAGGCAGCATTAAAAAGGATTATTAGAGATTGCATTAACATTAGAAAATGTCATGACCCTTAATGTTGAGCAGTAGTAGTAATGTTGGGTAGACTCTTGTAACTGTTGAAGAAATGTTTAGTGGGTGGAAATAGGATGTGTTGTGTTGGCGAGTTGAGGGCAGGCCCTGGGAGGAAAGGACAGGAGCTGAAGAGGGAGATTCTGGATGTTTACATTCTTGCAATCTCGAGAGAGAAGAGAGCCAAGAGCGTATGAGAATCCAACCAAGTGGAGCAAAAAGGCTGGCTGAGTCTGAATTGCAAAGGCACCTCTTCTGTCGCCCTGGTTACAGGCCCCCTTCTCTGGGTAGTGATATTATAAATGAGACAAGTCACATGCAAATGAAGAAAGCAGATATTGGGGTAGAGCCAGGTTGGTTCTGGGAAGCTCTGCCTTGGGGGCGGGTCTGAGGAAGAGTTTGGGAAGTGTCCGTGCAGGAGACGAAGGTGACCTTAGAAAGAGAGGATCTCATTCAAAATAAGAATAGGTGGCTGCTGCAGGCTTGAGAACATCAGATCTGCTGTCATCCCCTGAGATGGTCCCCACAGCACCACTGAGCCCACAGGGGTCGCCTGTTCAGTCTGTCCCTTTTGTTACACAGAAGAGGAAACCCCAGGACCAAAAATTAATACAGCTCAATCTCTTTAGTGGCTTTTGGGGTCAATATAGGTAAAAGGTGGGGAATCGAGATTATACAATTAAAAAAACAGAACAAAAAATAAATATACATTCTTATTACAACCACATGCATATTTAATATTATATATGTATGCACATATTTATTATATATATGGTATGGGGATATATAATACACATATAGATGGATAAATCAAAAGTTAATAATAATTTAAGTAATAAATTTATTGCTGAATTTTTTCTTTAGAATTTAATGCATATTTTTTTTTTTTTTTTTTTTGAGACAGAGTCTCACTCTGTTGCCCGGGCTAGAGTGAGTGCCGTGGCGTCAGCCTAGCTCACAGCAACCTCAAACTCCTAGGCTCAAGTGATCCTTCTGCCTCAGCCTCCCAAGTAGCTGGGACTACAGGCATGCACCACCATGCCCGGCTAATTTTTTCTATATATTTTTAGTTGTCCAGATCATTTCTTTCTATTTTTGGTAGAGACGGGGTCTCGCTCTTGCTCAGGTTGGTCTCAAACTCCTGAGCTCAAACGATCCACCCGCCTCGGCCTCCCAGAGTGCTAGGATTACAGGCTTGAGTTACCGCGCCCAACCTCAATGCATTTTTTAAAATTTCTATAATGAGCTTGACTTGCTTTTATAATGAGAAAGATAAAGTATAAATTTAAGTAGGGTATGATATCAAATACTTTTATGCAAGCACAGGGATGCGGACTCGCACTGCCAAGTCAATGACTAGCTGAAAGTCATCGTCCCCATCTGTGCTAGTCGGCCTGCTCTGACAGTCAGGACAGAGCAACATCCGCCCTCCCCAAATGGTTCTTCTTTAATCCACATTCTTTAATGAAGCTTGGAATAGACAAACTGTAGAAAGAGTCGATGTGCCTCTTGAGTGTATCTTTATGGTCCTTGTAATTGGTACAAGACCAGAGCATGCACAATCCCAGCCCTCAGGCCCTTTATGAGTTAGAATTGGTGGGACACACATCTCAGAGCTGGCACTGAGCTCACACCCTTGGGGACACACACTCCAACTGCAGAAAGCCCAGCAGTCTTGACTCGCCCTTGCAGGGTAAATGCCGAGACGTGACTGACCACCTTTGGGCTTGGAAGGCCTTGGAGGTGATTCCACGCCGTGGCCAGCACCTTTCCTGAACACTGCCCCTGTGAGAAAATGCTACACTGCTCACCAATATACGAATGCCTATTTACAAGTGATATACATGCACACACTAACATATTGTATGTATTATAAAATATACACAGAAGATATTTTTACAAGTGGAGATAGATAAAATAAATTATTTTTATTGAGAGATCATATTGTCATTAAAGAATATTTTAAGACCCAGCAGTATATATTTAACACAAGATTCATTATTAACCACTACAAATTTAATTTGCTATTTTAAATAGTTTTATTGATAACTTGGAAATTTTTTAACCAACTTCCTGTATTGTCATTGGTTTACCTCATGACGTGGCTGACAAGGAGCTCGGACTGAGGCCTGGAGACGCGAGCACTCACACTCCATTCCCGTGTCGTTCACGGTGTTCGCCTTCCTGGGATCACCTTCAACCTGCCCATTATTCTCAGGTAACCGTTTTTTCCATCCTCTAAGGGTTATTTTACTTAAAACTCAATATCGTCCATGAATCCTTTTCCAGGTAAATATGAATTACGAGACATTACAATTTATCGAAGTCAAAACTTAGGCATTCTGGCCAACCGTCGGTGCGCTGGAATCCCTACTCTTCCCTTGGGCACCCACATTCCACGCTTCAGTGCTGCTTAGAGTGTGGTGCACGGACCAGTGTCACCCTTCAAACTGTTTGCAGTCCTCAGTGAGGTAAGTGAAGAAGTCAAAAGTAAATGTTTATAAACATTTAAAAATCTGACAGAGGACACTACATAATCCCATTTAACTATAAAAGGAGAGGCTTGTGTTCGGCTTGTATCAGGACGGAGGGACGACACGCCACACTCACATTCAGGCAGTCGATGACTTAGGGACAGAGAAAGGAAGAGCAGCCAATGTGCCAGCTCCCCGAGTCCTTCGCCCACACACAAAGAAAGATGTGGCTTGAGCTGTGTGACACCCCATGGCAGAGAAGCCAACTGCAGACTTCCCCTACGAGGTTTGTGGCCTGCAGTCTGTCCTGAGAGGGGCAGGGCAGGATGCTCTCGCGCCTCATCAGACCCGAGGAGCAGTAAGAAATTCTGCCTCAGGACGGCCGCCCAGTGGCGGGGACGGGGATGGGAGATGCCTCAGAGCCGCTCCTCGCAGGCTGCCCCACTCTCGTGCCGGGAGGATCCCGAGGTGATGCGCCAGGACTTCCGCTAGTGCAGCTCAGGCTCTTGCCCACGTGGCCCGTCTGGATGCACGCGAGGTCAGCAGGGCACCGTGGCAGAGCCGTTCCCCGACCAGCGCCAGTGTCGATCCACATAGCACAATATTGCGGAGCTTAATTTCCTTCTCAAGCTTTAGGAAAAAAATTCTGTAAATAAATTTTCTAATTTTATCCTCCATAACCCAACGATGTGAGCATCTCGCTCATGACGTCACTGATCTTGTGAAATCTCCACCTGAAGCCAGAATCCATGTGCCACCAGCCTAAAGGACAACACAGACATTCAACCAGTGAGGGGAAGGGGACTCTCTTCCATCGGAGACGTCGGTTTTTTAAATCTGGGCGATGGTTCGCAGAGTCGTTCCTTCTATCAAATCGCCAATATAGTCACTAATTAAACAAACACTTACTGAAGGCTGCCACATGCCAGAATCTGACAGGCACGGGTCACAAAGATGAATGAAGCGTAGACCCTGTCCTAGAGAAATGTGTGGTCTAGGAGGGAGAAAGGTAAATGAGAGGAAGTCGTTATAATCGTGGGTTCCATATGAGAAGAGCGTTTGTAGAGGACACTGAGGGGAAACAAAGAAAAGAGTGATCCTCTGAGCCTAGGGGACCAGGGAAATACATGACAAAGGCAATGAGATACGATATTAATGTGAAAGAATGAATAGGATTTCCCCAGACAGAGGATGACATAAAGGCCACTGCTGGTCAAAGCAGCAGCATATGCAAAGCAATGGTGGTAAAGGAGAGCATGCATGCTTGGAGAGTCTCCTTCCCCCAAGTCCCCCCTTTCCTCAAGACATAGCCAGTGGGCCAAGAGAGACAACAGATAGAAGCTGCGATTGGGAGTCAAATGTTCATTCAAATTCTATTTCCTCCCCTTATAGACAGTGTGACCTTGAGCAAATGACTTATCCTCTTTGTTTCTATTTCTTCACCTGCAAAAATAATGAAATTAATGCCTACTTACCTTTAAAAGTTATTTACAGGATTAGAGTGGGCTGCATATAAAATGACTGGCATATTGTAGGTACTAAATTTATTTTTATCATTGTTACATTTTCTTAGAAGATCTTGGGATGCTTTTGAGTCAACCTAGTCTCTCCGGCATGTGACAGCCCTCTTGGTATGGGAAGCAGCATAACCGTGTGCCTCTGAGTATTTAGCCTTTTCTCCTCACCAGTTCTTCCCACTATGCCTTATGAAGCATGCTTTTGAGTGACCTGTTTTCTTATGCTGGTAGAGGGACAGCTAGAAAGGGGCCTAGAACTCCAGATCTTCTTGGACCTGGGCATTTGTTTCTGTTACCCATTGCACAAACCACCCCCAAAACCTAGTGGCTTACAACAACTAGAACTTATTATTTCCAACAACTCAGTGATCTAATGGGGCTTGCTCCTGGGATTTCATTCAGCTGGCAGATCAGGAGTGTGCAGGGGTCAGCTGAGTCGGCTGAGATGACCTGACCTTTCTCTCCCCCTGGTTTCCATCCTGGGCTCCTCAGTGCCTGGCCAGCTCAGGGCAGCGTCCCAGAGAGCAAAGTGGAAGCTGCAGGGTCTCCTGAGGTTCCAGAACTTCCGCAACATCGCTTCCACCATGTTTTATTGGTCAAAGCAAGTCGCAGCCAGCCGCAATTCCCAGAGTAGAGCAAAAGTCCCTCTTCTGGAGACTGTTGATCTGATACCTTCGCACTGCCACGGGGTGTGCATGCTGAAATGAGGGCTCTGCTGCTTCCCAGAGACCCTAACACAGCAGGAGATGGTGCCACTCTCATTTCTCAGGTTCTAAAGTGGCACTTCTGCTTAGACACAGCTGGGCACCTCTGCACGGAGCCCGGAAGGCAAAGTAGACTGAAAAGCACACATGGGGGGCTCGACACCCAGTGTCCAAGGACCCCATTTTCTGGTGACCTAGACGGAAAAGGTCTGGGATGAACTTCCTCTGTGAATTACACAAGCCTCTCCCCTGGCCCTGGGCCTCAGGCATCCAACAAAGGGGCGTTACCTGGACATGTCAGAGTCCTTCCCACAGACACAAGGACACGCTGAGACCCGGAGACCCTGCCAATGCACGGGACACCACTGGAAGTAGCTCAGAGCCTTCCCTCACTGTGGCGATCTGTCTCCCACCCTCTCCATACCTGCTCTCCCTCATTCCCCACCCAAATGCAATAGTCCCCCTTATTCAAGGGGGATACATTATGTTCTAAGACCCCCAGTGGATGCCTGAAATCACAGATAGCACCGAACCTAATCGCTGTTGATTGGAACATGTTTCTGTTCATGTTTTCCTTCCATAAAAGCAATACTTTTTCCATCTTAACTAAGCACTTATCACATACTATGGCCATAACTTTTGCAGGTTAAGGCGTGACGGCAAAACTAGCATGAATTTGTTTTTCCTTCTTTACAATTTCACGGATGGAAGATTCATTCTCACCACGGATCTTAGCAACCGCAGTATAGGAATTTGTTTTCGTTTCTTGTTAAAAGTTTTCACCTTTTCACTTAAGGGAAGCACTTTATGGCTTCTCATTGGCGTTCCCAAATTGCCAGCATCACTGCTCTCGCACTTGGGGCCATTATTAAGTCAAATAACAGTTACTTGAACACAAGCACTGCAATCCCAAGACCGTTGATCTGGTAACAGAAATTGCTACTAAGTGACCAACTGGGCAAGTAGCGGGTACAGCGTGGATACACTGGGCAAAGGGAGGATTCATGTCCTGGTCAGGACAGAGTAGGATGGCACGAGAGTTCATCACACTACTCAGAATGGTGTGCAATTTAAAACTTATGAATTGTTTATTTCTTGAATTTACCATTTAATATTTTCAGACCATGGTTAACCACAGGAAACTGAAACCACAAAACTGTGGCTAAGAGGGGGCTGTTGCATACACACGGGCATTCAGCCATTTGTCCACACGTCATTTACACTGAGCTAACACTTACATAGGTTATGCCAGGTGCTGCTCTGACCACCGTCAGATACACAACAGCCCTGGTCCCGTGACAGCCTGAGGTAGGCACCACTACGGACTCCATGCACAATGGGGAGACGGAGGCAAGCGAGTAGTTTTCAAGCTTAAGGGTTGATAGCCTTTGTTGATCAAAATGACATAGTCTGTCGGCTACTTTCATACAGCCCCACCAAGGATCCAGCTTCTGCGATGTGCCCAGGTCTAAGTGCAGGATCTAAGGCCTGAGACACACACCAAGCCAACAGAGGGGAAATCCGGGGACTCCAGGTGCCCCCGCTCAGCAGATGCTTCTCCACTGGCCTCAGGCACAGCCTCGATGCTTCTACCTCCCCTTCCAGGTGCTGCCGCCTTCCCTCCCCAGGAAGAACTAGCCTCTCACTTAGGAACTCCCGCCTGCTCATTTTCTGTGGGTGAGAAGAAAAGACTTCCCCGTGGCCCGGCTGAAGCTGAATCTTCACACAGCTGTGAGACAGCCCGTTGGACCTGCTGCTGCACAGAAGCCAGGATCTGGGAGGAGCTGCTTCCCAATCTGCACATGGGCGGGGTGAGGGCAGAAAATCCCCGCATCTGTCTGTCCACTATGGGAGTTGGCATGCAGAGGAAAACAGAGGTAATGGTCTCTGATTGGGGAGACAAGGAGAGGCTACCAAGTCTCGGTGGTCGCACGAACGTTCAAAGCATCTCCAGGATAGCGGCTGGCATTGATGTTGAAGGAAGGGTAGGAGGGAGCTCAATCTGAACAGAGTTCAGTAACAGCTCGAGTAGAGTGACGGAGCCTGCTGGGGGGTGCTAAGGAGTGGGTACAGGAGACTAGACTGGTCCATGCACTGTGCATGATGGTTGAGCTGAACCAGGTTCAAACTCCAGCTCTCCAAACATGTTGTGTAAACCTGAGCAAATTACTTAAATCTCCAAGCTTTAGTTCTCCTACCTGCAAGGTGGGAGACACCATCCCTACTTGCTATAAGATTATATGATTAGGCCGCTAAAAACTGCCTGGTACATTCCTGGAGTCCAGCAAACACTGCAGCATGCTCCTATGCTGGAGGTATTCCAAGGGGAACTGTAAGCTCCGACCAGAACAGGAAGACCAGGTGGGCAGGCGCCAGGACCTTCATATCATAGTACTCCTCGTGCATCCTCGTGCAGGCTGCCCCTGCTTGGACAGTGAGGAAATCCTTGCAAAAGCACCAACAGAGCAAGCAGAGAATGGTGATTAGTGTGCACCTCTGCGCTCACACTCCTTGACTCAATCTCTGCATCTGCCACTTCCTAGCTGCATCATTTGGGGCAAGTCCCATGGCCTCTTTGTACCTTAGATCTTTTTCTCTGGAAAGTGAGGTTAATAACTATCTTAATTATCTTTTGCTACATTATCAAACAATTGCAAAACTTAGTAACTTAAAACAACAATCATTTTCAAATATTTTATTTATTTTCTCATGCTTTTGCAATTTGGACAGAGTTTGGCGATAGCTTGTCTCTGCTCCATGAGCCAGCAACCAGCAGGGACCACTGGGGGTGGGCAATCTCCTTCCAAGAATCTCCTTCCCTCACGTGGCTGGCAGGTTGGTGGGGCTATCAGCTAGGAGCCCAGCAAGGGTGTTGGCTGGGGCCTCAGTTTCCCTCCACACATAATAGCTTCTCCTCACTGCTGAGCATGGCGGCCTCAGGGTACTCAGACTGTGTACATGGCAGCTGGCTTTCCCCAGAGGGCAAAATGAAGGCTGCCAGGGGTCTTAAGGTTGAGGCGCAGCACTGTCACCATATCCGTTCTGCCACATACTGTTGATTCAAGCAGGTCACAGGTCAGCCCAGGTTCAAGAGGAGGATACCACAAAATTGTGTGACTACTAGGCGGCATGATGCATTAGGGACCATCAGAACAGCAGCTCACCGAGGCCCATCTCCTTAATGGCACTGTGGAGGATTAAACATGTCCAGGCATCTCTGTCCCTTGTCGAGTTATGAGTGCCCTGCTGGTGCCGAAGGGCAGGACAGTGGAGTGGTCGAAGCTGGTGGGGGAGACTCCAGCCAAACTGCTCCACTCTCACCACTTACTCGGAGAGAAGCTACTTCACCCTCACGTGCTTCAAATTCTTCATCCCATAAATGGAGATAATAACAGCACTCGCCTTGTGGAACTGTTGTGAGGACTAAATGAGTTGATGTTTGTAAAGTGCTGAAAACCATGCCTTGGACTTAGCAAACAGGATGGAAGTGCCTGCTGTCATACTCCTAGGCAGAGCCAACTCCGATCTCTGAGTCTTGGCCCTGATGTCTAAAGACACACTGTCTTCCCTCCTGCTTCTGGATGTCCCTCAGTGCCTTTTCTTCTCTCTGCCACCCTGGTGGTCCCTGCCAGGCAGCCCAGTCTCATGGGCCACCGACATTTGCTGCTGGGTCTTGCAACAGCCCTTGGCCACCCCAGGGCCCAGGCGGGCAGCTCAATGCATCTGCTCTTGTGGAAAGACCTGCAGCCACACCCAACTCAGTCCCCACACTCTGTCTTACCGAAAAGGATCACACTTGTTGTGTTTCTTTGTCTTCATCAACAACCAACTCCCTCTCGGAATACGTCTCCCTGACTTTTCCTTTGACTGATCACTGCATGAAAACGACCTTCACTAACCAGAGAAAACTGTCTTCCTGGGTGGTAAAAGGCGATTTGCACAGTGATAGAAAAATACCATTTTTTATCTAATCCATAATTAGGTCTTGAAGAAACAAATTAAGTGAAGGCAAAATTATGTTTCTTTAAAGCATGAATACTGATCTGCATAATGATGTACATTTAATGGTTTTAATTTCCAAGGGAAACTATTTTTAAAATGAGTTTGGAAAATGTATTTTTCCCTTCAATTCCATGTCTATAAAGTTAAATCCCCAGGCCTGGTACTGCAACACCCCAGCCTGCAATCCTAGCTAATTAGTGATGACATTTTAATCCTAATACAGCAAAAGTGTCTTCCACCTCTGAGGGCACCGTGCCATGCAAGGTAGGAATTAATGCAAGAAAGAAAGAGTCCCCAAAGCATGGTGCCTGGGGACCTGCCCTGTCTTTGCCCACATCACCACCACGTGCTCCAGTCTCCAGGCCCAAGCTCTCTTAGTGGGGCCCTTGGTAGTAACAATTATTGTTATGAATATATAAAACAGCATTCTGACATCCATTTTTGTTAGTAGCACTCTATTTTATCTCTTTGAGAGGTGCTGTTACAACAGGAAACTTGGAGTCAGACAGCTCTGTCTGACCTAAGTTAATTCAGCCACAAATGAGATACATGGGAAGGGTTGACCTTCAATTGTTTTTGACCTATACAGATGGCAACTTTATATTATTCAGGTTTATTACATGCCTGACATATGGCAAGCACTCAATGGATTTTAGTTGTTGTTGTTATTATTATTATTATTATTGGCATGATTTGGGCAATACAGTTGTAAATGGAGATAGTACACCGCCAACTTTCCAGACTGTTGGGAAAACGAGATGAAGGAAGATGAGATAATGTGCTTAGCACCCCGCCTGGCACACCGGCCACTTTCAAAACAATTTAGTTCCCTTCCTCTGCCCATTTTGGGTTTGCCCCATTCATTTACTGCCAGGTAAACTAGAGCAACTCAGCAGAAGTTGCACGGAGCCCTGCACCCCTCTACCCTCAAGCCTGCTGTGTCTTGGAAAAGCCTCTGAGACTGCTCACGGCCACCGAATTAGCTAGGGAGTTAGAAGTCAACAAGTGTAGATCCGCAACACACTGCATGGTTTCTCGAGCATGACCTCCCTGATTTTCCTGTTTTATCTCCCCTAAGAGCTCCACGAGGTAGGAGTTAGCCCTGGATTTCCTGTCCAGTAGCCACTCTGCTCAGCTGTAGCAATTTGAGGGTCCTGGGCTTTGGTAAATGCCCCCACCAAGGAAAACTGCATCTCTTGGATACCAAACCCCAATAGGGCTATTGAACTCCACCAGAAGCTGTGAGGTTCTCAGTTGAAAGCGCAAGTCAGAAGGCATTTCTTCAAGGTGGGCAGATTTGCCCACTAAGCACTCGTACCTGTGACATGTGGCTTCAGCACCATGGCATCGAGAACCCAATAATAACACCCCTAACCTGAAGTTAAAGGCTTAGGCTTTTGGGTCCTCAAATTCTTGGCCAACTCTTCAAAAGATCAAGAGACTCGGAGCTCAACTGAACAAATACAAAGTAACTTTTCATGGGAATCCCAGGAAGAATGGAGCACTGGCCACGTGCCAAGCCCCCACCATTTCACTTTGTCCTCTCAACAATGCCTGCATCCAGTTTTACAATTCTCACTGCGCCCCAGAGAAACTAACCAGTTAGCTCCTGGGCACACATCAAGTGGAAGAGTCATGTGTTAAACAATAATGGTTTTATCACACCCCCAAGCCAACGATGGCAGCTTTAGAAGCAACTTGTTTGGGCTTCGGCATAGCTAGGAACATGTAGAGAGGGGAAATTGAATTCTTTCTGGTTTTTGATTGCCCATTGAAATGAATATTTGCTGAGCCCTTTCTATGCAGGTGCCATGCTGGGTGCTGCAGAGCCAGTGCCGAGCCCGAGGACAAGGTCACTGCTCTCACAGCGCTCATGGCGTGCAGAGGTAACAAGCGTATAAATTAGCAATTACACTGTTGTGCTGTGCAAGCAAGTGCAGGGCAGCCGACACAACCCCCTGGTCATCGAGGAGGCCCCTAAGGAAGTAGCAAGGACAGTGAGTTCCAACAGGTGTTAGCCAGCCAGGGCCAGGAGGCAGACAAACCTGACGTGGGTACCCGGTAGGTCAGCGTCCAATAGAACAAGCTCTGAGCGCCTTGAGGTCCAAATCGCCACGGTCCATCTGTTCACCACTCAGTCCCTGCGCCATGCCCTCCAACTCCCCCCAGAACACACATACTTTCCAAGTCCCTGTTCAGCAGCTTCCTTGAGTATTCCAAACTGAATCTGAACCCTGCAATTCAGAAGAGGTGAAGATACCACAAGAACAGAGAACAAAAGAAATGCTTAAGACAGAAAAACATTTTTATCAGCCTACTTGAAATGTAGTTTGTTCTCTCCAATACGTTGAAAACATTGAAAAGCCTTTCCAACTATCTCAAACATCTGCTGAGTGGGCCAAACGCCCCCTCCATTTGCTCCACCCACAATCTCTGCATCCATCGTGCCTCATATTAAGTAACGTTCAATTACAACCTGTATAATTTTGCACCACGCTCCTCAATTAAACCCCGTGCTGGAGAAGTCCTCTTCCCACCGTCTCCTGGGTGCGCATGGTGATGTCAATAAAATGTACATGTACGATAATTAAATTTGGCATAATTACTTTTCCAAATGATCACTGACACTCCATTGTTCCAAAAGGATTAATCCTCAGAGCCTTCCAAATGCAATCTGGAAGTTTCTGGATCTAAATGAGATTTCAAAGGATGTAATTTATAATAACCACGATCCCTGACGCACACTTTAATATATCCTTTCTTTGTTACAGTCATTTGCTGGTAAAATCTAGCTGAATTAGAATTCTCTTGGGGTGACGAGCTACCTGTCTGGAGGTGCCAGCTGGGCTGTCACAGACATTCCGCCGTGAAGCTGGAACGTGCGAGAGTCACTTCCTGATCAGCTCCGATCTGGGAACTGTGCCTCCCCTGGCGTCCTCCTTTCTAGCTAAGCCCTGCACTGCTCCATGTACCAGGGAGAGAGGAAACGAACTGCTTGCTCCCTACCTGCTGACCTGAAAAGGGACGGGGGCTTTGACTCTCGTGAGACACCAGGACAGAGCCAGGGCAGTGGGGAAGAGAAGAGAACCCCGCTTCTTGGTGTTGTGAAAATGCGCCGCCTGTCGGCTTGGAGGATAGGGGAGAAGTGAGTGCCTGCTATGAGCCAGGTGACTTGCCAGGTGCCTGATAGACATTAGCTCACTGTTAAGCACAGTCACCCCAGGAGATAGACGGGAGGCCCCTGAGCAGCCTCAGGGTGAAACAGGGCACACAGTATGGGGGAGGGACACGCTGTAGCCCTGGCTTGGGCGAGGCAAACGCATTTCATGTAACCAAAATATCCTGAATTAAAAAAAAAAATAAAAAAATGCTGGCCCATAGTCACACACCCAGCAGGGCTAGGACGTGCAGCTGTCTGCATAGGACTACAGATCCCCATGTTCTTTCTGGAAAGGAGGAAATCAACGCAGAGCACAGCTTCTGGGGAGAGGTGGTGGGTGGACAGCAAACAGGCAAGGGCCTCCTGTGGCCAGAGTGGGGGTGCTGTCCTCCCTTGGAAATGGGGACTTGACTTCCACGAGGACAGGCGGGGCAGGCTGTCCATGACCCCGAGCCAGCTGCACACCCTGCAGCCCTCAGCGTGTTTCCTCTGTGTTCCCACCTGCCATGTTCTCTGCATTCTACTCCTTGGAGGAAAGGGAGTTACAGCCACCTGCTGGAGGACGCCCACCGAGCAAACAGGCCTCAGCTACATTTTCTCTTATGAAGAGCACATGCTACCATCAACCTTCGTGAGGCTGTGGGAGGGAAGGACGGGGGGACCCATTTACCCTCCCTCTCCCTGTCACCAATGCCCCTGGCACACTGATGTCTGACTGCAACTTCTCATCACACCCTGACAATACACCCCTACCCCCCTTCTGATTTACAAAATGCAACTATAACTCACAAAATGTTTTCCAAATCGTAAGCCAGTTGCTCACAACAGTACCAATTTATCTAGCTTAGAAAACTGCAAGTGACAAAACATCACCTGTGGACATCACCAACATGACTCTCATTTATAACACACATTTTTACCTTATTCACTAGAAATGCATGGCACAGTGGCATTCACACGGGGATGTGGGTATTCCTGCTATTTTGAACAGCATCCTCTGCATTCATTGTAATCTTCAGTATTTAGACGAATTTGAATATGTATAACATTTATTAACTGCAACATTAGCTCTGACATTTCAGCTTAATCAGTGTTACTACAGATAAGTGAAGTAATTCTCTTGTACTCATACATAAACAGTATTATCTTTTCATTTCCAAAAGGTAGCATTTTGTGATCTAAGACGCTCAGGGAATAATTTCATCTCTGTGTGGGGAGGCACGAGACAAATCCAGCCCGGTCTCTGGGAGACCACATTTAAAGATTAAATAATACATAAATTACAGATGAGGCCATAGAGAAATAACGCTCTGGAGACTGCTGGATGTCTCAACATTCGTTCTTAATAAAGTTAAACAGACATGTTTTGTGCCGTAGAAATCCAGTTTGTTCAGGGACAGGACGAGGAGCCTCTGAGATGGTGAGTCTTTCCCTGCAGGGTAACGGGAGGTGAACAGGATGCTCGACAAATCCTTCCAGGCCAAGGGCAGGCCGTGTTTCCTAGTCAGAGAGACCCAGTTTCGTTCCATGTTGCTGAGCGCTGTCCCGCAAAGTGATGGTTCTACGACAGCAGCACAGAGTCGCCCTGGTGAGGGCATTTTAGTAGGGACACATCTGGCAAATGAACCCACCGCAGGGCCCCAGGAGTACATGCGGGGCCTTTGTACAGTCCTGCATGGCACTTTTTGGCAGCATTTGCAAGCCCTCAGTGAGATCCCACTGGGACAGAGAGAGAGCAAGCCCAGGGTGAATGAGGCTTCCGTGGTCCCTGTAAGAGCTAGCCTTCTGGGTGTGGGGAAAACCAGCCGCCTGGGCTGCTGCAGGTGATCCCCAAGCCCCACAGGGTCCAGCACAAAGCAGGGACTAGGAAATGATGGTTAAACAGCAGCAGATGAATGTCCGCCATGTGCTGAGGAGCCGTTCAACCCCTCACAGACATCTGTGGGCTTTATTCCGGAATCTAAGTTAGTAAACTTGTGGCCTCAAGTTCACCCTCCTCTACGCTAAGTTAGCACCTTCGTGCCACTCTCAAAAAACAGGTGTTTTTGAAGCCACAGTTTGTTCTCCTTGTAGCTTGCACTCCTGGGTAATGTTGCACATCAGCCACAGCACAGACCCAGGTACAATTCAAGGAGAAGAGAGGGGGGAAATTGAAAACAAAATTCAGGGTCCCTTAATTCAAAATTCTGCTTGTCCAAAAATATGAAGGGTCATCAGACTATACAGCATAAATGCAGGAGGGATTTTTCTTTGCAGGAGGACAAAGCACACCGTTAGATGGTCTCTTTGAGGATTCCCAGTGCATCTTTATACCTGGTATTTATACAGCACTTAGAATGTTCCTGATACTGAAAATGGCAAATGATGTATATCTCATTTAATCCTCAAAACCACCCCATAACTTTGTGTTACTAATATGTAAGTTTCCAAGCAGGTGAAACTGAGGCTCATAGAAGTTGAACAACTAGCCCACAGTCACACAGCAAGAAAAGAGCTCAAATAGGTCCTGATGTCCTGCCTCTAAACCCCAAGTGTCAAGCTTCTCAGAATGCACGGGAGTGAGCACGGCCACCATTAAAGAGCTCTGCGACCAGAGTGAGATCTAACTAAAGGGGATGAGTTAGGCCTCATCTGTTGCTCCGGCCCTGCCAGTTGCTAGGAAAGGGCCCTACCAGTACGTTCCCAGGTGTCTTCAGTTTTGTAAAATTTGCAAAAGCAACATACAGTTTGAGCACCTCTAATCTGAAAATTCAAAGTCCAAAATACTCCAAAACCTGAAACTTTTTGAGTACCGACATGATGCCACAAGTGGAAAATTCCACACCTGACCTCATGAGATGCAATCAAAACTTTGTTTTTGTATCAGATTATTAAAATATTGTGTAAAATTACCTTTAGTCTATATGTACAAGGTGTATATGAAATATAAATGAATTATATATTTAGACTTGGGTTCCATCCCCAAGATATTTCATTATGTATATTCAAATATTCCAAAATCAGAAAAAATCCCAAATCCAAAACACTTCTGGTCCGAGGCATTTCAGATAAGGGAGTATCAACCTATACTCAGCTGAACTCGATTAAGACCACTCTTCCACCTACGTTCCCTTTAGTCACATTTTCATGTTTACTGCTTTTGTAGCAGCTGTTAGAAATTTTAGGAATTTGAGTTTTGAATATGTTTGGTTTCACTTTAGTAGTATATATTCCCATGATCTAACGTCAGTTCTGCGCATAGATAGCTAATTACTGGCTGCCCCAGGGTGGAAATCCAGGAATTATTTAACCACTCCGTGTGCTGACTCACCTGTCCTCATACCACAGAGGTGCACAGGTGAGACAGCGTCATGGCAATACATGTGCTGCAGTGCTGGCATCAGAAGTATGTG
>NW_012134858.1:5017279-5019128 GCF_000956105.1 Propithecus coquereli
TCCTCCAATGGCAACAAGTAAATACCACAGGGGATCCAAGTGCCCAGTGTCCCCTCCCAGGGCAGAGGAGGTCATCCTGCAAGAGGGATGGATCTCTGAACTTAGTAAGGAGAGGCAGGGACGAAGTTGACAGCCACATTCCAGCATGGTCCTCACATCTCTGCAGTGTCCCCCAAGTCCACTTGTCCCTGCGTGGCCTGCTCACTAGCCAAGAGTTCTAGGGACGGAGGGAGGAGGAAGGCACACTGCAGTGAGATTCCAGCAAGAGAAGTACATTTGTTAGCCTTAGGTAAAATAGGTTGCGGTATCAGGAGCTAAAATCATTATCTGGATAGAAACAAAGAACGCAGCGTGAGCAAGAGTGAGACCCTGTCTCTACAAAACAATAGAAAAATTAGCCAGGAAGGGTGGTGCACATCTGTAGCCCCAGCTACTCGGGAGGCTGAGGCAGGAGGATCGTTTGAGCCCAGGAGTTTGAGGTTGCTGTGAGCTATGATGACGCCGCTGCACTCTATCCAGGGTAACAGAGTGAGACCATGTCTTAAAAAAAAAAAAAACAAACCTGACAGCCTAGATCAATAAAATTCACCATTTTCCACTGTAACAAGGAAGGGGCTAGTGTCAGCACAAACCTCTCCCTCCCTCCTTCTCCCCTTCATATGATTACAGCTGGGCACTGTCTCCTCTGGCCTGCCAACCCCGCCCTCTCCCCTAATATGTGGGCCTCTAAACCAGGGAGATGGAGACGCTCCCAGCATCCGCAGGTGGGCAGAGGCCAGCTCCCAACCGAAACTTGCAACTGTTCTCTGTCCTAGGCCCTCCTCTCTCCCAGCTGGCCTACAATCTTGCCACCAGCGCTTTCCCCGCCTCCAACCTCCTGTCTACTGGGCAAATCCATCCACACCTGGGAGGAGCCCACACAGCTCCTTTCACAGCGGGTCCCAGCTCTGCTGAACTTTGGAATCCCCCAGAAGACTTTCAGGTAGTCTTGATGCCCAGCTCCCACCCACAGGCTTATGATGTCAGTGGGTTGGGTAGGACCTGGGCATTGGGATGTCTAAGAGTTTCCAGGTGATTCTAATGTATAGCAAGGACCAGGGGCCTACGTCTTATTGCTGTCTCATTCTCTTTCTTTGAAGTTCTTATCATCTGTCTCCATGGAAATTATATTCTAATGGAGGAGGCAGCCACAATGTGTACAGCAGCAAATACCAGACTTTACTTGCCTTTCCTCTACTAAAGAGACTTCTCAATTGGCCATAGCTCAGGATTGGAGGATGTACTGACCCTGGGACTCTCCCAGTTTTAGCACTGAAAGTCCCACCTGGTGGGAAATCCCTCAGTCCCAGGCAAATCAGTAGTGTTGGTCACCATAGCTTAGGATATTGGGTCACTCAGCAGTGGCAGCAATCATTGGACACCCTTGTGTGCGGAAGTTTAGCCCTAATTGAAATCATGGGGAACATACTGAGGAAGGAACGACTCCATGTCCCAAACACATTTCTGTGCAGGGTCCATCATCTCATGGCACATTCACTTAATCAATGGTTCTGTTGTCCTCGGGATCTCCAGGAAGAGGTCGTGCCTGTGTGGAATTCAAGGAAAGAGTCAAGAATGGGATCTGGGCTGTCACAGAGGAGGAAGGGAGCTCTGAGGAGCACACACAGGGAGCACCTGCTCTGGCGGGGCCCTGGAGGTGTCAGAGCAGCCGTGAGAGTTCAGGCTCCTGGGACGAGCGCACACCTGGCACACTGTGAGGCAGGAGGGAATTCCAGTGAGTGCCGTGGGCAGGGAGCAGGGCTGTGATGAGGTGAGGAGAAGGTGGCTCAGCCAGGTAAGAGGCCAGGGC
>NW_012134858.1:5019178-5044407 GCF_000956105.1 Propithecus coquereli
TAATTTCCACTTCTATGAGCCTGTCCTCCTCTCACACCATCAACGCCCCCACCGGCTTTATTAATTTCTTGTCCTTCATTATCTAGGCTCCAATTCCACCAGTTATTTTTTTCTGATCCTTTTTTGGTTTTGTTAGCTGACTCGAATTTTTTATTGAATCAGATTCATTAAAAATGCAAATAAGTTAAATAGCATATCTAATACACAATGAGCATGCTTATATTTATAATGGGAAAAAGAACTTTATGTAGAAATGCATAAATAGAGAAAAAAGACCCAAAAGTCCTGAGTCATCTGCACTTTGCTGGAGTTTTTAGCTTCTTGTTAATCACTCCATCCACAGGAGTTGTTGGGTGGGGAAGATGGAAAAGGGGCAAGGAGGAATTCAAGGGGAAGGAGTGGGACATTTCTTCAGTTATCTTTTCATATGCTTAACACCTGGCAATTTCTTCTGGCTTTATGCACTCTCTTCCCAAATGTGACCCTTATACCACCATTGGTATTTCTGTAGGCTGGCAGCACCCATCCTGTTCTGATGCAGAATCCTTTGGTGGAAATTGCAAAGCATGAGATACTTGTTGAGAACTCTCTGCTTGCAAATGGCTATGGGTAGTGCTGTAGCTGTAGTGACTATGAAGGCACATCAGACGCATCAAATTTTTACATTGCTGTTTGCAAAAACAGAATCCTGTTGGCAAGGGAAGCTAACCACAAAAGCTTGGAAAGCAGAGTGGCAACGCTAAGAGATGCATAGTGATCTCAAACAGAACTGGAAATGCGACACTAGGGGCCACCATGAAAAGTTTTACTACCTTCCCAGGAAATCCCAGGCTAAAATCCATTCAGATGGAATAAAAGCCGAGAATGTTTTTCCTAAGCCAACTCCTAAGGAAGTGTGGAATATATAAAGTAATCAGTAAATGGTGTTGGGGTAACGGGGTGGCCATATAGAAAAGATATTAAGTGGGATCCATTTTTCATATAAGGCACACAATCCACCAGGGTGGATTGCAAAAGGATCAAGAATGTAAATGCATCAAATCGAAACCATAAAAATACTAGAAGATAACTTGGAAAAATTATTTAAAATTTAGGGTCCATAAAGGAAAAAAAATAATTGGACTACATAAAAACCTTCCATGTGGTAAAACATAGTAACAATGATCATAATAAGAAGAAAAGTCAAAAGACCAACAATATTCTGAGGAAAATACTGGCAATGTACAACACAAAGGGTAATCTCCTCGATGTATAAAACTCCTACAAATCAATGAGAAAGAGAGCAGCAATCCAATTTTTAACATGGAAAAATTATGACTACCAGTTAACAGGAAAGGAAAAATGGCTCTAAAATATTTGAAAAGATACATGGCCTCACACAGGATAAGAAAAATACAATTTTCAATCATTCTGTGTTGCCATTTTTCACCTGTCGGGTTAGCAAAAATCCCAAAGTTTGGTAAAACACTGTGTTAACCAGACTGTAGGGAAACTGGTACTCCCATGCATTGCTGAGCAATATGGAGGGCAACTCAGCGATATTTAGCAAAATCACACACACACACACACACACACACACACACACACACACACACACACCCCTTTCAACCAGCAATTCTATTTGTAGGTGTTTATCTTAAAGTCATTCTCACAGACTTGTGAACTAATATATGGTCAAAGTTATTCATTCAATGATGTTTTTAATGGCAGAAGGTTGCAAACAGCTGGAATGTCCATCCATTGGGTACTGGTAAAATAAATCATGCCCCATTCACTCAAGGGAAAGGATTATACCTGTAAACAAGCAGACAAAAAACCTGTAGTACTGTACCTGTAAAAAAAGGACCAATTCTTTTTGAACTAATACAAAAATAACCACAAGAATATTGGTGAAAATAGGAAAGTTAAGGAATACATATTCCGATTTATTTATGTGTGGTTTAAAGAACGGTACATGAGAACTTACCACCTTAGGGTATCTATCTACTCAGACAGAGAGGAAGTGAGAACTAAATACAGAGGAGTTACTCTATTTGTGGGAGCAGAATTTTCACTATGTAATACTTTTTAAAAATTTTTTGAACCATGTGAATGTATTACACAAATAATTTAAAAACTAAAACAATTTTAACCTGATGAATTTTTTCACATAATATTTGCCCGAGATCAGAAAAACACATGATCACAACAAAGTCAAATATTCTCTATTGGTGGTCTCCTGACTGTGGTGTTCTGTTAGACACCACGCACAGGAGACAGGTTTGTATCCCGACCTGGGCACTGACCAACTCCACGCTCCTAGCCACATCGCCAGCCCCCTTTGGCCCTGCACGTTGAAGGAGATGGTATGTAAGGTCTCTGCTGCTCTGAGATTTAGGAAGCAGCCCTTGATGTCAGAGGCCCAAAAATAAGCACTTCACATATGCGAGATGAAATAAAAATTAATCCTCAAAGCAACCCTGTTTCATAAGTGAGAAGAGTAAGGCTCAGATCAATTTCATGATTTCCACAACAAAGACATGGAACAGACAACTGACAGAAGATAAAATATAAAAGGTTACTAAATAAATAAAAACTCTTCCTCCCTCCCTCCACGAACGATAGAAATAGAAACACACGTGTACGAGGCAGTGCCAGGGTCCTGCTGGGGCAGAGCTGAGGCCACCTCTGCAGAGAGCAGACATGGGGTGTAGTGGCCCGTGCAGAGCCCTCCGCATAGCACCGAGTGGCTGTGGGGGGCAGCAGGAGGGGAGGCTGCTGCTTGGAAGCCAGACCCCGAGATGGAGAGTTCCACCAAGCATACTGACCACAGCCCCAACTCAGGTTGTCACGCCTGGATCCTCCAATGGCAACAAGTAAATACCACAGGGGATCCAAGTGCCCAGTGTCCCCTCCCAGGGCAGAGGAGGTCATCCTGCAAGAGGGATGGATCTGTGAACTTAGTAAGGAGAGGCAGGGACGAAGTTGACAGCCACATTCCAGCATGGTCCTCACATCTCTGCAGTGTCCCCCAAGTCCACTTGTCCCTGCGTGGCCTGCTCACTAGCCAAGAGTTCTAGGGACGGAGGGAGGAGGAAGGCACACTGCAGTGAGATTCCAGCAAGAGAAGTACATTTGTTAGCCTTAGGTAAAATAGGTTGCGGTATCAGGAGCTAAAATCATTATCTGGATAGAAACAAACAACGCAGCGTGAGCAAGAGTGAGACCCTGTCTCTACAAAACAATAGAAAAATTAGCCAGGAAGGGTGGTGCACATCTGTAGCCCCAGCTACTCGGGAGGCTGAGGCAGGAGGATCGTTTGAGCCCAGGAGTTTGACGTTGCTGTGAGCTATGATGACGCCGCTGCACTCTATCCAGGGTAACAGAGTGAGACCATGTCTTAAAAAAAAAAAAACAAACCTGACAGCCTAGATCAATAAAATTCACCATTTTCCACTGTAACAAGGAAGGGGCTAGTGTCAGCACAAACCTCTCCCTCCCTCCTTCTCCCCTTCATATGATTACAGCTGGGCACTGTCTCCTCTGGCCTGCCAACCCCGCCCTCTCCCCTAATATGTGGGCCTCTAAACCAGGGAGATAGAGACGCTCCCAGCATCCGCAGGTGGGCAGAGGCCAGCTCCCAACAGAAACTTGCAACTGTTCTCTGTCCTAGGCCCTCCTCTCTCCCAGCTGGCCTGCAATCTTGCCACCAGCGCTTTCCCCGCCTCCAACCTCCTGTCTACTGGGCAAATCCATCCACACCTGGGAGGAGCCCACACAGCTCCTTTCACAGCGGGTCCCAGCTCTGCTGAACTTTGGAATCCCCCAGAAGACTTTCAGGTAGTCTGATGCCCAGCTCCCACCCACAGGCTTATGATGTCAGTGGGTTGGGTAGGACCTGGGCATTGGGATGTCTAAGAGTTTCCAGGTGATTCTAATGTATAGCAAGGACCAGGGGCCTACGTCTTATTGCTGTCTCATTCTCTTTCTTTGAAGTTCTTATCATCTGTCTCCATGGAAATTATATTCTAATGGAGGAGGCAGCCACAATGTGTACAGCAGCAAATACCAGACTTTACTTGCCTTTCCTCTACTAAAGAGACTTCTCAATTGGCCATAGCTCAGGATTGGAGGATGTACTGACCCTGGGACTCTCCCAGTTTTAGCACTGAAAGTCCCACCTGGTGGGAAATCCCTCAGTCCCAGGCAAATCAGTAGTGTTGGTCACCATAGCTTAGGATATTGGGTCACTCAGCAGTGGCAGCAATCATTGGACACCCTTGTGTGCGGAAGTTTAGCCCTAATTGAAATCATGGGGAACATACTGAGGAAGGAACGACTCCATCTCCCAAACACATTTCTGTGCAGGGTCCATCATCTCATGGCACATTCACTTAATCAATGGTTCTGTTGTCCTCGGGATCTCCAGGAAGAGGTCGTGCCTGTGTGGAATTCAAGGAAAGAGTCAAGAATGGGATCTGGGCTGTCACAGAGGAGGAAGGGAGCTCTGAGGAGCACACACAGGGAGCACCTGCTCTGGCGGGGCCCTGGAGGTGTCAGAGCAGCCGTGAGAGTTCAGGCTCCTGGGACGAGCGCACACCTGGCACACTGTGAGGCAGGAGGGAATTCCAGTGAGTGCCGTGGGCAGGGAGCAGGGCTGTGATGAGGTGAGGAGAAGGTGGCTCAGCCAGGTAAGAGGCCAGGGCGGAGGATGGCAGTGAATGACACCTGGAAATGTCATTCCAGGGCCAGGTTGGTAGGAACCATGTAGTATTCATATAATAGATATCTATATATATAGATAGATATCTATATCTATCTATCTATCTATCTATCTATATATATAGCTTCTCTTTCTGCTCATCACCGTAGGTCCTCAGGATATTGTGATGAGCAAAAATATGTAGTTCCTGACTTCAGAAAAGCTCAGTTGCTAGTGTATGGGGGGTGGGGGCATAAGAAACAACTTCAGGGTTCAGGGTAACAGGTCAAGTATACCATGTGTGCTGTGCCAATGGTTTACATTTCAACTTACAGTCAATGCGAAACCAAGAATTCCCACCAGGAAAATGACCTCAGCAGGTGATTTAGAAAAACATCCAAGGTGGAAGTAAAGTAAATGGAAGGCCTCCAGAGCTGGGGTCCGACAGATGTTGACGGGGAAGAGAGTGGAACACAGACAACACCTCCAGGAAATAGCAATATCAATATTTGGAGGAGGATGAAGAGGAAGAAGGCACCTACGAAGCCTGAGAGGCAGCCAACCGCTTAAGCAGAGAATTGTTCTAGAAATGGTGTATGTTGTCATTTTTCAAAGTATCTTCAGTGGAATAAAATACCTTCGTTTCTTCCTGCTGTTCATCTCGCCAGTTGCTGTTGGGGAAGACTGGGGAAGGGGAACGTGCGGAGCGAGCTCCAGCCCGGGAACGCCCGTCTCATTTGCTGGCGCTTCTCGCTCTACAGAGGCCTCCAGGCAAAGCACATAAAACACATCAAATGGAAACGAGACTCAATTTCTGTTCCCCTGCTTCACTGTATTGGAAAAATCCAAAACCTGCCTTTGGGAGAGTGAAATCCCTGTAGCTCGGTAACCGGGGGGCCTTCTCAGTTCTCCTGCCGGGGCTCCCTCCCTGCCGAGCGGCTCAGCCGACCGACCCTCCCGGAGCACCTGCCGTGCCGGCCCCCGTGCTCCCAGCACACGCCACCACTCCCAGACGTTTCAGAAGGACGGAGACCAAGAGAACGATAAACTCCTTTGCAAATCAGAAAGGACAGGCTCAACTGCTCTCTCCCTGCCCAGCACGGGCTTTTCTGTTTTAATCAAAATCTGTTGAATACCAGAAAGACTGGACAGCGTTTGACAGCGTTATCCACTACAAGCAGAAATGTGACGAGGTTAATTACATCGTCTAAAGAGGTCCTAACTGCCCCTTCCAGGCATGTTCTCCTATCAGTGTGCCCCTGAGTGAGCAGTCAGTAATTCCTCCTAATCTCACACAGCAGGCACTGGCTGCACGGCCACACAGAGACGAGAGTGGACAGGGAAAGGGAAGTTAGACGTGGAAGTCGTGGGTGGCTTATGTGACGGCACCATGTTCAGGGAGGTGGTCCTTTGCATGGGGGCGTGGTTGGCTTTGCACACTAGTGGGGTCTGTGGAATGACGGAAAGATGCCTGCTGGGGACCGGGAATGGGTGACATCTGGGGCAGATGCAGCCTTGTGCAGATTCGCCGTCCCATCTGCTCTCCAGGCACTGGCCCAGGTCGTGTGCTCCCCTACAGCCCAGGCTGTGCCAGGGCAAGACTGGAGGAAGCAGAAGGAGCAAAGCAGCTCCACCTCATGTCATGTGCAGGGCTGGGAGGACGTCTTGGGCCCCTTGTCTACACCCAGCCCCAGGGCCTCAGAGCCACTTGCTAGACAGGAAAGGAGGGTCCGTCCACTCAGCACCTTGCTTCAGTGAGCACAGCAGCCCAGAGGGACCAGAGCCATGGCCACCAGCAGCTGGGATTCTGGAACATGCCCAGCCTCAACTGCTACCAGATGTCCACACAGCCACAAAACCAGGCCTGCTTAGAGGAGGTTGAGGAGGAAGAGAGACTGCAGTGGGGAGAACCAACATGATCTAGTGTTACAGAGAGCCTGGTGTCTCATCCTGTGCCACTGGGTGAAAGTCCTGTTTCTCCCAATTACTATTCATGTGACCTGGAGCACACATTACATGACCTAAATAGGCCTCAGTTCCTCCATCAGTAAAATGTAGACAATAATCCCTCCAATGGGGTAGCCACTAAGTGTCAATGTGCAGGAAGTGCCTGGCACACAGCAGACCGGATATGAGATCGGATACATCAGTGGCACCCACCAGCCAACTTTGTGAACATCCAGTCTGGAGGCAGATAGTGAGGGTCGGATCCTGTCTCCGCCCTGCCAAGCTGTGTGGCCCTGGGGACCTACACCTCCCTTTCGTGTGGAGGCCAATATCGGTCTAAATAATGGAAGCCAAGTTCACAGTCACAGTGGTATTACGAGTATGAAATTAGTTATTCAATATAAGGTAGTTCAAAGAATTCCTGGCACATAGTAAGTGTAAGTGCCTTATAAATATTTTTTGCTATTATGATTTCCAGGAAACCAGGGACCCTGCTTGGCCCAGCAGGTGGTTCCATGGTGGACACAGCATGCCTGCAAACTCAGTCGGCAAAGGAGGTCAAGCAGCCGCCCGCTTTGGGAGCTCATTTACTGGAGTGAGTCATTCTCTGTATCACAGAAGTTTCCTCCAATCTTTGCAGAGCTTTGGGGGCCTCATCTGGGCTCTCCATCCAGAAGGAAAAATGAAAGAGTAGGTGCTTGTAGAATTAAGAGCCGGCATTTGAATCTCTGCTCTCAGATTGAGTGTAAAGGTAGCAGAATCCAATTTTAAAAAATCAATATCGAATCAAAGATAATTTTTCCTCTGCTCAAAAGAAATAAAAGCTAATTCCCCTGGACTCCTGAGTCATAATATCATTTGGGGAAGAATATTTCCCTTCAAATACTGAGACACCTCTGTAGGTTCCCACTACACTACATAAGCACTATTAGCATCACCAGAAATTAATCCTTTGTTCTTTGTTGTTTTTTATAGTGTGTCTCTGACAAATTAATCATCTTAACTTTTGTAAAATATGACATTATTGATCACATAAGCTGCAATACGGCAGTGCTTGGCCAGTTGCAAACATGTAGTTCAGATGATAAAATCCTGTCTGATGCTGGATAGTAGTTAATAGCTGGTTTTCAGGGGTACAAACTCTCCAACCACAGGGTTCAGCTCAGGAAATGCTAACTCATTCCTTCAAGTAACTCATTCCTTCAAGTATCTTGAGTAAAATTTGTATTTAATGAACACCTACTACATGCCCGGCCTTGTTTTGGGTACTTTACACAAAGGATCGTGTGTATAAGCCCATGAAGTAAATATCGATGTCTCCATCCTCCAATTCTCCAGCAAAGAAATAGAGATTTATTACACATTAAAAAAAAAAAAAAAAAAAAACCCTAGTTCAAGGTCACACAGTCAGTAACTGGCTGGGCCTAGATTAGTACCCAGAAATGTCTGGTCTCAGAAGCCATGATCTTAATCACTTGCCCCTGAGACACTTTAATGGTTATTTAGGAGGCCAGGAATTCTCAATAGTTTAACATTGGCTTGACCTATTTTTTGTTAGTCTTTTGTGTCAAAATTAATCTTCCTAAAGGCATAACTTAAAAGTTTAATTATAATACATCCAAATTAATGTTCTCATAAGAATTTTATAACATTCCTAAGTGGAAAAGCCAACCAGGTCTAGGAGCCATACAGTTAGCACAAAATGACAATGACAGCCACAATACTAATTACGCCACTTAACAATTAACCCTTGGACCAGAAATGTGTGCACGCACATACACACACACATTCACACGCGGTAGTCTGAGTCTACATCATAACACCACGCCAAGGCAGGGCTTGGAATGTTGACGATCAATGCTTTCCACAAGATCTCTGAGGGATGGGCAGTATTATTGTCTATTGACAGCTTGAAAACAGAATTTCTTCATTCATTCAACAAATGTTTATTGAGCGTGTCAGGGCCCGTTCTAAACCTTGGGGACCCAGCAATAATCAAAACAAGCAACAATCGTTGCTCTCCTGTATGCTACAGTCTAGTGGAGGGAGACCAATACAGATGTTATATGGGAGAGTGATGCGGCGTGTTAGAGGGTTGAAATTTTAGCTAAAGTAGACAAAAAAGCCTCACTGAACAGGTGATATTTGAGTAGAAACCTGACAGATTTGAGGCAGTAAGCCAAGTGAATATCAGGAGAAGAGCATTGCAGGCTTAGGGAACAGCAAGTACAAAGGCCCTGAGGTAAGAGCATGCCTGGTGGGCATAAGGAGCAGCAGGAAGGACAGTGCAGCTGCAGTGGAGTCGGGGGGCCATGGGCAACTAGGTCATATTGGCCTCAGGGGCTTCTAGAAAAGGTTTCTGTACAAGTCAATATATGCGTGTGTCTAGACCTTCTTCCAGGAGGGATTTGGGGCAGTTGACCAAGTTCATTGCAATAAAAGGGCATCCATTGACACAGGATCAAAAGAAGACATAAGATAAATAAGGGCAGCAATAAACTTGAGCCAGAGGCTCACTAGGAATGCCTACAGAGAGGACCTCCACGTCTCCAGCAGGCGGGCCTCAGCTCTCCTCCCAGCTTCCTAAGAGTCAGAACCTGCAGGAACAGGGAAACCCTGTCAGTCGCCAAATTCACCGTACCCAGAAGATACATGACAACAGCGCACTCTGGGGAATTACAACTGTTTTCGGCATTGTAATCAAAGACTGTCTCCTGGGGGACCGTAAACTCAGTCTCTAAAACAAAGTGGACACCAACGTCACTAGCAGCATCTTTGCAATGAATGCAGTGAGAAGCTTCCCAGACCCTGTTTCTTATGTGGCAAAGTGCAAGTCACTCAAACCAGTCCTGCCAAAGGTACAGGAAGGGCCGGGCATGTGAGGGTGTCAACTCAGACAGGTAGATTGACTATAAAAAATGTCTCTTCAGGAACACTTTTACACTGCTGGTGGGACTGCAAATTAGTGCAACCTCTGTGGAAAAGAATTTGGAGATACCTCAAAGAGCTAAAAATAGAAATACCATTCGATCCAGCAATAGCACTATTAGGCATCTACCCAAAAGAGCACAAAACATTCTATGATAAAGACATCTGCACCCGAATGTTCATGGCAGCACAATTCACTATTGCAAGGATGTGGAAACAACCCAAGTGCCCGTCAATCCATGAGTGGATTATCAAAATTTGGTATATGTTTACAATGGAATATTACTCAATCATAAGAAACAACAGTGATCTAGCACCTCTTATACTTTCCTGGATTAAACTCAAGCCCATTATCCAAAGTGAGGCACCACAAGAGCGGAAAAATGGGCTCCACTTGTACTCGCCATCAAACTGGTACTAACTGATCAACACTAGGGTGATCACATGGCAGAAATACTCTCCAGGGTTTAGGGGGATGGGGGGCTAAATCCGCAACTAAAGGACACGGGGAACACTGCAGGGGGGAAGGGCATGCCTTTAACCCGCTCTTGGGTGAGGCAAAGACATAAAGTGTAACGATAATGTTTGTACCCTCACAATACCCTGAAATTAAAAAAAAAAAAATGTCTCTAATATCAAGAAGAGAGGTGAGGCTTCTTATTCTTCATGTATCCTGACTGAATGAAGTTCTTACAGCTTACTTATGGGCAAAAAGCGTGACAGTGAGCTCAGGACTGGCCTGGCACTGCCCCAAAACTGCTGGGGTATAGCTTTCGTGGTTGCTGGGTGAACAGCAACCTCTGCGTCTTAGCAAGGAATAGAGCCAGGGTGGAGATGACACACTTTTGTAGAAGCCAAGGGTCC
The DNA here is from genome assembly GCF_000956105.1 of Propithecus coquereli. Taxonomy (NCBI): domain Eukaryota; kingdom Metazoa; phylum Chordata; class Mammalia; order Primates; family Indriidae; genus Propithecus; species Propithecus coquereli. The sequence goes on from NW_012134858.1 coordinate 5,029,599, forward strand.
TGCAGGGAACACGTCACACTTGTGTCATGAGGTGAGCTGATTGCCACCAGTGGGGACAGAGGTCACCTCAGAAAACGGCAACAAATCTGCTTCAGCGCACTAACAAATGAGAAATCAGGAACTGGCCCAACATTCTCTTCCAGAAGGGCCAGAATTGTTTTACTCTGAAAACATATAAAGCCATTGCCACCCGGCACTTGAGACAAAACAAAACCTCCCAAGAGACCCAGAGAAGAGCAGCCTTTCAGAGAAGGCTGGCCACTCCCAGGATGCCACATGTCATGTCACGACCTTGGCCAGTGCAAGGTCGAAAGATGCCCCTGGCATCAGGGACAGGCCCTGGGCCTCTTAAGACCAAGAGCATGTGATGTTCCATGTCTGTGTGGTTTCCGAGGTGGGGCTGCCATGTAACTGCTCTCTATTACGTGTCAAACTTCCAGTAAAATCTGCTCCTGATGAAAAAGGACCTGGGAAATATCTAACAAAGAGAATAACGTAAATTTTAAGAAAGTTGAAATGTGGACCTTCTCATGGAAGAATTATTTTGGGGGATTTATTGCCTAACCAGGAAACTTCCAGCTCAAGATGTTAAAAGAAAATCAGATATATAACACATTAGAGCATTTTTACTCTCATGTCAATAGCAGTGTGCTGCACATCTATCAATATCTGCATGCGTGTATCACAAGCTCTGACTATATAAACCGACCCACAAGTCCATAAACGTACCACAGCGCCCATCTCAGATGTGTCCCTGGAGGCCAACGGGGAAGGATGAACCCCTAGAGAGAGGATCCAGGGCCATGGAGGACACGGGGCAAGGAAGTTTCTCCCAGAGAGCAGAACCAGAGTCTGCCCAGGGAGCTTTGTCTACTGCCAGGGAAGAGGAGCTCACGGGCCTCCCAGGAACTCTGCAATCACCCTGAATGAATGCTGTGCTCCTCCCGTCCTTCTCCGCCCCCAGCAGGAGCATTTGCTGCATTTATCCTGTCAATTCCAGGACTGTGTCTGGGGTGGTTTTGTGGGGAGGGCTGCAGACAACCAGGGGTGTCGGTTCCTGGTTTGAGCTGCCAGGTCATGGTACAGCAAAGAGCCCCCCTTAGGCTAATGGAGTCCAGAAGTTCTGGCCTTTCACTGGATCCAGAGGCTGGGTGGGATTTGGGGGTTATCTGCTTTAAGGATGCGGTGCGCATGCTCTGTGTAAGGGGAAAAGAAGGAAACATTAGTGAACGGAGGGCTAACTGTGGCAGTGTTTCAGCTGATCATCAAGTTCCTGTTCTTTTCTGTCCGAGCACACACTAGGACTGCATTTCCAGCCTCACTTCCACTTCTGCCTGGCCGTGTGACTGAGTTCTGCTCAACGAGATGTGTCAGGTGACACTGCTAAGCCTGGCTACACAATAGCACAGGAGATCCCTGATGCTGTCCCTCGTCTGCAGACAAGACACTCTCACCCAGTATGGCTTCGTAACGGTCATTTGATCTGGGGCCCAGGATCACTGAGTGACACGCACCCGCGTGCATGCACACGCACACTCACTCGTGCACCCTAGCAATCAGGAACAATCCTTACAGATTTTACAGGAATGAGAAATACACTGGAATAGGATGGAGATGCTTTTAAACTTAGAGGCTAAACATTCAGGTAAGGAATTCACTATGCTGGTCTCCGAACACCCCCACATCTTCCCTGAAATTCTGGGTTGCAACAGCTCTGTGTTGGGAGCACTTTCGTGAATCAAAAGAAGAGAATCTGGTGCCACAGTGGTTCCGAGTAAGGCAGAGGAAAGAGATCCACAGCAGGAGGCAGAACAATCGTGACGTGAATTCCACGGAGGAAGAAAGAAACGAGAAAGGAAGGGACTGGAGGAAGCTCCCCTGGGCATTACCGGAGCTCTGCTGGGGGCAGTGGGGGTCTGGGGTTCCAAGTCATAGGCTGGGTGAGGACTCAAACCATTTTTAAATATTGAAGGGAGCATGACTTCTGGAGACTAAGGCTCACAGGCTAGACTGAAACAGTTGGTCCCCTCCCCCGTCCCCAAGGACAGGGATGCTGGCTTCCTTTCTCTGTGTTCCTGCTGTCTAGTACAGGAGCCCTGGCGGACTCACAGCGAAGCCCTGAGTAATAAATTGTTTGGACCAACTCTCCACCGCAACCATCACTATCCCCACGCTTACAACCTTGGAATTAGGAAGATTGCATGGCTCAGGATAAGACTGAGGACAGATTAGCTCTCTTCCAACAGAAAATGAACCAAACGAAGGTATACACACACAACATGCCATACATACAACCATGCACACACGTACACATCCACATGCACACACACTATACACACATACACATACCACACACATAACATACCACATACACATATATACACACACCACACATATATACACACACTCCCACATATACACACACTATATATACCACACACACATCTCACGCACGCACACACACACACACACACACAATCTCCAGCCCAGCTACTTTATGCTGTGTAAAATGAAATTATTTTCCATAAATTATTGCCCCAAGCAATTATCTTTCCCAAATTACAGTGGCGTGAGTGCTGATTCGTGGATAGAAAGCTTCCTGAATCAATAGCCAGCCTAAGTGACATGATAGTTTTCTTATGTCCTTCCCATGTCGTTCACCAAACTCTCATTAGGCACCTACCATGTGCCAGACCCTGCATTTGGCACTAGAGAGACGGGGTGCCGAGGACACCGTCCCCGTTCCTGAACAGCTTTGCGGCCAGACGGCACCGCCGCGGCTGGTGCTGGCCCCAGGAGGGCCACTCCCTGGCACGGTAACAGCTGCCACTCTTGCTCTGGGGCTCAAGGCGACCCCTCCATGGGGAGCCCCTGAACCCTGGGTCGATGTGACAAGGCCTCCTCTTTCCCGGCGGCTCAGCGGCCCACCCCCTGCAGTCACGCTGAACCCCGCAGCGCAGCGGGGCGTCCGGAGGGCAGCAGGGCTTGCGAGGGGCACGTTGGAGCTGCTCGGCCTGGCGGCGGCCCTCCCCCATCCCCCTCCACCCCGCTCCTCACCCAAGGGCTCATTTCTACCGGCAATCTCAGTAGCGCACATCCGCATTTAGATAAGTGGCACTAAAATAAAATGGACTGTAATTATTGTTATAGATTACAGTAATTACAGATGGGGAGAGGGCCGATTAGATTAGCACGCCCCACCCCCCACCAGGCCCCGGCTCACATGAAGGAGATTTGTGCGGAAGGAGATGAACCCGCTGTGAGCGCTGGATGTCACTATGGCCTCCCAGGGCCCCGGCTGCAAAGGGCAGGACAGGAGCAGGGGTGGTGGGAGGGAGAGGCGTTCGACCTGAAAATAAACCAGCCATTAGGGAGCAGCGCCTCTCACCAGCCTGCTGGGGTCACGCCCTCGTGAGGGGCAGAGCTGTGGCCGGGCTTGCCTCAGGGCCTAGGCCTGGCGGCATGGACAGGCTCTCCCCTCTGTGCCCTAGCTGCAGTCAGCCAGCTCCTTCTCGTGCCTTGCAGGCCTGGCTGGAGTGAAGCACCTACCAAGGATGACCGTGACATTGAGCAAGTTACGTAGACTCTCTCTGAGCCTCCTTCTCCTTGCTGGTAGCTGGAGAGACCATTCCCATTCACGCAGTGTGTGGTGAGATCACAGACACAGAGCATGCAGGACGGGCTTGCCTGGCGAGGAGGAAGGGTCTGGAAACGTGCCTCTCCTTCCCCTGCCCTGGCTGAGCCCGGTGCCCATCCTCACCGCCCAGGTCTGAGCAATCTGTCCTCAGGTGGAAGGCCTGAGTCTTGCCATGAAATCTGCACATCCTATGAGTCTAGTGGCCACTGGAGCCCCATTCAGGGAAGGCCCCGTGGGTGAGGCCACCGAATTGAGCAGCCCCTGCCTGCCCATGGGCTGGGCACGGCCTCCCCGCTGGACTGCAAACATCTCAGCCTCATTCCTCTCCCCCATCCCTCCTACAGGAATGCTGGGGTGGGGTAAACGCGGCTAGTGTCGTAGAGATCTCCTGCCCAACGAGCCCCAATTCCCTTCCAGGAGCCTGCCCAGCTTCTGTGACACCCACTACTCCAGGGCCACCCACATGTGTGAGCCAGGCACATGCCCAGCCCAGCACTCCCCACCACTCCCAGGCCAAACCGTCCCCCACCCAGCCTGAACAGGAGGGTCCACGGCCCTCCTACCTGGCCCCTCTCTGCTGCTGTGTCTTGCTGACACAGACAGGCAGGGACCCCGGCGCCGCCAGCCATCCCCCTCGAAAGTTTCTTCCTACTCAGGCGGCTTCTGTCTCCGGGTCTGAGAAGGTCCCCCACGGCCCGCAGACTCCTTTCCAGTGTGACTCCTCAGGTTTGGCCCTGGCTCCCTGCCCCGTTCCGCTCTGCTGTCCCCACTGCAGAGCGCTTACCACATCACAGGATGTGCAGACTCATCGGTCACCCTCCGGAGACTATAAACTTCATGAAAAAAAAAAAGTTATTTTGCCTTTTAATTACCCCTTAGCAGAGTGTCTGACACACAGTAGACACCAATTAAGAGTTGATGAATGAGTGAAAAAAATCAGAAATTATTGACTGCCTAGAAGCTTGCCAGCCTTTTCCTTTCTTGATTTACTCCTTCTCTGTGGGGGAAAGTTTCCTCATGGAAGAGGCAGACATTCCCTCAGTGCTGCCCAGAGAGGGGCGTGGTGCTGGGCCAGCGAGTCAGGAAAGAAGGAGGACCACCAAACAGGCGGCCCCAGTTCTCTCTGGGGTGACTCCTGAGCTGGAGATGAAACATCCGAATGGATCCAGAAAGCACGGGAAACTCTTGGCTCTTATTGTACTCCCTGGAGATACAGTCTTAGTGGATGCAGGTAAACTAGCGGACTTTTATTTCCAATTGGTCTCCTCTCCTCCCTGGTAGCCATTCCTGCAAGGGCGAAACCCCAAGGCTTGACGTGGGGCTTGCACGGCTTGGTTTGTGAGGCTGGATTATCATCTCTGCTCCTGGAACGCACCAAGAACCAGCGTAAATGCTTTCCTGAAAATCCCCAAGTGGCTACTGGGCTCGTTTTTGTTTTCAGGCTCAAAGGTTTGCCCCTTGACCCCTGCCCTCTGGATAGCGAATCAGAGCACAAATATGTCCATGACCCAAAGTGTCAGCAGTGGGGCCAGGTAGCCCCAGCAGCCAAGGCCCCACCCCACTCCCCACCACCAGGCATCCGCAGGCTAGCACACCCGACACACCCGACCAAACTTGACCTGGGGCCACCTGCGGCAATGTAGAACCTCGGAAAGATGACTGCTTAGTGGACAATCTCAGGATCCTGCCTCCCGCGGGACAGATCCCACGAAAGGTGGCCTGTCTGCCCTCCACATCCACCTAATGTCCCCGTTGCTCTCTCCCAAAGCCAACGTCTGATAAGAGAAGTTGAGTAAGTCCTATCTGGGTCTTTGTGTCTCATGCAATGCCCACAGTCAGAGCTCACGGGAAATGGGGCAGGCAAAGTCATTCCCTCCACGTCGTAAATGCACTGCTGGCTTTGGCCTCCTGTCCCCTGTATGGGGACTCACACTTCCCACTAATGGGTAAACTGAGGCAATGGCTGGAGGGGCGCTGCATACAGTTACTCACTGTGCAATCCTCTGAGGGCCCATGAGTTACAAAGTACTAGCCACGGGACACTTCTCAGAGGAGCAGCCCGAGCCCTGGAGTCTGAGGATGCCTGGCCAGAGGGCGCCTCCTGGAGGATGCCTGGCTTCCTGCCCCCGGTTCTCTCTACCAATCCTTATCCCCCAAATCCTCGAGGGCTCCCTCAGCCTGCTGGCTCCATTCCAGCCCCCTCCTCCCAGCGGGAGAGGCCAATCTGGACAGGGAAAGACGAAGTCCGCCACTGAAACTCAGCCACCCTAACCATCCCTCCTAGGCTCAGTGTGCAGCCTCTTGTCTGAGCTGGTCTCAGAGTCAGGCTCTCAGGCAGAGGTCCTTGGAGCCCCAGGTCAGAGAGGGATTATGAAGTCAGAGACACAATCTCCAGGCAGAACTCCATCAACTTTAGAGCTTTAGAGCTCTCCAAGGATTGTCACACCTCGGTGCCTTGCCCCTTCTTGTCCCTCTGCCTAGAGCACAGTTCCCCTGGCTCTTTATGTGGCACTCTGTCTCTCAGTGTTTAGGTTTAAATGTGTGTCTTACTTCCCCAGAAAGAGCTCTGGGGCTCACTCTACATGAGACAGCACAGCCCCACCCACGTCTCTGTCAGAGCCCCCTATTCCTACTTAGCGCCTCCCACGGCCTCTAATTATCATGTTCAGGTGTGTTCTTGCTTATAGTCTGTCTCCCCTGAAGAACGGGGACCCCATTAACACAGGGATGAGTCCGTCTGCCCGTTGTCCTGTCTGTAACACTGAGCATGGTGGCTGGCCCAGATTAGGGTCAGTGAAGATTGTTGGCCAGATACGTGAATTTACTCTCCAGTAGAGGCAAAGGCTAATTGTTTCCACACATAAATCATCACCCAAATATTTCTTCAGGCCTAAATACGTGCAAAGGCTCATATTCTCCTGGGTCACTGATTTATTATTGCCTTAGGAGAGCCTGGCACTCCGAACAGGACCTGTTTCCCTCTTCACTGTGGCTAGTAGGAGGCGCATGGGCACTAAAGGAATATCTGGTGATGACCTCTAGCAACGGATCGAGTCCTTGGCACACGAGTTGCTGGGCACCAAGCTGCACCCACCAGGCAGGCTCTTGGCTGCTTTGGAGGCTTCGACCTGACTCAAGACTTGCTTGGGAAATAAAACTGGGCCGGAGGAGAGGGGGAGGCAGGGTGGGCACATGCATTGTGTATATATCATTCCACCAGCTTCACCTTGCATCCCTGCCCTCATTTTCTCTTTACTCCGATTTCCCTCATTTCTTGATTAGGAGAAAAAAATTAATAAAATAAAAAGCCTCCAGTTGTACACTAAGTATTTCTGTAAGCTGCCATTAATCCTTTTCTGGAATGAGGCAGGGTATAAATAAATAAATATAAATAAATAAGCAAGCTTCATCTTCCCCAGGGTGCCCCACTCCATTTGGATTTAGGTCATCCACATGTCTATTTATGATCTATTTTCGAATTTCAGGATTCTGACTGTGTAAGCAGGAACCGCGGAGCTGGCTCTGGGGCCGAAACACCTGCCAAAGCCGACGCTCCACAGAGCGCCACCGCGGCGTGCCCAGAGGCCTCGGGGACGATGCCGGCACATCCACAGAGCACAGGGGCCCTCCAGCACTCTAGGCCTGGGGCAGCACTGGGAGCCCAGAGATGTATCTCTCTGGGTCTCAGCTTGGATTTATGAAAAACGGGGCTTTGGCACAAAGACCATCTCTGAGGGCAAAAGTGGGTCTCACAAAGCCCCTGGCGCAGTGCCTAGGGCCACGCGTGGTTCCTGTTAGCAAACAACCCATCGGGTTACACGGGCAGCCACAAAAAACACTCTCAGGTTTCAGAATGGAGAGGAAGGGACCAGGCCAGCTTCAGACCTGCCCATGGGGTGGGACAGTCCCCCAGGCACCCAGGGGATATGGGGGCCACATGGTCAGGGTGGCAGAGGCCCAGAACAGGAGGTGAGCAATGCTCCAGGCTCCAGCCTCAGCCAGTCCTGAATGCCCTGGCACCGTGGCAGAGTGATCTTGTAAAACGCAAACATACGGTCCAAACAAGTACAGTTTGCAGGAGTCTGAGTGACGGGGCCCTGCGACCCTCTTGCTTCCCCCATGCTGAAGGGCCCTGAGTTCTGTGACAGCAGCGCCCCTCCCTCATGCCTCCAGGCATCGCACCTGCTCCCCCTTCTGCAGGGAGCCCTCTCCCACTTCTGACTTTGCTGCAGGCCTCTGCACTTTGTCCGGAAGCCTGACGTGCGACCCCCAGCCAGGTGGGGCTCACTGCCCCATCGCAGCACGTGGGCATCACTGAGCCTGTCTAACAAAGGAGGCGAGCACCGTCCCCCAGGCTCTGAACGTGGGGGGCAAGGCTGTGTCTCCCTTTGTCCCCTGTCGTTTCCTTGCACCTAACTCCATGACTGGCAGATACCAGGAACTCAATAAATATAGATTGAGCAGAAGAATGATCAAATGAGACGACACACAGTCTGCCCACCCGCAGTTTGTCACTGGGCAATTGTCCTCAGGGGACCTGGCTCTATACCCAGGGGCCATTTCAGGCCTTGAGAAAGGGAAACTGGCAAGAAACAAACAAGGTCTGCATCTGTTAGGAGACGTAGGAAAGAGAGATCGTGGGGGAGGTTCAGAACTGGGCAGAAAGAATGTTTTGTCACAGGCGTGGCCGGGCTGGGCAGAGGGGTTGGGGGCTGTGGGGTTCAAGTCCCATCAGTGTAGGGTATGAGGACACGCTGAGGTTGCTGGGTTTGGGTTGGACCCTGTCTTGAGTCAGACCAGAAGCCGCCTGGCAGGGGGTGGCCAGGCCCCTGGTCCCATCAGCCTTCTGCCTTGGTCAGGTCACATGGGGGTTGTCACCGTGCTGCCCTGTAAGTGGGCATGTGGGGCAGAGAACAGGACACGGCCATGCTGGGCAAGGCATCCCAGCTTGCATTCCTCTTTCTCCACCACTCCCTTCCCCACAGCCCCCCCACACCACCCCGGAAAAGCCCTCGTCATGGGCTACACAGGGCCCTCTGTCACCCAGGCTCCTGCTCTCCTGGGAGATAAGCTTATCATGACACCTGCTACGTCCATGCTCTGTCTGAGGCAGAGAAGAGAAACTGGCTGGGCTTTTGTCTTCATTCCCCTGAGGGCCTGGAGGTGACACACTGTACTGCCCCCAACCATAATCTATTCCCCTTCTAATCCTGCCTTTCCCAGAGACAGTGAGGGATGTTCACCCCAAGAGACTCCAAATCACAGTGAAGGAAGCACACCTGCCAGGTGGCGACACCTGAGTGATGAGACGGACGCTGATGCTCACCCTGGCGGCTCAGGCACCAAGCAGAGCACAGATGTCCCCCGACGGTGTTGCAGGAGCCCATAGAGTGAGTGAGTGATATCCCTGAAGAGGCCAGCTCTGCCCCCACATGTGGGGCATGACCATGTCATGGCCTCCAGCCACAGCCCAGGCCCTGAGAGATGTCCTCAGTTGAGGTGGAACAGAGGAGCCGAGGGCAGAGAGCCCAAGTCATGACATGGAAGATGAAGATCTACTAAGAATTTTCTGAAAATTCCCTCAAGTTTTGAATCCTGAATATTATGGAGCGATACATACCCAGGATAAAGTGAATCGCAAACTTGGAGAGAGCATCTCCGATCACCACACAGGTGGAGGGTTGCCCCAACCGGCTCCCGCCCAGCCCCCAAACCCTCCCCACACTCTCTCTACAAGGGAGCAACAGTAGATACATTTAACTTTGGGGAACAGACTTTCCCCAAAAAATGGGTAGAGGAGAGGGAGAAGCTGGCATGGGGAAGAAGGGAACAGCCGAAAAAGCAGGTAACATAAAATCCATCACAAGGAATTATCTCTCAGGGGGAGAAAAAAAAGATTCAGAGTTCAGACAAATATTCTCCCTAGTCTCTAAGAAGTAACAGATAACACGGTCTCGCGAAGGAAAAAGAAATCTAAGAAGTGATACAAGAGTTCAAAAAAGAGATTATAAAACAACAGACGGAGATGAAATGCAAACAGTTGAGCTCAGAAAAGAGACACAGCCAGGGGACCCCGGGCTTCTGTGCGGGGGTCACAGAGGGAGGGCCGGGCTGTGGTCCAGCAGGAGGATGTAACACTGAGAGGAGAGAGGGCAGCTGAGCCCCCGGGGCCCCGGCAGGAGGCCAGGGAGCCGGCAGGAAAAGAACCCCTGCCTCAGGCTCTGGACGCTGAAGTGCACTCGACCTAGGGCATAAGTTCAGTTCCGTCCCCAAGTCGGCCCACCCGTGGAGCACGCCCTTCCCCAAGGCCTTCTCCCACAGGCCCGGAATCCCGGCCTCCCTGGAACCACCGTCTACCCCATTGGACAATCACGCCCCAGCCGCCAGTGCCACCAGAGAGCCGTCTTGACACATGAAGCTCCCGATGGCAGCAGCAGCCGCAGCACAAAGAAACAAGCTGTAGCTGTCAGCTCTGAAATGCAGACAGTGTTGTCCCCATGGCCGGATGATGCCGAAGGGCTTGGGGGCCCAGATAAATCTTGCATTGATATTTCCACCAGTCGGGGGAGCCCTGGCGAGGTGCTTTTCAATATTTTTTAAATGATTTTTCCTCTTGGCTGTACTTCATGAGTCATCAGACTTGCTGGAATGATTTGTCCTCTGGCAGGGTGCAGGTTTACGACTCTGGAAACCACCTCGCAATCGAAGCGGAGAGTTTCTCAAGGCCTCAGGACCCTGGTGTCTCTCCGTCTCCCTCTCTCCACTCCTCCCTCCAATGCTGGTGAGATGAAGCCATAGCTGCGCCTCTGCCCAAGCACCAAGATGCACGGGTTCAAAGACAGGGCCACAGACACGAAGCTGTCTTCTTCCCCTTGGAGTTGAAGGCGCTCCCTCTTGGTGCTCCGGCGGAATGACGGAAATGACACCGAGTCCTGCAGGGAGGAAGCCACAGGGATCCCGACGCTAAGTCGCTTTCCAGCACGTCCGCCCCAGAGTGCCGAGCTGCTGAGGACGTGGCCAGCAGGGCAGAGGGGGAAAGGGCCGCAGAGGCACTCGCCCATCAGAAAGGCGGCAGCAAGGCAGCGAGATCTCAGATCACGTCAGATGCCCACTCTGACCACCGCCCCCAGGGCTGGCTTCCGGGCTCTGCCCCACCCTCATCCCACCCCCTCCCCGGAGTTCAGCACCCGAGCACGGGCCTCGGCCGACTCTTCGGGCGCATCTTCCACCTTCCTTTTCCAAGGGGTTCTGTGATCCGGCCGTACGGAACCCAGCGCCTCGGCCGGCAGCAACCGCTGGCACTTCCGTGGGCACCCAGGGGAGGCGCGCTGGGGACTCGGCTGTGCTGCCCCCTCCGGGCCTTGGCTGCCCACCGGCAGCGCAGGAGCGCTCGCCCCAGGCAAGCCGTACCGAACCTCCGCCAATCGCCGTTACTCCGCTCCTTGTTTCTTCACTTTCTGTCCCTGCGCTCCATCTTAAGCCCCTGGAGACGAAGTCTCTATGCCTTTCTCATACCTTATCCACGGAATGCAGCGCAAGCTTGGAGGAGATCGGGAAAGGTGTAAAGTGGAGGAATCAAGTCCTGCTCTGGGACCGACCGACAGCTGTCACCCAAGTACTCCAACCTGCGCAGTGCCCCGTCTCTGCAGGGCTCCAGCGCCCCACCCTGCACTGCTGTTATGCTCACGGACGGCATTAACCTTCACAAGGCACAGCACGAACCGCACCTGCCACAAGTACCATCGTAAACAAAACAACATGCAGACAGAGCATAAGGGGTATATGAAAAAATAAAAGCATTAGTATAATGGGAGTCAGCCAACAGTGGGAAGGAAAACTCACTGGTTTTAGGTAGGACGATTAAACCTGGTATTTTCTAAAGTGAACTCCACAGAGCATTCCTGGGATAGCACTAGGATGAGGAATGACAACAGCAGCAGCCACAACAAAAGCCCCGAGGTAAATGAACTTTGGAAGAAAAAAATGGACGCGACGAAAGTTAAACAGATTTTTTCACTACAGATTTTTAATATGCTAATGTGTGCTATGAATCATGGTAAGATAGATTTGACATGTCGTGCTTCCCACCCTTAGTTCTCCCCAGGGCCTTTCCTTCGGGAAGCATCTCCTTGAAGTACTGCGGCTCACAACACACTTTTGGAAATGCCAAATGAATCTCCCTGTCAGAACAGGTGTTTCAACGGACTGTTTTTATCCAAATAAAGGCTGTAGATTTTCCACTGCTGAGGTTATTTGGTTAGCCTCTACCCAGCCTGCCATAATGATTTAAATATCAACTCTGTCACCCATCATTTTAGCTACTTAATATGATCAGTAACCTAATCATTTATATGATTTATAACATCATAGGACAAAAACAAGCATAGCTATTTCCATCCCTGAATGAAATGAAGAGCAGAGCATCGGTGCCTAAAGAGAAAACAGGTGTCAGGCAGCCAATGTTTTCAGCATCATGCTCACAAATAAAGCCAATGATGAGTCTCATAAGCACATTTCTAGCCAGGTCCCTCAGTGGCAGCCAATGACATCACACCAAAAATATCTGACGAAATGAGTCTCCAAGGAGGAAAGCAATTCTCATCAGAGGAAGCTTGCTGAATGCCCACCTTTACTTGATTATAAACATTAGCATCCAAAGGGTTGAGGGATTGAATAGCTTTCAGGTAATCTACTAAAAATATTGTTTCTCTCGACCTACTTTTGGTGGGGATTAAGGAGTGGCAAGTTCAAAGTTTTATCGCTAAACTAGTGCCTGGGGTATGGCCAGTAGTACTTACCGCTGGGTGCCAACAGAGCCCAGTGCTGCAAAGGCAGCGGATACAGAGATACACCCTGCATTTGCGGGCAGTAATCATGAGACAGCACAGCCATGCCCTTCAGGTCAAACACTCATGGAGAAGTGTAGAGCTGCACACTTCTAAGTGATTGCTTCTCCTGCCCAAGTGAGATAGCAAGTTCAGTGTGCATCATGCACCAACCTCTTGCCCTGTTTCCAAAGGTCTCTGGTTTAAAATGGCAGATGATACATTCTCCCCCAACTCCTAACTAAAATAATTATAAAGTAACAGAAATGATGAAAAGATAGGAGAAAAAAGTATAAAGACAATACTGACAGTCATCCTATTATCAATATTGCGAATTTCCCTTGAAAATACAGGGGATGGATATGGGTTGAAAAATGCAATCGTTGGATGACCTACGCTTTTCGCCAAGACAGGGCAGCCTCACCACTCTGAAACCCCACAGGAGGACAGTCTAACACCACTCATTCCTCTTTGCTTGTTCTCGAGATTGGAGGCCCCGGGTTTGTGCCAAATTGAATAGTGCGCAGCACTTCCCCTACTGTGTGCTTTCTGTCCTGAGACAGCCATTTTCTCCACCTCCCCAAACATGTGACAGCAACGGCTATCAAAATGTGCTTTGCAGAATATATTGGTCTTGCCAGATGCACCCCAGAGAACTTTGGCTACGCCCATCCCAGGGAGCTACAGAGCCATCAAAGGGTCTGGAAAGCCATTCAGGAAACAATTCTGTTATGGTTTTGTTTGATTCAATATGTCTCAAATGCAATTGAATACATGGCATTTTTATTTTTATTTAACATCTATATACATCCTAAAGAACTAGTGTTCCCTGAAACATATTTTTAGAAAATGCTCTAAATCCATTTAGAGAAAACAATTTCCAGGAAACTGTAAGACAGGACTAGGAGGAGAAAGGAACAGGCAATGGCTCATTGAATCCTGGGAAGTGCAATCCCCACCAGCAAAGCACATTTGGCCGAGACAGACTTAGAATCTCAGCATCTTACAATAGGGCTTACGGTTGCTGGCAGAGTAATGCAGAGAAAGTGACCATGGGTAGAACACTGAACAGTGTAGTAAACAACAGCTTCAATATAATTCAGAGAATATGTTTTGTATTAAACTGTTATAATGAACTAAAAAACCAAAGCAGGCTAAAATGGAAAGTCGTGGGAAAAAGTAGAAAAATAACAAGCTGAGCTTAAAAGAGGAGTTGGTAAATTAAGGAAGGAAGGATTGCAAATAAAATCAAACTTCCAATCCCAGCAGTTAAATCTCCATTGGAATCGACAAGGAGAAGAGAGAATGGGTGACTGGAAGCCTCCCCTCCCTGACAATTTGAAAGGAATGGTCAAAGACAGCAAGGACCAGGACTGAAGTAAAAAATATGGAGGGAGCAGAAAATATAGATCAAAGCCAGAACTATGGAAGATTCTGGGAAAACAAATGCACAAACCAGAAAACCCACAACAACTTTGACAGGACCAAAGAAGAGTCAAGTGAAGAAATATTTTCTGAATTTTAAAAGAATCAACTATAAACCAAAGGGACATACCAATGCTCTAAACCAAATATTAAAAATAAATCTAAACATATTCTGGTAAAAATACTGGACTTGAACAAAGAATATATAATGTAACAAATGCTTATGCAGAAAAAAATGGTGCTGGCTAAAAATCCACTTGATAATCTGCAGGAGTCCAGGCTTTCCCTTTTTCACACTACAAACAGGAAGAAACAAGGAGTACATGTGTCCAGCTTATGTAATGACACAAAAAGCGCATTCTAGATTAAGAAGGGCATTGCAAAGACTCAGGAATTAATACAAAGTGACATACTTGGAAAAATAGCATAAATATATAAATCGAGCCACCCAAAACAGAGAATGGAATTAAGAAATCTAGATGGACGAATCACAGTAGGAAAGCAATGATGCCGAATAGTGAAGTAATTTAAGCACACAGTTAATGTTTTAACTCAGATTTTGATTTCTGATAATTCTATGCCAATCTACCACTTTTTGCTTAAAAGTAGACAGAATACCAAGACGCAATGCTAACTACCTTCATGTGCAGCACAGGAGCGCAACGCACACAACAGTAACAGAAGCAGGCAGCACCACCACACGGCGCACCATGGAAGGGCAGGTGGGGGAAGGAAACAGACCAGTAGTTTGTGGGCGAGGGCCTAAAGCAAGGAGAATGAGAAATGAGAAGGAGGAAACTCTGGAGATAAACCCTCCGAGATTTCAAGAAAGATAAATGGTCTTGGATAGAAATTGCCAAAGGATAAAGTATATGGAAATAAGAAAATGAAAGCATTGGTATCATAGTGAAATTTAAGAATA
>NW_012134858.1:5046202-5047537 GCF_000956105.1 Propithecus coquereli
TCACTGAAACCTCAAACTCCTGCGCTCAAGCAATCCTCCTTCCTCAGCCTCCCAAGTAGCTAGGACTATAGCTACGTGTGTACCACCACACGCAGATAACTTTTCTAAATATTTTTTGTAGAGATGGCCCCATCTTTATTCTCTTTGCTCAAGATTGCTCTGGCTAATTGGAGTCTTTTGTGATTCCATACAAATTTTAGAATTATTTCTTTCTATTTTTCTGTGAAAAATGATTATGTTTAAGAGATAACTGCACTCCCATGTTTACTGCAGTACTATACATGATAGCCAAGATACAGAATCAACCTAAGTGTCCATCAACAAAGAAAAGGATAAAAAATGTAGTATATGTATGTGTGTGTGTGTGTGTATGTGTGTGTGTATACATATAATGGAATATTATTCACCCATACAAAAGAATAAATCCTGTTATATACAACAACATGGATGAACCTAGAGAACATTATGTTAAGTGAAATAAGCCAAGCATAGAAGGACACATACTGCATAATCTCACTCATATGTAGAATCTAAAAAAAGTTGATTTCATAGAAGAGTAGAACAGTGACTGGGTAGAGCAGGGAGAGGAGAGGAAAAAATGGGGAGAGTTTGGTCAATGGGTACGAAGTTACAGTTAGATAGGAGAAATAACTTCTGGTGTTCTATTGCACAGTAGGATGGCTATGGTTAGCAATAATGTATTATATATTTTAAAATAGCTGTAAGAGAGGATTTTGAATGTTTTCACTACAAAGAATTGACAAGTGTTTGAAGTGATGAATATGCTAATTATCCTGATACGATCATTACACAACATATACATGTATCAAAACATCATACTGTTCCTCATAAATATGCATAATTATTGTGTCAATTAAAAACAAAATAAAACTTAAAAAGTATAGTGAATAGTCATTACAAATGCTGAAGGGTTTAATGAATCCAAAAGATATAACATGTCAAAACAATTATTTGCCCAATAAATTAGCCTCAAAATTTATGAAGTAAACATGTATAGAATTACAAAGAGAAACTTTTGAAAAATCTAGCAAGTGAGTAATTTCTAAGGAAATTTCTCATTGGTCAAGCAAACCAAATAATCACTAAAGATACAGAAGATGTGAACAACACAATTTAATGAACATATAGTTATTATTGGACAATTTAAAAATACACATTCATTTATAGATTTGCATATGTTGAACCATCCCCTACATCTCTGGGATGAAGCCCACGTGGTCGTGATGGATTATTTTTTTGATAAGCATCTGAATTCAGTTTTCTAGTTTTTTTTTTTTTTAGAATTTTTGCATCTATGTACAATAAAGATATTGG
>NW_012134858.1:5059136-5060218 GCF_000956105.1 Propithecus coquereli
AGCTCTAATGTGTGTAATCAGCATTCCAGAGAGGAGAGAGAGAATGCACCAAAAGCAATAAGATTAGACAAAAACTGAGAACTATCCAAAACTGACAATATATTTGAATCCAAAGAATCAGGCAATTCTATAAATCTCAAGCTTGAGAAATGAAAAACTATATCTAGGTAAAATAAGACTACTGAAAACTTAAAAACAGCCAGAAGGAAAAGACACTGTCCCTTTAAATGAGAAACAATAAGACTGACAACAGCCTGGGCAACATAGTGAGACTCTGCATCTACAAATATGAAAAAAAATTAGCCAGGTGTGGTGGCACAGGCCTATAGTCCCAGCTACTCAGGAGGCTGAGGTAGGAGGATCACTTGAGCCCAGGAGTTGGAGGTTACAGGCAGCTATGTTTGTGTCACTGCACTGCAGCCTAGGTGACAGAGTGAAATCCTGTCTCTGAAAAAAAAAAAAGAAAGAAAGAAAGAAAACAAAAAAACTGACAGAAATAATGGAATCAAGAAGAAAGTAGAATGATACCTTTAAAATTCTGAAAGAGAAATAACTACTAACTTAAGTCTGCACCCAGTAAAAATAACCTTCACCAATGAGTGTTGGATAAAGTTATTTTCAAAAGGACAAAGACTGAGAGAAGCCCTTGGTACCAGCAAATCTGCATCGAAAGAAACAGTAAAGGAAGTTCTTCAGGTAGAAAATGATCCTAAAGAAAAACAGGAAGGAACAAGAATAACTGAAAAAGTAAATATCTGGAAAAATCTAATGAAATAGTGATTAAATAATGATTATTCACAAAATAATAGCAATATCTTAAGGGATTTAAACTATGCACAATTAAACCAAATGACAATGATAAGGCAAACAAGGAAAGAATTTAAAAGAGATTAATGTTGAAAGGTGCTAGTGTTAGTGGGGAGGTGGTAAAAGAAATAATTAACATTAGACTGTAATGAGTTAAAATGTATGTTTTAATCTCTGGGGTATTCACCAAGAGAACAGTGAAAGTTAATGTGAATAACAAGTTAATAGAGGGGGAAAATAGCTCATTTGAAAAAATGATAATCAAAAATATCACA
>NW_012134858.1:5060268-5062176 GCF_000956105.1 Propithecus coquereli
TGGTAAATTTGTTTCTCACAAGCATGCTAATTAGCAATTCTGACACTCCATGAATCCAAGAGTTGGACAAATAAGTAAATAATTCGTAGATAATGGGAGCCGGATTTCTCACTGTCAGAGCGTGAAGTAACAAATACACAAGGAGACAAGACTAGAATGAGCCCTTCATGATGGAAGAGTTAGAAATCATGACTATTTTTACATGCATACATGTGTGCTTGCATCTCTCTGTATATTTTCATCGATTTGCATCTATATCTGTTGTAGACGTGCATCTACACACACACACACACACACACACACACACACGGATGGATGAACAGATAGGTAGGTAGGTGGATGATAGCTAGATAGATACAGAGAAATATAGACATGTGTATATACTCGGGTTAATATACATGCATATATTTCCTCACTCTGTCCACTGAAAAGTACTAGAAGCAATGGTATCTCAGTAAAAGCAAATACATTAACCACTCAGATATTAGTTTCTAAATACCATTCCCCAATAAAATGAGCCAGAGCTCCTTAGACAAATGTCTAATTCTAGGTCAGAGTCAGGGAAAATACAATACAAGAAGAGCCCAGAGAATGTTATAGCATCAGAAAGAAAGAAAGTCCTCAAAAAGGAGGTGGCGGGGGGCATGCACAAAGGAGACAGGAGGCTACTTGGAACAGCTCCCGACAATCAAAGCTGGAACAGTACAGCAATGGTATTTGCTTACGACCCAAAGACTCACATAAATATCCCTGAGTTCATGTTGATATAATGCATGCTTGAACAAATAAATAAATGGGGCCGGGGAGAGACAAATCTTCCTTACAGAAAAGTAGAGTAAGAGGCACGGGGGAAACTGAGAAATCACCACAGAAAGCACAATAGCAATAATCACTGTGTGCAGCATCCACAGATCAACGCTAAAATGGGGGGGAAAAACTTTAAAGAGAAATAGGTTATTTATACAGTTTCAAATATCTTCCCCCAGTTGTTTATTAATTATTGTGATGATTTTAATAAATATCCACAAATTTTTGACACTCTTCATGTCAAGTGATGGAGCTTAACTCCGCTCCCCACAAGCACAGCCTGGACTTAGCGACTTGCTCGTAACGAATATTGTATGAAAAAGAAAAACAGTAACTTTACGTTGGAGAAACCTCACAGACACCACTCCAAACACGTGGTTATGGTCAACATCACCAGCAATGCGTGGATATAACACAGCCCCCGGTACGATGCAGTTAGAGGGCACTTTAACTCAGTGGTGTTCTTCCCAAAAACCCACAACACCTGTCTAGCATAAGAAGAAAACTTCTGATAAACGAAAATTATAGGACATTCTGCAAAATACACGAACGATACTCTTCAAAATTGTCAAGGTCATTAAACAACGAAAAATTGAGAGACTCTCATAGATTGGAGAAGGAAGGAGCCACAGTGACTAAATGCTAAGTGGCCCTCCTGGAAAAGATCCTGAAGCAGAAAAATAACATTGGTAGGAAAACAGGCAAAATCAGAATGAAGTCCATGGTTTACTTAATAATATTGTTCCAAGGCTAATTTCTTACTTTTGATATATGTACAATTACCATGTAAGATGTTAAAATTAGGGGAAGCTGGGGAAGCACATGCAAGAATTATCTGTGCCATCTCTGCGACTCTTCTGACAATCTAAAATTATTTCAAAAAAAAATTTTAAACCACAATGTTATACTACCATATTTCAATTATAACGGCTAAAAATGTTTAAACCTGCCCATACCAAGTGTAGGCAAGGATGTGAAAAAGCTAAAATGCTAATACATTGCTTGAAGAAAATAAAAATGGAATTAGCAATTTGAAAAACAACTTCAAATTCTCTTTAAGAATTACATCTACCATGTGACCCAGCCATTCTCCCTCTTTGG
>NW_012134858.1:5062226-5062611 GCF_000956105.1 Propithecus coquereli
TTTTAGAAGAAACATAGGAGACAATCTTTGGAATGTAGGCATAGGCTAAGAATTCTTAGACTGGACATCAAACACATGATCTATAAAAAGAAAAAAATGATAAGCTAACTTCATCAAAGTTTAAAACTTTAGCCTTGTAAAAAAGATCCTTAACAGAGAATAAAAAGACAAGTACAGAGTGCAATGAAATATTTGCGAGCCACATATCCGATAAAGGACTCATATCTGGAATACATATAGGACTCTCAAAACTCGACAGTACAAAATAAGTAATCCAACTAGAAAAACAGGCAAAAGACATGGACAGACATTTCATTGAAGAGGATACCCAGATGGCAAATAGGCAAATAAGCACATGAAAAATGCTCAACAGCATCGACCATTA
>NW_012134858.1:5062685-5065527 GCF_000956105.1 Propithecus coquereli
GGAAAGAGAAAGACAAACCAGTAAAGGGATATAACACTAGAGGAAAAACATAGTGACAGGATGTCTTGTGGACTCCAACCAATGGAAAAAAGGAACTCAGGCCTAGAATTTTCCAAATTCCAATCTAGCAACAGAAGATGACTCAGGTAGGCTCATGCTTCCCCCAGCCAGGCCAGCCCAGCAGTACCAACAAGGATGATTAGGAGTTCCAATAGAAAATAAATAGTACAGCCCTGGAAATGGAGAAACACTGTCCTTCCATACCAACCTGAGATTCCCCTGACCCGCACAGAGACATTATGCAGCTGAGCAGCATTGGCAAGGAGATCTCACCATTATAAGCACACAGCCAAGAATAGTGCTTGTCATTGTGGGTCTAAGACTCCACTCCCCCACTGAGAGACACGCAGGCAGCTGGGCAGAACATGCAAGGGTGATTCCACCACAAGTGCTCAGTGCACGGAAACTCTTCGCCCTCATGGGCCTGAGTCTCTCCTCCTCCACGGAGAATCAGAAGGTGGCCTTGGCAAGGGAGATCCTGCCACAACCAAGCCCCAGCCAAGGAAATGCGATCCTTTCCCTATAGGCAGGAGAGTCTGGCCACAAGTGCACAGCCTGAGAAGTGCTTCTCACCCTCATAGGCCAGAGACTCCCTTTTCAACTAGAGGTGCCAGGTGGCCCATCTTGAGAAAACTCCTTTCATGCTTATCAGGAAGCATGAAGGAGCAGTGGCAGCCCCAACAGCACCAGATAAACTAAGTAGACCAAAACAGCACCACAAAAATAACACTAGTTCTTAAAATTAAATAGTCATTGAAAGCACAGCAGACAAAAGTAGGCCATACCTATGTGCTAGGACTAACCAGGGTAACTCCCTACTAAAACAAAAGATTTAAATAAAACACACAGTCTTCTAAGACAATTACCACAATGTTCAAGATATAATCAAGAATTACCCATCATACCAAAAACCAAGAAAATCACAACTTGAGTAAGAAGAGACAATCAATGGATGCTAAAACCAAGATGAATCAGACGTTTTAACTATTTGGTGAGAATTTTAAATAAGTCATTATAAATGTGCTTCAACAAGAAATTACAAATTCTCTTGAAACAAATAAAAACGTAGACGATCTCAGCAAAGAACAAGAAGGTATAAAATAGAATTAAATAGAAATTATGGAGCTATAAAAAAACAATAAAAAAACCACTCACTGGACGAAATCAATCAGTGTTTAGATGACAGAGGATAGAGTCAATAAACTAGAGAACAGATCAATAAAATTTACCCAGTGTGAAAAACAGAGAAAAAAACAGATTTAAAAAGAAGTGAACAGAGCCTCAGATTTCTGTGGGACAATAACAAAGGATCTAACACTCAACATTCATTCCACTGGAATACCAGAAAGAGAAGATAAATAGAGTAGGACTAAAAGACTATTGAAATAATTAATGATTAGCAGTTTACCAAATTTAATGAAAAACAAAAATCTATAAACTCAAGAAGACAGGAATCCCAAACAAAATAAGCCCAACGAAAGCCACGTTAAGACACAAAACTTCTGAAAACTAATACAAAACAAAAAATCTTGAAACTACCTAGAGAAAAGCTACCCAGAGGAATACCAATTTATATTACTGTAGATTCCTAACATGAAACTATGGCAATCAGTAGAAAATGGCATAACACTTTTAAAGTGCTGAAAGAAAAGAATTCTCAACCATAAATTCTATGTCTGGCAAAACATCCTTCTGAAATAAGGGGACAGACAGACATTTTCAGATGGAGAAAGAACAAAAGAATATGTGGCTAACAGAACAATCCTTCAAGATTAGTTAAAAAAAAGTTTACTAAGCAAAAGGAAATGATAACAGAAGGATTCCTGGAGCATCAAGAAGTAAGCAAGAACAACAGAAGAGCAGAAATGTAAGTATACACTATTCTTCTCCCTGTGAGTTTTATAAATTAGATTTGAATACTGAAACAGAAATTATAAATAATGGAAAAATGCAAGTTTCCCACCACACAGACAGAAACACTGCTGGTTTTGAGTGTTTAACAAAATTGTTACAAAATAAATTAAGATAGCCACCAGGCACAAGAGATGTGCCTCAGCACTTTCTTGCTTGAGGTGGCTGGCTTAAACCAGTCCTGACCACTTTAGGACTGCTTTAGTTGTCCTGTAATACCCATTCACTAATTGCAATACTAAAATCTTCACCTAGTGGAGAGTTATAGTATCATTAACGTAACATGGGTTGTATCATGGCACATGATGATTGTACTGCATATGCTTGATTTATTTCAATGTGAACATACAATGTAACAATGTAAGAGCTCTGTGTCATTCACTGGGAAGGGATTTAAGGCAACAACACAGGGTGGGCAGATGTGAATTTTGCTAGCAAGAAAGTTCCTATGGAAAAAGTTCCTGTGCTTCCCAGGAGCAAGTGCCCTTGTAAGTAACCTCTGATAAACTCATCTAACTCGCCAAGCTGGACTTGTATGAGTCATTCTTTGGTCTCTCGATTCCATCTTAATTTAGGGGCAGTTTTTCCAAGATATTCCTGAAACAATAACACTATCTGATACTGAAGAAAATGACATTTAAAACTGGGGAAGGTAAAGAGATCTAATGGAAGTAAGATTTCTGTACTTTACTCAAAGTGCTAAAATGCTGATACCAATAGACTGTGATAAGTTACAAATGTATATTATAATACCCAGAGAAACTACTAAGAAAACTATACAATGATATACACTAAGGAACACTATAAATAAATTAAGATTGAATCCTTAAAATATTCAAGTAACCTATAGGAAGGTAAAAAAAGAGAAACC
>NW_012134858.1:5065577-5066668 GCF_000956105.1 Propithecus coquereli
GAAAATAGCTCATTTGAAAAAATGATAATCAAAAATATCACAAAAGAGAAATAGAACAGAAAACATAATCCAAAAGCGATTAAGTAAAGGATAACTGCATAGAAAAATACATATGCAATGCAAAGAACATTGGTGGAATATTGATTGCATAAACTAAATATTAATAACATGAAGGGTTTAAAATATAGTAGATTTAACAGTTATGAGACAGAAAATAGAACAATACCAAATAGAAAACGTATAGGAAAATGATCATCATAAAGCCAAATAAATCAGTCACTTCAGTGAATGTAAATAGGTAAAATACTACAAGCAAAAGCCTAGAATTGTCAGAGTAGATTTAAAAAATCAAAAGTAACAGTAATTATATGCTGCTTAAACAAAATATACTTTCAATATGAGAAAAATATTTAAAAATTAAAATATGAAAAGTGATAGATCATGCAAATATTACATATAATAAATCAAATATGCTAGCTATTTAATATATCATCAGACAACATAGAATTTAAACAGTAAGTATTATTAGACACAAGAAAAGACATTTCATAATGATAAATGGTTAGTTCACAAGAAAAATACCAAGATTCTAAATATGTGTGTCCCCAATAAGATAGCTTCAAAGCATCAAACAAGACCAAAAAGAAGGAGAAACTGACAAACCCACAGTCACAATAGGAGACATTAAGACAAAACACAGTGTTTTCAAGGGCACATGGAATATTTACCCAACGCAAGCATATGGCGGCCATAAAGTAAGCCATAATAGCTTTCAAAGAGCTAATATCACTCACAAGTTCTCAGATCATGGTGGAAATAGCTTAGAAACCACTAACAAAGGAATGACTAGAAAACTGCTTGGAAAATAAGCAATATACTTCTAAATAAACCCCGGGTCAAAAAGAAATTTTTAAAAATGAAATAATGTTTCAGTTGGATAACACTGAGAGTAAAATATGTCTTAACTATACGAAATGCAGCTAAAACAATACTGTAAAGAAAATTCATAGTTTTAAATGACTAGAAGAAAAGCAAAAAAATAAATGATCTAACCACAGATATCAAGAAGCTGGAAAAAGAATAGTAAATCA
>NW_012134858.1:5081698-5083519 GCF_000956105.1 Propithecus coquereli
CTGTATTATCTATTACAACTGCATGTGAATCTATGCTAATCTCAAAGTAAAAATCTAATTAAGAACATTCTGAAAAGGAAGAGAAATCAGAAGGTAACCTTAGCAAATATTAGAATATATTATAAAACATTAATCAAAACAGTAGGATATGGTGTTGATGCAAAGAAACAGAAATGAGCAGCATCAAAAAGAAAAATCAATCAACATAATTTATCATATGAAGAAGAAAAATAAAAATTACATAATTAGCTAGATAGATGCTAAATAGCCTTTGACTAAATACAATACTTAATCTTGACAAAAATATTAGCAAACTAGAAATTTAAGGGAATTTTCTTAATCTGAAAAAGAACACCAACCAAAATTATGAAGTAAATATAATGTTAAAGAATGAATTATTAAAAAATATCTTGTAATAACAAGAAGATAAGGATGCCCACTATCACGTATCTATTTAATTTGAACTAAAGATTCTAACTAGTGCAATGAGACAAGAGAAAAAATAAAAGGAATAACAATTAGAAAGGAAAATATAAAAGTCTTATTATTCATAGATGACATGATTATGTATATAGAAAAATCAAAAAGAATCTACAGGTAAACTAGTAGAATAAATCAGCAAATATAGTTGGTTCACTAGAAATACGTTCAATATATAAAATTAATTTATATACACATAATAAACAAGTAGAAAAATCAATTTGAAATGTACTCTATATAATATAATCATAAATATCAATATCTAGGAATAAATCAAAAGTTATTCAAATCTTCACAGTAAAAGCTACAGAACTTTCCTGAGAGAGACTGAAGAAGCCATAAATCAATGAGGGGTATACTATATTCCAGAATTAGATTACTCAATATTGGTAAGATGTTAATGCTCTCTAAATTGGTCTAGAATCAGTGTGATCTGAGTCAGAATCCAAGTTTTTTGTGAAAAATGAAAATCTAATATTAAAATCCATAAGGAAATGCAAAGAGCCAAGAAGTCAGTCTTGAAAAATAAGCACAAAACTTGCCCATCTTTTCCTCTGCCTCCTGCCTGACCCCAGGACGTCCCCTGTGGTCCTGTGTGGTGTGGTGTGCCCCTCCTCGTGGGAGCTGGGAGTCACAAACTATCTTTTCAATGGCATAGTCTTCTGATTCGTTGGCTTCTCCATACCCGAATAATAATAAAACCCCCATATTTAAAACACAACAAGAATAAGTGATCTAAAACTACATAAAACAATAATAATGAATCTTAGAAACAATGTTGTGCAAAAGAAGTAAGTTACAAGAGTACAGAGTATTCTATATCATTGATATCAAGTTAAAAACAGGAAAAATTAATCAAGGGCATTAGACATCAACACTGGTTCCACTCGATGAGTGTAGTGATCAAAAGGCGGCACAGGAGAGACCTCTGGGGGTGCTGGTGATGTTTCTTGGTGTAAGTGTTGACTGCATGGGTGTGTTTACTTTTGAAAATCC
Organism: Propithecus coquereli; assembly: GCF_000956105.1. Classification (NCBI taxonomy): domain Eukaryota; kingdom Metazoa; phylum Chordata; class Mammalia; order Primates; family Indriidae; genus Propithecus; species Propithecus coquereli. The sequence goes on from NW_012134858.1 coordinate 5,083,175, forward strand.
ACCATGATTCATTTAAGATTTAGGCATTTTTTTCTGTGAAAGTGTTACACTTCACTTTACATTAGGAAAACCACTAAGAATTCAGTCCCAACTATATTCAGAATAAAATATAGAGCATTCCAAAACCAGAAAGAATAAAACTAAATTCACTAACACCCCACACTAGAAGATTTTAAAAAATAACAATAAAACAAATACTAGGCAGCAGGTGGACAGGAAAAAAACATAAATTAATTAGAGTGACATAAAATACAAAAACGATTAAACAAATTATACCTAGTTATTTGAGAAAATCAATTGAAAAGACTTCTGTCGAGTCTAATAAAGAAATAAAAGGAGACAACA
>NW_012134858.1:5084706-5106985 GCF_000956105.1 Propithecus coquereli
TATTGCAACAAAATATTTGACACAAATAACTATCGATTCCTTTCTGAAAGAGAGGTTATATGAACGTACAAGAAAAATTTCACCCCCAATATAAACATGAAAAGGACTTGAGGTAAAATTTACAACATGCAAAACGCAAATGATCAATAACTATATTTTTAAATGTATAATCTTACAAGAAATCCAACTTTAGCACATTGGTTTTTTTCAGACTGCCACCAAATTATCAAAAATGTTGAATATATATCAATCAGTTTCTTCAGCACAGGATGTAACACAGACATAGTACTTCTGGATGTGAAAACTATTAAGCCTTTCTATAATCAATTTGAAAACATGTATCAAGTATATCAAGAGCCTAAAGAGTTATTATTTTTGGTCTGGTAATTCTATTTCTTAAAAAATATAATAAGAGAATAAATATAGAGATAATTAAAATTATATGTATTTTAGATGTTCATGATTACACTATTCTATAATAATATGGTAAAATGCCCAAATACTTATCATATAAGAAGATAAAATAAATGATGGTTGCCCGTAAGTTGAGTAATGTGTTTCCATTAAAAAAAAATCATAGTTGTAAAGAATAGTTATAGAAATGAGAAAATACTCTCAATATAGCATTTAGTGGGAAAGTCAGCATATAAACCGTATCTACCATAAATAGCAGTTTGATAAGTATACGTATCACTACCTCTATCTCTATGTATGGAGGGAGGAAAAATATAAAGAAAAATGCACCGGAAATGCTAACAGTATTTATTTCTCAGTTTAAAGATTACAGCTGACTTTTATATTCTTCTTTTCACTTATCTATATTTTCTAAACATTCTACCCTAAATGAGCATGTATTGATGAAATGTTACTTAAAATGAAATACTTAATTGCATCTTTTCCTTATCCCTTTACTCAGATGAAGCAGCAGGGTTTGTTTTGGTTCTCCGCTCTGTCAAAAACAGTTCTGCACGAGGGTTCAGAACAGTTGACATTTTACTCGGGACACACGCTGGAAGAATGTTAATCCATGAGGGGACTTAAGTTTTTTTCTCTACTGCGACCCAGCGTGCACAGCCAGAGTCTGTCCGCCAGCAGCTTCATGGAGACACCGCACAATACTCAGGCCGGGTCCTCCCAGCCCCACCTCCACCCACAGCCCCTCCCCACGACTTGCCCACTGCCGGGCTGCTGCCACCAGCTGCTGCAGCCACCAGGTAAAGGCAGCGTCTGCTTCATTCCCAGAGTTCACCTTTCAACATGGCCTCACCTCTTGCAACTTCTGAACCCGGAGAGTGTGGGGCAATTTGTAACACAGCGTAGCGGGTCTGGGCCAGAATGTTAATCATGGCCTTTCAGCTCAGGAGGCCTGGGGTCCAACCGCGCGGCAATCGCGGCGTGATGAGCAATTATTACTTCGTGAATTATCAGCAGCCGCAAGGCTCTCCCGGGGACATGACATCAAGGGGCCCATTTGATTCCCATCCAAAGCCAGCTTTTATGAAGAATCAAAATTGACAGAGAAGATAGAAGAAGCGTCTTAAACAAGTAAAGGAGAATAAGGCTCTTCCATTTCCCAGGGAAATTGCTGGAACGGGGAGTAGTGAAACTTTAAGTCAGCAGGCTCCAGGCCAAGGGGAAGGAACAGCGACACCCTGATGCTGCCTCTGGGGGAGGAGGAGGAGTTGGGGGGTGGGGAGGGTGGAGCAGAAAGTGAGCTGAAGCGAGGAACTGCACCACCTCAAATCCAGAAAAGATGTTCTGGGTCTTCTGCCAACCCCCCTCCCACCCCCAGCCCCGCCCCAAGAAATCTGTCTGATCAAGTCTCTCCAATCTCTGGGCCCAAATGGAGCTGAGCAGAAAAGCACAGAGATCCAGAGGCCGTGAGGTGAGCCTCAGCGCTTCCCACCCAAGCCCTGCCTGTTGCAACCACCACCTTTGTGCTTCCACAACTGCTTAATATATTCGGGTCCCAGTAAGGTTCTGCTTGACCAGACCTGGGCCAGAGAAGAGCTGGAACCCCAAAGGACTAAATACTTCCCCAGCCTCTGTTGGTCCTAAATCGATTCTTCTCTGTAGAAAGGGGCAGAAAACAGCTGTGTTCCCTCATACCACATCAGGTCTCCGCCATCCCGGGATGCAAGGCAGAAAGCAAACCCACAGCCTTTCCAGATGTACCCACCCACTCCCACCCTCCTGCCCGAGGAGACCCCCTGCCTCCACTGAGCCAGTGAATCGGGCGGATGCCACCCATGGAAAATGGGGGTCACACAGCCCGCGGGCCGTTGGCAACTTCCCCAGGGTTTTGCTGCACCAGGGACCCAGAGTTCGTGGGAGGGACTAAGTTCCCCACACCACCAGGATGGAGAAGGACAGGCAGCCTCAGCACCAGGTCATGGAAGATGCTTCCTCAGGGCCGTAACTGGTGCTGCCATCCCGGCAAGTCATGCTTGTGGAGAAACAAAAAGACCACCGTGTTCTCCTTCTTCCGTTGATCACACCAACACGGAAACAGCCCTGAACATAAAATCGCATCAGAAGTGAAGCTCCACAGATCCCTCTGAGCCCTTGGTCTGCGAGGAGTGGACATCTGCTTGCAGGCACAGAAGGGGCGCTTGGCACTGCCCCAGCGCACAGAGCTTAGTGGTCCCAGCTGCACCTGCTCAGGGCTGCACAGGGGGCTCCCAGCTCTGGCCTCAGGCTTTGGCACACGGCGGCGAGGAGCTGCAGTCCAGGGCACCGCGAGGCAGACGGCGTGCGCTAGGCCTGCGCTGCCTCTCTGCTCCACGGGGCCTGGGGAGCATGCTCAGAGAAGGTGCACGGCCCCCGTGTGCCGAAGCTGCTGCCCCGTGCCACATGGGAGAGCTCTCACTGCCAAGTCCTGCACAGCAACGCTACCCTGACTGACCCCTCTGGTCAACAAGTAGGCTCAGATTACCTGCACCTCCACCTAAGGAAACTGCAAACACTCAGGAAAGCTATGTCTGGGAGCAACACGAAGGCCCCCAGTCAACGACACAACATACGTATGATGCACCTTTGCACACAGTAGATGCTCAGTAGTTCCTGCTTCACCCTCTCTTTTCCCACATCAGACAGCTTCCCACACACCCCACCTTTGGAAACTTTACCACAGGTGGCCTCCAATAGATCTGTCAGAGCTCATGCCATGAGCTAAGGACATTTGCATGGACAAGCTCGTGGGACCCTCCTTTGGAAATTTCTGTCTGAGCAAAGAGAAACAAAGCCAAGTAGAAATTTGTGCAGCATCTGTTACCATTCTGAGTCCTGAAAAAGCACACCTCCAATGGGAAGAAGCAGGGACAGCCCCCCGCACCCCCGAGACAAATATCAGGCCAACTCCTCTGAGAGCTGGAAGTGATTTTCCAGAAACCCCTGCCCCTGGTGGCAGACCCATGCCAGACAGCTCCAAGTACAGCACAGACAATTAATATTTTGCTTTGAGTTACACAGCAAGCCGGTGACATGGACCTTTGCTTTTGCCATCCAGCACTCCCTCAACTAGAACGTACTTCCTGGATGAGATAATTGAATTAGCATTTGCCCGGCACCCTGCAGTGCAAGACGATCACCCAGTCCTTCCCTCTGATGAAGGGGCTGAGTAATCCACAGTCTCTTGATGCCACTTAATCTAAAACGTCTGGGTGACTCACGCTCCCCGAGATTTCCCTCCAGGGTATTTAGTTTAAGAAAATATCTATTTGCTCCCTAATTTAAATGAGTTCTATTTGTTTAAATCTTAAAGATACTACTGGGTCTTTGACTGGCTTTGTTTCCCACATTGTTTTGCAATATATATTAAATGTATATGATATATATAATCTTCGCAGGGAACCCCCGGACCTGTCCAGAGCAAAGCATGCAGGATCTGCCCCGCCGGCCCCTCTTGCAGCTGTGCCCTGTGCGTGGCCAAGAGAGCTGCCATCTCAGGGGTCCTCAGAAGGCTGATCTGCCCTTGTGTGGCTCAGGACCCCACCCGCAAATCTGCCTCCCAACCTCAATCATCTCCCCTCTATGTGAATATCCTTTATTTTTAAGTCACCCTGATTTCCCAGCCCCACCCCTCACAGCTCCCTCTTCTACCAGGAACCACAGCTCAGCCCCGCCTTCAAACGCAGCCCTACCCTGTGGCACCATCCTAATCCCCCCTCCTTGCTTCATCTGAAGCTTTCCAGACCTTGCTTTAATGCATCCTGGGCCTGAATAACAAACATTTGCTAAGGTAAATCCCATTCCCTGCTTTCCAGATAACTTCTCTTTAACAGCGATAAGCTGCTAGGCAGACAGATAACAACTGGGATATGCAGCTATTAGGGGAAGATTTTCAAATGACAAAAGGATACATTTTAAAATAAAGCCCACTTGAAAATCAGTTTCCCTTCCAACGCAATTATGTTCAGGCCTCCTGCTCGGAAGCTCCTTATACGCAGAGATTCCAGCTCCCACTGGCTTCAGGGTTTTTCAGTAGCGTTGCCTTGGCAACACGGAAGGCCCAGACACCTGAAACAGGAAGTGCAGGACACAGTGCCTCCTCCTCTCTCGGGCACCTGGAGTGGCCAGCAAGGCACCCCGCACAGGGCTCCAGAATCGGCCACCTAAGACTGCCCCCAGGACCAACAGTCCCGCCCACCACGGGGACCTTGGGCTTAGAGCTGAGCAGAAAGAAGGAGGGTGGGAGGTAGCGAAGGAGCCAGCAGGCTGGACCTGATGGTCACTCACCTCAGAGGAACACTGGGGATGAAGGCGAGTACGCCAGGACCCTGGCAGATGCGAACGTCGCTTCTGCAGGTAGCTACACTCCGCAAGCTCCTTCAAGTCAATGGGCTGAAGAGCTCCCCTTGCCAGGCGGGAGTCCCAATGCAAGCCAGCTTCTCTTGCAGTCATGACCCAGACCAATGCTGACCCCCAGCCCCAGCCCCCCACCAAGCCCCCCAGATTGGGGCCTGCCTAGCAGACAACAGAGGCCTGGGCATCACGGGCCACACCCTGGTCCTCCAGGGGGTCACAGGATAGTCACAGGCTGACCCCTCTCTAGGAGGCCACCAACAAACCTCTGAGCTCCAACACGTCATCAAGCCATGTGTGTCAACCATTGCGTCACGACCTGGTATTGAACCTCTTATTATTTATATGAGCAGCCCGTGACTCTATCTTCCATCCCCATCACAGGACTAGCTGGGAGTTCCCGTCCTCCCCATCACACACAGGCCCAGACCACCTGGCCTCTCCCTGAGGACCATTCCTCCTCCCAGTCTGTCACCGGTGAGCCCTGTGCCACCCCCTCCTTGCTCCCCAGCCTCCCCCGCTCCACCCTCCACAAGTGTCCTCCTAACCTGGCCCTGCAAAGAAGCCCCACCTGGACTCTCGGTACCCAATGTCACTTAACCCCTGCGACCCCTCCACCACCCCAGCCACACTGGAGACCAGGGTAGAGGCTCTTTGAGGAGGGGGCTTGCAAGGACTTTTCTTCGTCTCCCGGGCACTGTCATTACTAGGGACGGCTTCCTCCCGAGTGTAGAGAAGTGTGCGTGAGATCACACGAGCCCGTGCCTGAGTGTGTACCCACCACCTAACATGCTCATTCTTTCCTGAGACACCTGAGCCCTGTGGCCCCTGCCGCCATGAGCACATGGGCCACCTGCGCAGGCCATTTCTGGTAGCGCACCCAAGCCAGTCAGGTTGGCGCAGCCCTTGGAAGCCAGCCACTGACCACCCCAGACCTCACCATCTCTCCAGTGCACACAGTGACCTGGTCCCTCACTTGGATAGCTGACCCCTCGCTTGCCACAGTGACCTCCTGGCTTCACAGGTCACCTTAACTTTGGGGGCCCCCACTCTGGATAAAAGGCTACTTGCCCGCTCTCTTTAATCCTGCAAAACTATTCTTCACCTTGCATGAGAGGAGGAAGAAGAGGCAAAGTATCAGTGGAAAGACACCCGGGTCTGGCACCTGCACCAGCATCAAATACAAAAGCCAAACCTCACCCCGAGTTAAGCAGCTCATCTGTCTCTCTCTTCTCTCTCCACTGGGCTCTGGCATCCCCACTTCCCACCGTCCTTGTGGCTCCTTTTTCTGTTCAGGGTCTTGTCTCACTCTTGGATCTGGTGGACACCCTGGCTGAAATCTCTCTCTCCTGCCTCAGCCACAATCAACAGCTGTTCCCACGGTCAGGCTGATTTTACTGCTCTGGGAAAACACGCTGCCCCTTCTAGCCTCCAAGCGGCCCCCCTGGTTCAAGCAGTAGTACCCAGTTGTGACCAGGGGCCCCTGCTGTACACAAAGAGACTACACTAGTGGCAATTTCTGTTTGGAAACCTCTCTGTGCCTCCTCCCTAGCGTGCCCGATAAACACCAGCCAACAGCAGCAACAACACAGAGAGACTGGGCTCGGGGATTTCTGGACAGTGAGCAGTCACTGGGAACCTAGGGGTCCCTCGGGCCCCTGCCGTTTTCAGTGGCATCACAGCAGGAAGATTGGGAGGTGGGGACCCCGAGGCTTACCTTGCGCATGTCTTTGCCAAAGGTCTCGCTATAGGTCGTGCCAAGGATTTCAAACTGGACGTAGGGATTCGAGCTGTCCTCCCGAAACTCCATCACGCCAGTGAGGCCGGTGATGTGGCCCTGCAGGACAGGAGGAAAGACCAATGGAGGTCAGAAAAATATGGCTGAGGTGAAGGACAGAGTCCCAAAGGCTGTAATGAGGATAGAGTGGCTGACGGTCCTAGAGCCTCAGAGCAGCATCCTGCTTCCCACACCCTTTGCTTACAGGGAAATCCCTGAGGCCTGCAGTCAGTATGTTTGGAGGCCCTGCTGTGTGCCTGGAACGAGAGTAAAGAGTGACAGCTTTTGTCCCCATCCTCCTGAAGCTTAGTCTTCCCCTTGCAACCTGCTCTGGGGCTCACCTTAACCTGACCCAAAAGAAGAATCGAAGGGCAACGAGAGCCATATCAGACGCATGGCAGAGAGTCACAGGGCAGCAAGCATGAGCACTGGAGGCCAAATCCAGCCTGAGTTCTGGCTTTGCCACCTGTGCCACCTTGGGCACATGCCCACCTCGCAGCTTCAGCCTGAGCTAATTAGCTCCACATCACAGAGCCTGCGAGGACTGAAGGAGAAAACGTGTACGAAGCACGGCATCTGGCACAGACTGGCTGAGGTCCCGCGCCTCTCCTTGCCAGCGCAGTGGGTGTCATAGAAGCAGCAAGGGGCAGGGGGCTGAGGGCACCCTGGTGAGCCCCCTTCCCTCCTCCAGCCTGGGGGGTCTCACCAGCCTTGTCTCCCATAGTCTCTGGGAACCAGAGGGGCCCCGCCCCTCCTGTGGGCACAGTAGATCCACACCTACACCAGGACACGTTCACTGCTACTAAAACCACACACGGCTTATCGTGACTAAAATTCTTAACATTGCAGAGCTCCTAAATGTTCTTCTGAAGCCTCCAAAAGCCAATTCACTCTAACAAGTCTTCTATGGATTATTCAATTCATTTCGAATCCAGTCTTCTAACTTGGTGTCACTCCTCAGCACGCGGGACACATCGCAAGTACAGAGCATGTGTGCACACACGAGCACATGCACACACGAGCACATGCACACACATGCACATGCACACACACACCGCAGTCCTGGATGACCAGCATGCGGTGGTGCCAACTGAGACCACCCGCCTCTCTTGGAGCATGACGTCCTGCATGTTGGAGTATCACAGACATGGGAAGGCAGCTGCCCCCATTTTTTACTTACTTGTGACCTTGGACAAGTTACCTAACCTCTCTGAAGCCCCATCTCCTCACATTGAAATGAGACAATAATAATAGCACGTATAACAGCCTTCGAATGCTGGGACAGGAAGAGCGGCAAGAAGAGCGGCTTGCAGGGGCCTGCCAGGGCGGCCACACAAAGGGCCCAGCCTCAGGCCAGCTGCTGGTGGGGGCAGGGAGTGGGGGCTGTGAGGAGGGGCCTGCCTTTGGCCTTGGCCCGAGGAAGTTCCCTCACACTCACCTTTTTGATGGTGTCCAGCATGGACCGCCCTCCATTCCACGGCTTGGTGGACTTCCGTATGCAGTTGAGGCTCGCCATGCTGTGCCACTTCCGGTCCTCCAACTTCCTGTGGAAGGCGTTGGCCAGCATCAGAACACTGTCGTACAGGTAGAGGTTGGAGATCTGCAAAGACAGAGGTGGTAAAGCCCTTTCCACAGGTGCATTTCCAGAGAGAGCTGGAGAAACCCACAGAAAGCTGGGGAAATGTGGGGTGACAACACTCAGATGTGGTGCCAGGATCCTCTGGCTTCCAGGTGTTCATTCAAAAACCCAGCCGGGTGCTGGAGTCCTGGGTAGGATAAGACCTTGCCCTGTTTCGGGAACTGGGAGGCACACCACACGTCAGCAAGGAGAACCGGCATGCTTAGCACCTGACTGGGCCGTCCACGCAGACCCGCTCAGGTGAGAAGGGTGGAGGGAAGAAAGGGTGGGAAGCTCAGGTAGAAGGACTGGAAGGATAAAGGCAGGGCACGGCATTTGCAAGGCACGAAGGTATCAAGGAGCAGGGCCAGTTAGGGCAAGATTCACCAGAGCTCTCTGTAAAGGACCAGACAGTAAAGATTTAGGCTTTGTGATCATTTGCAACTGCTCAGCGCTGCTGCTACAACCCAAAAGCAGCCATAGGCAACATATACGCAAACGAGTACGGCCACATGCCAATAAACGTTATTGGCAGAAACAGGCAATATGCTGAATTCACCCCGTGGGCCACTGTGGGCTGACCCCTGGGTCAGAGGAACTGAAAACAGTTCAAGGTGACTGTGTCGATGGGTTCGGTGGGGAAGGGCAAGACCGAGGAGGAGGCAGGGATTGGGCCATGCAGAACCTGTGGGGCGTGCTAAGAAGGAAACAACAGAGGTGACTTTAGGAAGAAGGACACCATCGGTGAGTCTGGGCACAGAGAGCTGGTGATCAGACCTGGGCCTCGGAAAGACGGCTCTGGAGACTGGACAAGCCCAGGGTGATGGTGGCCTGAGTGGCCACCTGGCAACTAGGAAAGTGGTACCAATTTGGTAGAGATTCCGGTGTCTGCTGTGCAGTGAGGTCACAGCCACCCAGGGGAACATGTTTGCAATTTGCAACTGTGCCCATCTGAGAACCACCCTCTGCTTAGCTGTCTTCAGCAAGGCAGCCCCTAGAAGAGACACAGCCCATCCCGGAGCTCCGGAGAGCGAGACCACGCGTGAGCAGCAGAGTAACTGTGTGAAGAATGGGACAGCAGTGTGGGGGCCGACCCGCCGTGGGATCCAGGGGTGGACAGGCCCGGCTCACGCTCCCGACTGTGATTACAGACCCTGTTTGGAGGAGCAGGAAGGCCCCACCTGCCCTCTCAGGGACCCAGCAGTAGCCCTCTGCAGGGAGGAGGGCAGCCCAGGCCTCTGTGGGGCATGGGGGCATGCAGTAGAGGAGGAGGGCAGGGGTGAGGGACAGGGAACGTCCACCCCCGGTCAGGTGTGTGGCCCCCGCTGGTAACAGTTGCACAAACAACCATCCACCAAAGTGGGTCAAGGGGACCATGCTCTGAACACCTGAGCAGCAAGTAGTCTGCTAAAAATATTTCAGAAAAACAAAATCACCAGATAAAAATAGGAAACTATGTTGGCCTCGCAGGCCTCCTGGGAAGATCAAACAGGCTCCTTGGGAAGCAGGAAGAAGCCCTCTGTCCCCAGCCGCACCACCCACCTCCCCAACATGTCCCCACTCCCCAACTCTCCAGGCCTTGTTCTTTGCACACTTTCCTCGCGCGTCTTAGTCTGGGTGCCCCAAAAGCAGAGCCCCAGATAAGAACTCGGGTGGTGGGAACTCTTCCCAGCAACGGAGCTGACGTCCGGGACATCTGTTGTGTCGTGCCTGTTCAGCCACCCATGCTGGCCCTCAAGGTCATTCCCACCCTGTCACATTTAAGCAGAGCTGACCGTCTCCCTTATAGGTCTCCCTGTGCATGGGCCATTGCTGAGGAACACTACTCTGTCTGCCATTGTCCTGTGTCCCTGCTAGGAGCACTGTGGGCCTTGTGCCCTGTGCCTCCCCATGCTGGAGGTGTGAGAACGGGTGGAGGGCGGCCAGATGTTGCAGAGGCAGCAAGGAGTGGGCTAAGGTAAGGGCCTCGGGCTGCCCCGCTGCTGTCTTACCTGACAGCAGAGAGGAGAGTGATTCCCACCACTGGGAACTCGTCCCCTGTCCTGCAGAGAACACCATGACAGAACTGCATCCTCAGCCCCTGGAGGCCTGGAGGAGCATTTCCTCATGAGCGAGACCAACCCCACGCCTGTTCCGGCCAGCTCCCCAGCGCTCGGCAGCACCCACCACTGCAAAACTGCTTTGACACGTCTCGCTCCCCTCTGGAAAACAAACCCATGATGGAGATGTTATAAGTGTCTAAGGTAAGCCACTTGGAATTGGCTTGGTTTTTGTTCTTTTTTTTTTTCCCCCACAAGGATAACTGGAAGCTGAGAGTCCTTGATGATGTGAAAATGTCTCTTCTCATGACATTCATGGGTCTCCCAGCCACCCACTCACGCTGACGCTATTCAGCCAGCCGGGAGCCTCTGGCCCACACCCACACCTCCGCACACTCACACCTCGCAGAGCCCACGCACCGCCTCTGCGCCAGCCAGCCCCGGCCAGCACCTCCAGAAATTCCCTTTCTCCCTCCAGCACTTCTATTCACGACGAATTAAGGTACTCAACAAACACATGAATGCAGAGAGGCCTGCGATGGAGAGGAAAGAGCAGGATGTGACTCAGAAAGGCCAAGGAAGCCCTCGGTCCTCCCACAAGTGTGCCTGCTTGGAGGCAGAGGGCACTGCCGGTCACAGGAACGAGACTGAGCAATGCTCTTTTCCAGGCCCAGATGGGCCCTGCCCCCGCCCTCACATCACCCTACATGCGCCCTTTTCCATGATATTCTACATGCTGTCAGTTCACAAGTGTGCTTACTCCACCAAACTTTGAGCTCCTTAAGTGTTACCTCTCGAATCCGGCACCTACCAAGGCATATGGCTGGTGCCTAATCTATGCATGATGGATAAATGCATGGCAGATACGTGCATGCATGGGTACAGGATGGAGTGATGGACGGATCTTCTTCCAAGAAGGTACATAATAATTGTGTTTTGCAAAAAAAGAAAATATTGAAAACAGCAAAAAAAAAGAGATTTGCTGTCTCCAACTTTGACTTGGGAGGAAGCCTCCTTTGTTCAACAGCAATTTGCTTCTCATTTACCACCTATGCAAAATGTCTTCTTGATCCTCCCTGGGAGCTGTTTCCATCCACTCGTCCCTTGGTAAGATGCTATCTCCATACTTCCCTCCGCCTGGGGCAGAAGCTGACACTCCAGCACTGATCTGTGGATCTACTATCTGCTCCTCAACCTCAGCATCCTCACTTAGGTGACCCACATGTTGCAAAAAGACCAGCTGGTGTGCACTGGTGGGATGCACAGGGTGGGGAAGGCCCTACCCTCACAGTCTGGTTGGCCAGAGAAGGGATCGTTGGAGGAAAAGACCAAGAGGAGCTGGCAGAAAGGCAGATCCACCAGACCCTGATGAACTTAAGAGAAGCCTTTCCTCAGGGTGGATGCCAGGGCCAGGGTTGATCATGCCTAGCCTGTGAGCCTGGAGGAGAGGTCTGGAAGGATAGAGGCTCCCCGCTACATGGACACTCACCTACCATCAACCACGCAGGGCCAACAGCTCAAGCTGGAGCCACAGCCCACAGGGGCAGAGAGGGGGGCCTGGGATGAAGGAGTCCTTGCCTCCCTCCTCACATCTCAGGTAAGGCACGACAAGAGTTCTTTAGCAAAGGTAAGACAAGCAGAGCAGACATTATGACTATTTAAACGCTCATCCCCCTGCAAGCGCAGGGTCAGGAGCCCAGGGCTCTGGCCGGCCTAGGAACAGCACAGCACAAAGTTACAGGAACCAAGAAAGCATTCCAGGTGAGGGTAATTTGAGAAGCAAAAGAGAGGTCAAATTATCAAGGCCAAGGGCAGAGGAGAGACCTGGCTGCAAAACAAAAGACCTGGAACCAGATCAGAGACACCAGAGGGAGGGGAAACCATGGGCAGACAAGAGCCAGAGCCCGGAGAGTGGCCCCTGGCTTTCCCAGGAGCTGTGGTGCTACTTTAAGTGGGAGGGAGCTGGAAGCGGGACTGGCTGGTCCATTTAGCAGCCCTAGACATTTTTGCCAAGTTCCTCTTTAACTCATTGGCATATAGTACGACCCTCATGCTACCACGTGCAGCTTAGGCAGGTGGTCTTGTAGGATCAGCAAGAGCTTTGGAGTCATCACAACCTGGGCCACCTCTGCTCACTGCTGGACCCCCAGTGTCTACAGCAGTGCACGGATATAGCAAGCACTCAAATGTTTCCTGAATGGGTGAAGTAAATCTCCACTCACACTCACTTGCTGAGTGATGTTGAGCAAGCCATTTAACACCATTAGATTTATCCTGATTGACAATAAAAATACAATGTGACCTGGGCCCCTGCAGAGGTGCAGTGTGGCGGCTTTGATCTACTCGCCTGTAAAACGCAGGTGGTAATACCCCTGTATGCCCAGGACTGTCCTGAGCTCTTTGCATGCATTTTCATTTTTGGAGCGAGCCGGGACAGAAAGGAATGGCAGGGACAAATAAAGGACCTCAGCTCACTCCTGACTTCAATGTGGGGAGCTGAGGGCTCCTCCTGGGGTGTCCCCAGTAGCTGGGGCCCAACAGGGGTCTGGCACACAGAACATGGGGACGATTGGGAAAACGAACTTGTATCTGCCAACATCATTCATCCTCCCCACCAAGGCCCCGTAGTCCCGATGCCTCCCAAAGGCTTACAGAGGTCACGTCTGGCTTCTGCACTTTGTGGATAGAGGATTGAGCAAGAATCAGTGCTGAGCGTGAATCCCCAGCCCCACTTGAAATCTGCTCACCTGGGCACATGTCCTTGGACCCTGGCCGCAGAAGCACAGCCACAGGTGCCACCGCCCCCAAGGCCTGAGCCTGGCCTTGCAGGGCTGCCCGCCCTGAGGTGTTGCAGGGCTACCCTTTGAGGGAAAGGCCACTTCTCTGGCCCCTAGGATGTTTCCCAAAATGTATCAATACAGGAAGGCCCAGAGTGGGGTCAGGTGAAGCTGTACGGTACCATGACCCTGCTTCCTAAGATGGAGGCGGCGCAGCCCACTGCAGTCAAAGGCCTGGCACTTGCGCTGTGGGGCTGGCTCAGCACAGCAGCCTTTGGCACAGCGGATCCTGCAGTGAGACCACCCAGATGTGCAGGGGAGTGGGGAAGGCAGGCAGGGTGTGGCTGTAACGAGGGTCGGCTGCAGCCCAGCGCCATGGAAGGCACATGCTCTGCACTCTGCCTTCTGAACCCATCCCCTGCCAGCTCAGAGGTTTCAGCTCCAGGCAAGCCTCCCCGATGTCCTCCCCCAATGGTCGCCTCCCGCCGCTGCAGCATGGTTGAGGTGCCCTCGTCACCTCCAGGGAGATGGTAACCACTGGTTCCCCTGTCTCCAGCCCCACGCCCTCCCTTTCCACACTGCACAGAGCTTTCTTTCTGGAACCCACGTCCTGACATATCACATCACCAAGGACCACACCCTGCTGACTGCCCTCCTCTCCAAGTCACCTCCCAACACTTCTCACCTCTCGCCCCTTGCCTCGGCACACTGAACTCTGCCCCTGCTCTCCCGGGCCTCTGGGCCTTTGCACATGCCCATCTCCCTAATCAGAATGTGCTCAACAATGGAAATTAAAACTCCCTATTCTGAAGGGTTTGTGAGAATGAAGAGAGAATATTTGTGAAATGTCTAATGTAAGGACTGGCACATAGTAAGTGCATAAATGGGTATTTGTGCAATTAGTGGAAGTCAAGTGAATAGTTTTAAACATGTTCTTAGAAACACGAAGGCAGAGATGTCAAGGCATTTGCAAAGAGGATGCCTCTTAGAAGAGGCATGATGGCTGACGGAGGCCATGCTGGGGACAAAGACAGAAGCTCTGTGCAGATATTGTCCATGTGGAACTGCTCATCTTCCATCAGAACTCAAGGCTATGCATTTCCACGAGATGGGAGGATCCTGGCAAGGCATGAATTTTCAAGGTCAATTACCCATGCAGCAGGTGGGTCCTCAAAAAGGTAGCGGGAAAGGGAGGATGCATCTCTGGGAGGCAGAAGAGAGAATTCAGCCAGCCATGAGCTTGTGATGGGGGCTTGCAGCTCTTGAGAAACCCAGGCAGACACTCTTGGCTGCAGAGTAATTAGAGACCAATCACAGGAAGTCAACTGAGGACCAGGGATGGAAAAATAGCCTTTATTTTTTTTTTTTAAAGTTAGCCCCAGAATGCCCATTACATCAGTAGCTATATTTTATTTAGGAAAATACCTTGTGTCAGCAGGAGCAAAGGCTACTGGTAAGATGGTTAAATTTATCTTCATGAGAAAATAAGAAGAATTTACTTTGGAGTTAAGACTCCGAGGGAGAACATAGAGGGAGGACAGGGAAGCCAGCGGATGGAGGGACGAGGGAGCACCAGGGCCAGGGGAGCAGTGTCCAGGGTCACTGAGCGTTCCCCAGCAGGAGGGCACCTGGAACATCAAAGGCCATTTGTGCAGCTACAGTGCAAATGCCCCACCCAACCCCCACCACGCACAACACCATCTCTGAGACTCCCAGGCTGTCTTAGTCCGCTCGGGCCACTATGACAAAATACTATAAACCAGCTGCTGGCTTGTAGACAACACAGACTTATTTCTCACATTTCTGGAGGCTGGAGAGTGAGCTCCACCGGCCTGCAGATTCAGTGAAGGGGGAGGGCCGGCTTCTTGGTTCATGGGTGGCGCCTTCTCTCTGTGTTCTCATGGGGTGAAAGGAGACAACTCTGGTCTCTTCGGCCCCTCGGAAAGGCACTGATCCCACTTATGAGGGCTCCCCCCTCATGACCCAATCTCCTCCCAAAGGCCCCACCTCCCTAGTACCATCACCTTGCGGATTAGGTTTCAACATAGGAATTTTGGAGGGACATAAACATTCAGGCCACAGTGGATGTCTTGTGTGAATGGGGATTTGTTGTCCTGTTGACACCAGGAAGGCTCTGATTTTCCACCTGGACCAGCACAGGGTGGGACAGAGGCAGCCCCACCTGAAGCCCAGATCCTCTGGTTGCTTACTGGGTCCTCAGAGCAGGGTTAGGACCAGAGGTAAAGAAAATATACGCCCCTCATGAGATGTGCGGAGCTCTTCAGGAGAGCTGAGAGCCCCCAACCCAATCTGGCTGTCAGCAGGCTGCACTCTCTGCCCGACCGCACTGAAGGGAGGGGGCCCTGGAGCACAGGACGATGACCTGCCTTGCAGCCGGCTGTCTGCCCTGCTGGAGAGTCTTCTCCTGAGCGAATCTGAGACTGCAGTCAAGTCACATTAGGGTGCTGCTGCCTTGTGTCTGCTGTGCTCTAGAGCCCAGGGAATTGCTGTACATCCACATCGCCGTGGTGAAAAATCATCCTTGAAGGCAAAGGAAGACGAGTCGCAGGCCCAGTCAGACCAGACCGTTATCCTCCCAACACCAAAGCTGGAAGTGCGGGAAATGTTTTCATCAGGGAAAGCTGCATTTCCTCCAGGCGTCTACAGAGCTCAGTTTTCTCTTCTCTCCATTGTCAATCAAGCTGAGTGGACTGACTGCTCAGGGGGGACCACGGGGGCAAGCAGCAGGAGCTGACACTGACCAGCCCTCAGACAGGCTCTGGCTGGCCAGCAACGTCAGACAAGCAGCGACAGAGGGTCCGGCTGGGCGGACAAGCTGACGCCCAGATGTCACAGCTTGAGGAATCCACCCCCAGGTTAGGTCTCTCTGCCAAACTGCTGCCGACCCACCTGTCCTGAGAGAGGGCACCATGGTCAGGCCTCAGGAGGGAGCAGATGGTGGCAGAGGGCAAAGGGGACGCAGGGAGCTCTGCTCAGTGCTGAATTTAAGTGAATGGTGTGGAGAGTGGAGAGGGGCATCTGTCCACACCATGACCCTCTGCGCTGCAAACGCACACAGGGCCACCTGCCGCCAGGACAGCACCAGCTGCACCCAAGGAGAACACCCGTGCAACTGTCTCTGACAAAGCTTTCCCCACCCTCCTGGTTAAATGCTCCTGTCTGAATCTTTGGGGTTAAGCAAACCACTGAAAGTGACATGAAATTCAAGGTAGCTGGTGCGGGGAAGCTCAGTGACGCTCCAGAGGAAACGCTTCCACTGACAGGTCGATAAAAAACTTGTAGACAGGGAAGACTATGAAAGCCCTAAAGAAATAGGGATGTTGTGGGGAGGGGGGTTGAAATGCTTTAACAGATTGAGCTCGGGGGAGAAATGATTCCATCAAGCCACTTGACAATTTTAAAATGCACAAAGAAGAGAAATTCCAACGCGAGGGAGTATTTTATAATAATACCACATTAGCCCTCACGGCTTAATTCAGGGATCAGGCTCCACAGTGACCAGACAACACATTGTATATCATTTTGCCTGTCACCCTTTGGAAACACATTTGAATATAAACAGGGTGGCAATTTGATAACGTGTCTGTTACTTCAACTGTAGCCCCGAAGTCGCCAGGCAATGCAGTTCCAAAGACAGAGTGCGTTGCAGATTCTCCTCTGAGCAAAGATGTCCGTGAAATCTTAGCAAAGTCTCCAGGTTCTGAGGGACTGGTTATCACTTTTATTACAGGCTGAGTCAGACAAGCTCTAAACTAACTTGTCAAGAAAACAAGAGTGAGAAACGCCCAAATAAGACAGTGCTTTGTAGGGAAAAATAAACAACAGTACTGAATGCTGGCAAATACAATGCTTTTGGAGCCACTAAGAAGCCACGGATTTAGGTATTTTTCTTCCAAGGGACTTTCTATCTGCTAAATAGGAACCAAACTGATTTGCCATAATAGCTGCTGGGTGGCACTAGAGCACAGAAAGCCCTAACCACAGGCCTAATAGAGGAAGATGGAGTTTCTGAGGCCAGCTCAGCGGAGAAACCAAGAGGCAGATGATCTTGCAAAAAGTCCCTGGTCTTAAAGGTCTTCCCAGAAACTTCTAAACCAGAACTATCATCCTGTGTGTGGGGGGAGAAGAACTAAAGATGGACTAGAGAGCTCCATTTCCAAAAGGCTTTTCATTAATTTCATCAAGATGAAGTTAATAATCCATGACATAAATGGCTTTTTTTTTTCTTCGAGTTAGTTGTTCTAAACATGTTAGAGCCTTCTTGATAAATCTCACAGCTAGAGGCTAGTAGAAATTAGTTTGCCTTCCACACTGTCATTAGGAAGAAAGAAGTGGTAATAGCTCCCGAGGAAACTGGAAGGGAATGGCTTGTAAATGAGATGGATCTACAAGCTGCCCGAGTGGTCGCTGGGCAGGATGAGTAAATAAATCCACATTTCCCGCTCATCATCCCCGCCTCACAAAGGCGCACATGCAACAAATGGAGATAGAGATTCCTTTAATAAAGCGTTTCATTTATATATATAAATATAAAGAGGCATCTAGAGTCAGTTTAGCTTGTGTTAAGACCTGCATTCTTAACAATTCCATCCCTTAACTCCTCACTGAAGATCTTCAACCAGCAGGATCTTACATGCAGAGCTATGTGGGTCTAAAAGACATGGCCTCTCTCCTCCCAAGCAAGGCGGCTATGATCAAGTGCCCACGAGAATGATGTGGACGCTAAGTGGTCACGAGCCTGTGATAAGGCGCTAGACAGACGGGAACTGCTCTCCCACCAGTGGTGAAGCTTTTAAAAAGCATGCTCAGGAAGAAAGGGGGACTATATCATACCAAATAAATAAATGAGGCTACACCTAGCTTTTCCATGGGAAGGAACCTGACCATCTTGTCAATAATGATAGTAACAGGCTGAATATCCCTTATCTGAAATGCTTGGGACCAGAAGTGTTTCAGATTTTGGGTTTTATTTCAGATTTTTGAATATTTGCATTATACTGGTTGAGCATGCCTAATCCAAAAACCCCAAATCCAAAATGCTCCCAGGAGCATTTCCTTTGAGTATCAAGTCTGTGCTCAAAAACTTTTGGATTTTGGGGCGTTTCGGATTTTGGATTTTCAGATTAGAGATACTTGACCTGTACCGCTAATAGCTGAGCCCTGTACTGAATGCTTTCCATGTGTTCTCTCATTTAATTTTCATTATACTCGAGGGGGTAGGTATATTCTAATATCCAATTTACAGAGGAGGAAACTGAGGCACAGAATGATAAATAAATAATAATGATGAAATCATTAGTAATTAGAGTTACTGGGATCTGAACCCTGGCAATCTGGCTTTTGTTCTGCTGCTGCTGTCACTACCAGATCCCTGTGGTACTGCTCTTAAACTTCACTATTTACGTAGTGCCCAGGTCTCAGCCGGCAAGAGAGGCAGGCTGTCCCAGGGCTCCTAGGTCTGATACCTCAATTGCCTCACGCAATGATGTCCAGCCGCACACCTGAGAGCTGCGCCTTTGTTTCTCCCCCTCATGAGTATGTGTCACTGAGTAGGCCCTCAGGTGGGCCCCCAGCAGTGTCCTCCGTCTCTCTCTTTTTTCCCCCCCAGAGGACAGATTCTTTGCATCCAATGTGTCTGACGTGCAACCAAAGAGCCCATCTGCACCTCACAGTCCACAGCAAAAGGAGGCATCACAGCCGTTGAGGAGAAACACTTCCCCTTCCCCCGACCCCACCTGTGCTGTACACTCCTGTGCAGCAGACAGGGGCCCTGCCTTTGGGCTCCAAGTGGACTGAGCGCGGTTTGATGGAACAAAAACTGGAGGAATAATCGCAGGACACAAGGCAAGGATGGTGTGTGTCTGGGGAAAGATAAAGCCCTTCAAGGTAGGGAGAAGCTGGGGAGACCTTCCAGGGAGTGGAGGGACCCCCTCTCCGCCTGCACTGGGTGGGGGGGAGCGCGCACTGCCTGAGCCCTGTTGTCTAACGCCACTTCTGTCCACGTGGAGTGTAGGAGCTATAGATACAAAGGCCCAGGGAGGGGACTTGCCTGGCCCTCGCCACTTCTTCCAAACTCCACAAAGGAGGAGGGCAGAACAGACCAGCAGCATCCCAAAGTACAAAGTCTTGCACGAGGGCCTGTCTCTCTGATCCATGTGCTCTGGGCACTCAAGTCCCTGGGTCCTGCAGAGGCCTCAGGTCCACTCTCTTGGCTGACCCTCCAGCACTTCAGAAAGACTCCAGACATTCTGATGGGCTCCCTGGTAGAGTGAGCACTGGCAAGGTGGGAATATTCCAGCTATAATAAGTGTCTGCCATGTTTCCCCATCAACCGAGAACATATTTTTCATGTTTACCTTCTACTGAGGCATGTTTCATTTTTTTCCCTCAAACGTAAGACTATAGAGTAGATTCAATACTTTGCCAAATTACACACGCCCACAGCCCGTCAAGATTCCATTAATCCCCTCCCCAAAATGCTTGGGCCCTGATATGGTGATACCCAAATGTCCTGGGGTGGGGCTGACACTCAGGTGGCAGATACAGCTGTCTCTGTCCTCAAACCCTGGTTTCTACTCCTCATGCTTGGCTGGTTAAAGAAGGTGCAACTAGTTTCAAATGCTGAATGGCAAGCACATCCCAGGTACAAGCTTCTGGGTAATTCCCACAAACCTAAGTGGGAGAAATTTCCTTCTGTCCTGTGGCTCCCACCAAGCATCAGTGAAAGTTTTCTTATGCACAATGTTCCTCATGGAGAAGTAGATTTGGGGCTGCCAGCAGGCACTCTCCACACTCTTCCTCATTGCTCCCAAACATCCAGAGAGAAAGCCACGTCTCACAGCAGGCACGTAGCTCCCCAACCTATCCCAAGGCCCCAAGACAAGCTGATACAGACTGCACACATGCTGGGGGAGTGGTCGAAGGACTGACCATAAACACTTGGTATCTCTGGCCTTGGAAGGAACAGGGCAGGTGAGCAGGTCATGGCCTTGTTCTCTTACCCCTTCCTGCCCAGCTGGGAATACAGCAATGTCCTGGGTGACCGAAGCCTCAGCACTCAGCAGATGTGCAGACCAGTCCCCACTTGTTTTGCAAGAGCCATGTCTGTGTTAGGAGGAGCCTAAAAGAGGTTCAAAATGATGACTTCCCACAGGAAGACTCCATCCCCACAAAGCAGTCATCGCAAAGGCCTCAGAGACAGGAATCTCTTTACCTGCTAAGTATGTAAGTTTTAAATACCAGAGGCACCCAGCGAGCCAACAGTCCCTGTCTGCCGACAATAGGCATAATTGCCTGCTAATGCCGCTCGAGACACTGCCCAGTCTACTGGTTTCAATTTCAGCAAATGACAGAGTTCTGGTAATTAAAGTTGGTGGGCAGTGGGAGGCCCTGCATGTCTCCCACAGCAGGCGGAGGGCGTGGATGAGACGCCTGCGTGGACGGAGCGCACTGACCTGCAGCATCTGGAGGTAGCCTTCCTGGGGGTCGCAGAGCAGGGAGGAGATGCGGTGGTTGTTCCTCATGCATTTCTGATTGTCCTTTGCAGACGGGAAGATTTGCCGGACCACGGTCATCCTGCCAAGGGCACTGTGGACCAGGTCCAGGATCTCCGGGTCACTGATTTCCTAGAAAAATAACCAGACCCAGGCTTACCATCAACTCCGGAACTGTCTCTGTAAGAGGCCTGTCAGAAAACGTCTAGACCCATGGCCTGAGGATCTACTGCCTGAGAAGTTAAGGGATTGGGCCCAGGTCACGCAGTTCATTAGTTGCTTATTTACAAATAATACTTGCTATCCTTCATGTGCAAACAGGATTAGTCAACATTTTCCCTGAAGGCCAGAGAAAGATGTCTAAGGCTAAGCCACCGATACATTGGTTTCCACGGTGTCAAGCTTGCAGGACGCACCGCTGTCAACGTCATGGCAGGCATCCACCAGATGTAAAAGCCGCATTTCCCTTTGGGAGTCATCCACCTGACTTAGGGAAAGCTGGGTTTCTCTGAGATAGTTGATAAAAATGCAATGAGCTTCCCTGAATTCTTTCATAATGACATTTATTTTACAAAAATATTTGTATACAAATTTTGAAAATACATCCATCCACTCCTTCATTCCACAAAATCTACCCAAATCTCTGAGGCTTGCTCTGCACCAAGCACTGGGGATACGGCAGTGAAGGAGTCAGGCCTGATCCCATCCCGTGAATCTCACGGGCATCACGGGATGCGACGTGCTGAGTGTCCCGGGGTGAAGGCGGTCCCGTGCTTTCCACGGCAGACACGCACCAAGCTCTTTGCACACGTTAGCTCACTTATTTAGTGCTCACGACATCCCTAGGCATTCTGTGAGGTAGACACTGGGATCCTCCCTCTGAAAATGAGCACCGTCAAGCATAGAAATAGCAAAGGGGCTATAGGACGCGGCTTCTCTAGGACTCAGACTTAGACTGAAGCTGGACGATGACTTGTCAGGCAGAGTGCTGGTGTGTGTGGGGCGGGTGCAGTTGAGGAGCTGGTGGTGCTGGAAGGTGGGGGAGGGGGTGGCACCCTGTTCTGGGTAGCAGCAGCAGGAAGTGTGCAATGCCACAGGCCTCACCAACCTGGGAGGGGCAGGGCGGCTGGCTGTCCTCAGTGGGTGCCTGTGAGGGGCAGAGGAGGGGCACTCAGAGCAGGACTAGAGCCAGACTTAGGGCCAGATGTGGGGACAGAGGTCCGTATGCCCAGCTAACATGCCCACACCGAGGGAGACGCAGAGCCCTTGAAAGGTGTGGGGCGCAAATAAGCCACCATCAGCTTTACATATCTGAAAACCTCTGGCTGTGATATGGAGAATCAGAGGGGAGGAAAACTGAAGGAAGAGAGGCTGAGAGGAGAGTGCCAGGCTCCAAGCAAGGCGCACACAGGAACCACGAAACAATGGAAACTGGTGCCTACAGATGCTCCTCTGCTTACAACGGGGTTATGTCCTGACAGACCGTCACAAGTTGAAAATACTGCAAGTCAAAATGCATTTGATACACCTAGCCTTACCCACCAACATCACAGCTCAGCCCCTCCTGCCTTAAGCATGCTCAAAACACTGACATTAGCTGCAGTTGGGCAAAATCACCTAACACAAAGTCTGTTTTACAATGAAATGTTGAATAGCTCATGTAATTTATTGAATAACGTACTTAAAGTGAAAAACAGAGTGGTCTTATAGGTACTCATGGTACAGTTTCTACTGAATGCCTATTGGCTTTC
>NW_012134858.1:5107035-5108324 GCF_000956105.1 Propithecus coquereli
TCGAGTTAGTTGTTCTAAACATGTTAGAGCCTTCTTGATAAATCTCACAGCTAGAGGCTAGTAGAAATTAGTTTGCCTTCCACACTGTCATTAGGAAGAAAGAAGTGGTAATAGCTCCCGAGGAAACTGGAAGGGAATGGCTTGTAAATGAGATGGATCTACAAGCTGCCCGAGTGGTCGCTGGGCAGGATGAGTAAATAAATCCACATTTCCCTCTCATCATCCCCGCCTCACAAGGGTGCACATGCAACAAATGGAGATAGAGATTCCTTTAATAAAGCGTTTCATTTATATATATAAATATAAAGAGGCATCTAGAGTCAGTTTAGCTTGTGTTAAGACCTACATTCTTAACAGTTCCACCCCGTAAGCCCTCACTGAAGATCTTCAACCAGCAGGATCTTACATGCAGAGCTATGTGGGTCTAAAAGACAAGGCCTCTCTCCTCCCAAGCAAGGCGGCTATGATCAAGTGCCCACGGGAATGATGTGGACGCTAAGTGGTCACGAGCCTGTGATAAGGCACTAGACAGATGGGAACTGCTCTCCCACCAGCGGTGAAGCTTTTAAAAAGCATGCTCAGGAAGAAAGGGGGACTATATCATACCAAATAAATAAATAAATAAATGAGGCTACACCCAGCTTTTCCATGGGAAGGAACCTGACCATCTTGTCAATAATAATAGTAACAGGTTGAATATCCCTCATCTGAAATGCTTGGGACCAGAAGTGTTTCAGATTTGGGTTTTTATTTCAGATTTTGGAATATTTGCATTATACTGGTTGAGCATGCCTAATTCAAAAACCCCAAATCCAAAATGCTCCCAGGAGCATTTCCTTTGAGTATCAAGTCCGTGCTCAAAAACTTTTGGATTTTGGAGCGTTTCGGATTTTGGATTTTCAGGTTAGAGATACTTGACCTGTACCGCTAATAGCTGAGCCCTGTACTGAATGCTTTCCATGTGTTCTCTCATTTAATTTTCATTATACTCAAGGGGGTAGGTATATTCTAATATCCAATTTACAGAGGAGGAAACTGAGGCACAGAATGACAAATAAATAATAATGATGAAATCATTAGTAATTAGAGTTACTGGGATCTGAACCCTGGCAATCTGGCTCTTGTTCTGCTGCTGCTGTCACTACCAGATCCCTGTGGTGCTGCTCTTAAACTTCGCTATTTACGTAGTGCCCGGGTCTCAGCCGGCAAGAGAGGCAGGCTGTCCCAGGGCTCCTAGGTCTGATACCTCAATTGCCTCACGCAATGATGTCCAGCCGCACACCTGAGAG
>NW_012134858.1:5108374-5108878 GCF_000956105.1 Propithecus coquereli
TCATGTAATTTATTGAATAACGTACTTAAAGTGAAAAACAGAGTGGTCTTATAGGTACTCATGGTACAGTTTCTACTGAATGCCTATTGGCTTTCACAGTATCATAAAGTCAAAAAATTATAAGTCAACCCATTGTAAGTTGGGGACCATTTATCTAGACCAAGGGTTCCAGTGGGGAGAGAGGGACAGCTGGTCAAAAAAAGCTCTGGTTCATGGACTGTCTCTAAGAAGTGATTAGATCAGTGGTTGGTTGCAAGCACAGATTTTAACTGTGAATAGCTATGTTTTAAAATTGGTTTTAAATCCTTCTACTTCCAGATGACACTTTCCAGCTTGGAGACACTGTGATGGTGCAAAGGGAACTAACAAGGTTAGAAATTAGCAAACAGGCCGGGCGCAGTGGCTCACACCTGTATCCTAGCACTCTGGGAGGCCGAGGCGCGTGGATTGTTTGAGCTCAGGAGTTCGAGACCAGCCTGAGCAAGAGCGAGACCCTGTCTCTAC
>NW_012134858.1:5108928-5116260 GCF_000956105.1 Propithecus coquereli
TCATGTAATTTATTGAATAACGTACTTAAAGTGAAAAACAGAGTGGTCTTATAGGTACTCATGGTACAGTTTCTACTGAATGCCTATTGGCTTTCGCACTATCATAAAGTCAAAAAATTATAAGTCAACCCATTATAAGTTGGGGACCATTTATCTAGACCAAGGGTTCCAGTGGGGAGAGAGGGACAGCTGGTCAAAAAAAGCTCTGGTTCATAGACTGTCTCTAAGAAGTGATTAGATCAATGGTTGGTTGCAAGCACAGATTTTAACTGTGAATAGCTATGTTTTAAAATTGGTTTTAAATCCTTCTCCTTCCAGATGACACTTTCCAGCTTGGAGACAGTGTGACGGTGCAAAGGGAACTAACAAGGTTAGAAATTAGTGAACAGTGGCTTCAAAATCATTTAAACAAGAAAGTGACGTTTTTAAGGATGTGATGGTGAACAACGCATTTCAGGAACTGTCATAGGAAGCTGACCGTGTGACGCCTGGTCCGTGGAAACATGCGCTGGATCTGGGAGAAAGTAAAAGTTAAGGACTGTGTCCTTTTAGGGTGATCAACCGTTCCCGAGTACACTGAATTACAAGGATTGCAAAAGAATTAAAGTGCTATTACATATTGAATTTGGGCTTCAATTACTAAACTTTGTATTTCAGACAAAAGTCTGTTCAAAGGAAGATGATCCTGTATCAGAACCAACAGAAAATCCAAAGTGGGAAGTTAGAAAATGTCCACAGCTCAGGACCAGCAGATGGAAGGGCCCAGAACACAGGTAGGCTTCCGGAGTGGGGCAGAGGGTGCAGGTGAGCCTGCAGGTGCACGCTCAGCTCTGCTCTCAGCTGCCCGGTGACCAAGGCCCCGCCCCAAGCACAGGATGCAGATGAGAGAAATGACATTCTAATCTAACAGGAAGTAGGAATATAAGAAAAAAGCAATGAGAGGATTACTTAGCTATGCCTTGGACAAGGAATATAAAGGATATAGGGAGGAAATTTTTTATCTAGGAAAAAAAGAGATCATGAAGAACATAATTTGAATTATGCATAAAGAGGTGAATCAGAGCCAGCACACCTCCGAGAGGAAACGGACATACTCATGTCTTTTGTTTTTCCCACATGATCTTGATGGCAGAGGCCACTGTAGGAGCCACCAGCCACCTCCCTAGAAGCCCTTGTGTTAAGCCTCACCTGCTTCCTCAGCGTTCTGGTGGAGCATCAGTAGCACTGAGCTCTCCCTGCCACACCCCAAGCAGGACCCTGGAAACCAGATTTCCCTGCAGATCTGTGAGGGAGCTGACTCAAGAGTGGCACAGTACCCTTCTGTGGTGCAACCACCACCTTCCCTGGCCACCAACCTGCCACAGCCCCTGGGGTGATTGGCTAAGTGAACAAAGGGCAGCCACAGCAGCGGGGGCTCGGCCCCTGCCCCAGGCTGCCCTTCTGCCCACCCAGGACCCCTTAAAAAGCTTGGCACAGCTCTCTGCCAACCCATTAGCTGCCATGTTCCTTCCTCACAGTGAGGGTCTGACGGAGTCTTGTGGACCTTCCTGTGTCCCCTGGCCCAGTTCGGCCCAGTTCTCATCCACTCGCTCCGGGTCAGAGCACATGCACGGCCTGCCAATGCTCTCCACACTTCTGGGACTATCCTTACTGTCCGATCCAGAGATGTCTGCAGTCAGAACCTAAGAATCCACAGGAGCAACTTCCCCATTCCTTGGGGACAATGAAAAGGGTCACCTCTTCTCCTCGCCTCCACTCCAAACTGTGTGACCAGTCAGCTCCAGCAGCTCTGTGCCAGGCCCTGCTCCTGTCCTGTGGTCCTGCTGGGTCCCTTCAGTACCACAGGGGTGTGCATCTTTTTCTAGAGAAAACATTTCCTTTATATTTCTTTTCCAAGGCAAAGTTAAGTGATCTACTCATTGCTTTTTCTTACATTCCTACTTCTTGATGGGTTAGAATGTGATTTCTCTCATCCGTATCCTGTGCTCAGGGCAGGGCCTTGGTCACCAGGGCAGCTGAGAGCAGAGCTGAGCGTGTACCTCCAGGCTCAGCTACACCCTCTGCTCCCCTCCCGAAGCCCACTTCTGTTCTGGGCCCTTCCATCTGCTGGTCCTGAGCTGTGGACATTTTCCAACTTCCCCACCTTTGATTGTCTGTGGTTCCAGTACAACAAGACTGTGGCTCAAGACATATGTTCCCCCGGACGAGGGGCAATCAGATCTCATTCTCTTCCTTTGTGTCCTCTACAAGAAGGACAATTTTGCCTTCAATCAGTGAATTAAGTATGTGCCATTTCTGGTTGTTGATATGTGAGGAGTTTCTCCGTGATGGAGTCTGAAAAGGTTGCTCATTCCTAAGAAGACCCGGAAGAGACAGCACTTTCTGCCTCTGGAGTTTCGGGTCATGGGCAGATTCTCCCGAGGACAGGCCTGTCATACCGCAAAAAACAGGGCTCCTGAGAATGCTGTCTGGACTCTGAACCATCCTGCCCTGAAACATCATGACCTATCTCTGAGCTTTCTGTAAAGTGAAATACTAAATTCTGAGATCATCCAAGGAAATTTGATCAGATTTTTCTGTTACTGTAATCAAAAACAACCGGACTGATATTGAATTTATGGGACGTAATCGGATACAGAGCAGATTTCCACTGTATCTAAAATGGCCAATTTCTTAAAACATGAGATCTCAAATATGGCAAAATTTGAATGGTGGACATGTGGGTGTTTTTTATATCTCCGTACCTTTTAAGCTTCTTAGAAATATTTTACTGAATACAGAAGATTACTGCAAAGGTCTCACTCCAAGCTGGGTTGAGTAGCAAAGAGGATAAATTTTTATAATGAGGAAAAATTTTCAAAATGACAATTAAAGTGGTAAGGATATCTTTTATCTAAATATACATTTTGGCAAACCTCACACAAAACTCAAGCACAAAAAAGTTTTGTCTGATCTGTAAGACTTCAGTAAAAATTTCCAGTATCAGGGGAAAATATTATTAAACATTTATATAGATTTCTAAACTTATATAGGGCTATGCAATCATATTATTAGTCATTTCCTTTTATTTCTTAGAAAGACCTAGATCTATCAAACATTTATGTGATACCAGCATTATTCCATCTCTGGAGAAGTAATAAAGTTTATTTTCCTCCTCCAAACCATGGCATCAGTAATCTGAAGTTGATGATGGTTGAGAAACTTCACAGACAAGGCTGGCTTGAGGAAAGTTGAGAAAATAGAAGGAAAATTCCCTAAAGTCATGATGAAAAAATAACTTCCACTAAAGTCAACAGGATTTTCAGAATGTCTGTTGTACTCAGATCCCTACCGAGCGCCCAGGGTGAGGCAGGCCAAGGCTCTGAGGAGATGGGGATGTCCTGGCGAGGAACAGAGGGTGGGAGAACGCTGCCAGAGCTTGGTGTCGGTCACATTTCCAGGACAGAGGATGGCAGATGGAGGGCCATCCTCTGCGGCGTTGTTCTGACCAGAGACACACCCTGTCTCATTAGTGGTCCCCCAAAAACTTAGCGGTATGCATGAGTCTCCCTAATTTACGTAGGCTGCAGAAAATCACCTAAGAGGATGCCCTGCTTTGCCAGGTGTGGTCCGTGGGCCCACAGCATCAGCATCGTCTAGGAGTTGTCAGAAATGCAGAGTGTCAGGCCCCACCCCAGACCTAGCTAATTAGAATTTTAACAAGACCCCCCCCCACAGGTGATTCATAAGCATGTTGTAATTTGAGAAGCCCTGGTCCTAGCTGTCAGGCAGTAAAGTGATAAGACTGTAGGATCTGCAATCTGGTGGATTTGGGTTACAATCCTGGCTTCTCTTCTGCCTGGCTGTGTAACTTGGACAAGGCACTTAATTTCTTTGTGCATCATCTAGAAATGGGATAACAGTACTTCCAAGGGTTCTGACGTAGTTCAGTGACTGTAATTCAGTGGAGTACAATGTGGCTAGCACAGAGTTTGCAACCAGTGCTCCTTATCCTTCTAACTCAAAAGCTAAAGCTCTTTCTACAACCTTTGAAAGCCAGCGAAGACCTGCCTCCACCTAGCCGCCACACAAGCCATAGCAGCCCTTTTTCTGCCCCTGCCGTCACCCCGTTGCCCCTGCAGCCTCCTGCACACCCCAAGGGAGCCCACAGGAGACCACACCAATTTGCGTTTAGCTCCTTCTTGCTCCTCACCTCCAAGAGATCCCAGGTGCCCTAGACTCCCTGCCAAGACATCAAATCAGGACTCAACCATCATGCCGTTAAATACAATGGGCCATTCTTTGAAAAGTACTGCAGATTCCTTTATTTGTATAAACGACACAAATGACTTCTGCTCGCAGTAGAGCCAGCCCTCTGCCTGCCCCTCATACCCTGGGAGGGTACGCTGGGCAGCATACAGGTGGCAGGGCTTTCCCCCATCCCTCCTCCGTCACAGTCCTTGCCATGAGCAGGCCCTGTCAGCCCAGCCAGCAAAAGGCAGCGGACCTTGTTCCCTGAAGACCAACACCTAGCGGGACACATGTCCCCCCAGGCTCTCTGCTCCAGGTCTGCTGGTTTACTGGGAGAATCTGCTATGCCAGCCAGAGGAGTCCAAAGAACATCCTGAGAGCTTTGTATGGATTCTACTTTATCGAGTTGAGCTTGTTTATCATCACATTTTCTTCTATTATATTTGTCCATGAACACAAGGTGGATATCTGTCCCCTAATGAGACAAGGGACTGCACATGTCCCCAGCATTTACTGGGGATAGTCACTGAAGCTCCCCCAGCTGGCTGCTATTTATAGACGATGGGCAGACTTGCGGGGGGGGCTGGCTATAAGATTTACGCCCCTTCTCCGCAGCTCGCCCTCCTTCCCTTCTTTCTTGTGTTCCACTTGCACTTTCTCCTTTTTCCATTGTGTTTACTATTTGTCTCTCACTGTCCTTCCTCTCCCTCTTTTCCCTTCCCTCTCTTTTTCCTCCATCTTCTATGGGCGTCCTGCTTCCCATCAGCCTAGCAAGTTCTAAATTCTTGTAAATCCATTTCACCCCTCCATGCTCATGCAGCTTCCCTTCATTCCAATGGACTTGCACATCCATGGTAGGTCACAGCAATTCCCAAAAGTGGCTTAGCAATCACTAACCTTACCCTCACTTTTTCAGATGTGATATTCCTGAAATATGCTCTAAGTTGCATCTGAAATGTAAACTCCTCCAGGTCTAAACCTGGGTTTTAAAAGCACTAAAATAACTGTAGGGACAAGCTAAAAATAGCCTGGCATTTGGAGAGCAGGGTACATCTAGAGTCTCCATAGTTCAACAACTCTGGGCAGAGTCTGAGTAGGAAGTTATTCAGGTAACAGGACTCAGCAGTCACAGGTAGAGAAGTGAACTTTCCTGCCTCCTGCCCCCAGCAGAGCGGTATGGAAATAAACCCAGAAAAAGCGTTTTAATTTTGTACCCACTGACCAACTTCTCCCCATTCCCCCTCTTCCCTCCCCTCCCAGTTTCTGGTAACCACCATTCTACTCTCTATTTCTCCGAGACCAACATTTTTTAGATTCCACTTATGAGTGAAATCATGTGATATCTGTCTGTCTGCCTGGCTTATTTCACTTAAAATAATGTCTTCCAGGTTCATCAATGTTGTCTCAAATGACAGGATTACGTTCTTTTTTATAGTTGAATAGTATTCCAGTGTGAACATACACCACATTTTCTTTAACCATTCTTCTGTTGTTGGACACCGAGGTTGATTCTGTATCTGGGATATTGTGAATAGAGCTGCAATAAACATGGGGATGCGGATAACTCTTCAACACACCAATTTCATTTCCTTTGGATGTACATGCAGAAGTGGGACTGCTGGATCATATGGTAGCTCTATTTTTAATTTTTTGAGGAGCCTCCATACCGTTTTCCATAATGGCTGTACTGGTTTGCATTCTCATCAACAGTGTCTAAGGGTTCCCTTTTCTCCACATCCTCACCAATTCTTGTTATCTTTTGTCTTTTTGATAAATAGCCATCTTGATAATGAGTGAGGTGGTATCTCATTGTGGTTTTTAAAAAATGTTTTCAATTGACACATGATAATGATGCATATTTATGGAGTAAACAGTGATGTTGTAATACACACAATGTATAGCGATCGGATCAGAGTGATTGGTATATCCATCATCTCAAGTATTTTTCATCTCTTTGTGTTCAATATCTTCCTTCTAGCTATTCAAAACTATATAATTTATTATTGTTAACGATAGTCATCCTACAGTGCTATAGAACTCTAGAACTTATTCACCCTCTCTAGTGAGTCACTGTGATTTTGATTTGCATTTCCCTGATGATTACTGATGTTAGATAGTAGGTATGAGTTCGTGAGTTCCAATGTTCTATTGCACAGTAGGGCAACTATAGTTATAATGTACTGTATATCTCAAAATAGCTATTGGAGAGGTTTCTTAATGTTCTCACCATAAAGAAATTGTAAATACATGAGATGACAATGTATATATGTATCCAAACATCACATTGTACCCCCAATATATGTACAATTACTATGTGTCAATAAAAAAATGAAAAAGGGTTTCAAGAGCCACATAAGGAAATTCCATTTACTCAGATCCAAATTGCATAAGGATCCTCTGGTCCCTTATTGTACAGCCCACAACTCTGATTCAGTTCAGGGCTATTGTAAATTCTCAGTGTCCTCCACAAAAGGAAACTGAAGGTGCTAATCCATTGTTCCATCTACGCTGAAGCTAAAACCAGAACCTGCTCCTCCAGGGCTGGGCACACGTTTCATATTCTGCTGTCTTCCCAGCGCTGAACACCAGGTCTCGAAAGCAGTGATGAAGGAAGAAGGGAAGGGAAGGAGGAAAGAACGAGGGAGGAAAGGAAAGAGGGGAGGAGGGAAAGAGGAGGAGAGAAGGAGCTCTTCAGAATTACACACACACACACACACACACACACACACACACACACACACTCACACACACAGGGAACCTCAAAATCGTTAATATTTAAAACTTGACCTAAGTAACTATCTCCACAACACAAAGCCAATGCTTTTCATTCTGCTGTTAAATTTTTAAAAGCCAGTTGGGCCCTTTAATCTGCAGCTTACTCCCCAGGCAGATATTCAGACAGAAAAATAAATATAATAGCGGCTGATCCTTCACAGGACTCATTTGCTTGCTTGTTACAAACCACTTTAATTATTTTGTTTGTAATACCTATTTGTTGATCTCAGGGGAATATTTAAATGTGTTTCTATTTGTGCACCACTAT
The DNA here is from genome assembly GCF_000956105.1 of Propithecus coquereli. Taxonomy (NCBI): domain Eukaryota; kingdom Metazoa; phylum Chordata; class Mammalia; order Primates; family Indriidae; genus Propithecus; species Propithecus coquereli. The sequence goes on from NW_012134858.1 coordinate 5,116,202, forward strand.
CCCTACCACTAGGAAAATGAGACCTTATATTTCACATTAATACCTCATGGTTTTTTATC
>NW_012134858.1:5118060-5121553 GCF_000956105.1 Propithecus coquereli
CATACATACAAAGTTTCTTTAAAATACCTTAGCAAATACTTTAGCTAAAAAACTTCAGCTAATGTTGAATCCAATAATTCAAAAAAAAAAAAAAAGGATAAAACATCATGATCAAGTGGAGTTCATCCCAAGACTGTAAAACTGGTTTTACGTGTGAAAATGAGTCAATTTGGTTCTCCATACTAAAAGAAAAAGAAAAAACAAAAAAAAAAGGAAAAGTGGAGAAATTGTTCCACTTGATTTCAAGACTAACCACAGTGCTACAATTATTAAGACAGTGTGGCAATGATGGGAAGATAGACATACAGCTCAATAGAACAGAACAGAAAGTCCAAGAATAGATCCCATGTTGAACACCAATGGATTTTTGGCTAAGTAGTCAAATAAGAAAGTATAATATTTTCAACAATTGGTGCTGGAACAATTAAATAACTGCGTAACAAATAAAATGAAAATGAACTTCGACCCCTACTTCACATCATATACCAAAATTAACCATCAGTATACACAACATGAATGAACCTCAAAGTCATTATGCTGCATGAAATAAGCTCAACAAAAAAGAGTGTACATAGTGTATGATTCCATTGGTATAAAATTCTAGAAAATGCAAAGTAATCTATAGTGACAGAAAGCAGATCAGAGGATGCCTGGGGAGTGGGTGGAGGGAGAAATTGATTATGTGGGGCGTGAGGAAGCTTTTGTGGGAGATACAAATGTTCACTATCATGATTGTGGTGATAGCTTCACAAGTGTCTATGTCAAAACTCCAAGTTGTACTCACTACATTGTATAGGTTTTTTAAAATGTCAATTATACACCAAAGAGTTTGTAAAATAACAACAGTGTAGGCACTGGAGTCGGACTACCTGGGTTCAAATCCAGAGCTCTCTACCCACATAAGATACCACTCGCCCCACACACACCCAAAACCCCCATCTCCTTTCTTCTGCTTTAAACACTTTCAAGCAAGGTGCTTGCCCTTTGGCTTTTTGCCCTTTAGCCTTTCACCCTTTGGCCATTTGCCCTCTCTGTGTATCAGTTTGATCCACAGTCAGCAACTCCAGAATCTGAGTAAATCTCACCCCTCCGCTTGGACCACCCTGGTCCACGCCACCATCATCTCTAATTAAAGGCCCTAAATTTTTAACAGTTTTTCCTTTTTTCTACCCTTTCCCACCCCAACCCCTGTGGTGTATTTTCCACACAGAGGTCAAGGGGGTCCTTCTGAAGCAAAATTCCAAGCACATCAGTCCTCAACTCAGCACGCTCCAGTGGCTGCTCAGCTCGATCAGGATAAAAGCCCAAGTCCCTGTGGGAGCAGATGCCACAGGCTCTGCTCTCGCCCTTTCCCACCTTATCACCTTGTGCTTCAGGTCACTGCCCAGCTCTTACACGTCTGCCCATAATTTCATCGCATTTCCCAGTCCATGTGGCTCCCAGCTGTGACTGCTTTTCATCTGGGGGACACCCCCCAAAACTGTATGGTGTGAGATGTACAGAAACCTAATGGCTAAGAGAGCCCTTCTTCCTGAAGCCAATATTTGGGGGGAAAATGGCATTTCATATTAAACTGAACCACTGTGTTAAGTTGAGAATTTCCTTTGAGGCATTCAGTGATACGAAATTCCATAGTGAAGTGCCTGGCCCAAATGCAGATCATCCAAAGGAAATGGCTAAGAATCAATTTCTTGACTTCAAAAACCCTCACCTACAGGAGGATATGAAAAGTCCAGAAGAGTCAAAACGGTGGGAAAAAGGACTTAGTGAGGAACATTTCTCCGGGGGGCAAAGAGAAGGCGGACATGATTCCACTCCTGTAATGGTAAGGCGGGGCCGTCCCCTCACTGCAGGTCTCCAAGCCGGGGCAGCACAAAGGTCTTGGAAGAGCCCACGCAACACAGCCAGGCTTTAAACGAGCAGGATTCTTGGGGTTTAACCATAAAAGCTACTTTATATTGTCTTCCATCGGCCATTTGAACCTGCTCATTCATTCCCTTCTAGTGCGTGAAAATTTGGGCACATTTCATGATGTTTCTGTCTATTCTTAGTTAACAGAAAGTTCTGTCACTTTAAGTTAAAGCCAAGTTTGGATTCAGAAATTAAAATGATCTACTCCGAAATAATAATCAGAAGAGTTACGTGGCTTAACGTAGAAATTCTGACCCTTAAAAGACATAAATCAACATGTATCTCCCATTGAGGCAGGACTGGTCTGGTTCCAAGGCAGTAGGACACGAATTCAACACAGGCTACGGGATCGTAACAGCCTGGGCTTAAAATGCCAGCTTGTCGTTATACAGCTGTGAAACCGGAGACTTTTTCAGAGCCTCAACTCTTATCTGTACTTAATTGTTAATAATACCTCTTTTATAAGATTATTGTAAGGGCCAAGTTATATAAGATTAAAACATCTGCACAAAGGACCTGGACAAACAAGTCACAAAATCAGAAGCAGACGTGCTGGTCAATAAATAAATATTAACAGTATCTGACTTGACCAATAAGCAAAGAAATATAAATTTTAAAAATATACCCTTTTTCATCTATCATGTTGGTAAAAATGAAGAACAATGGATCGTACTCATTTTCACAAGACACAAGAGTGAGATGAGACAGGCATCTGATGAAAGTAGTCTAGGCTCTTTGAGAGTCCCCATACTTGGAAACAGTATTATTACCATCACATTGTTATCAGAGTACCATCATAAGGAGACATCAACAGATCTAGGTATAAAGACATTGATTGCAACATTATTTACAATGGCATTAACCAATCTAAGTTTCCAACAATGGAGAAGATTTGCACAAATTATGATACCTCCTCCAAATGACAGAACACTACAAGGTCATTAAATATTATCTCAAATGCGATTTACTGACATGATAAAATGTTAATAATATATTATTAATTGAAAACAGTAGGACACAAAACGGAACAGAACAGTAAAATCTCAATTTGGCAAAATGAAGCACATCTATCAGGCTGTTTGAAAAGATAATTCCCTGGTATGTTAATTTACATTTTGTTTTACTATTAATAGAAGAATCAGAAAGAATTAGAGCAATATTTGTCTGCATTCCTCCTATCTGTGTCCCTCCCCCTCCGTTATGCACACACCCACACCCACCCACACAGTGGTAAGTGACACTTTATGCTCTAGAAAGTCTGTGCTCTTCTTTCTCCCAAGATATTCTATTTCAAAACATAGAACTGACATTGATGGTTGGCTGAGAAGTCCTGTGAGTCCTGGAGATGGAGGCGGTCAAGGTGGCCTGACCCAGGAAACTTCTAGTTGAGATGAGGAGGGAGACAGCTTGTGGGTCTACACAACCCCCGATACACACTGGTCCTCAGGTTGGGACATCAGAGAGGGGTGGCTGACGGCCAGTTAGGAAGGCTGGGCCTTAGGCATGGGTCTCTCAACCTCAGAAAAAGAAATCACCAACTTGAGGCCCAAGGGGGTTGGAGTTAATGTTATTGAGCATCTAC